>NC_083351.1:10884886-11189318 GCF_030254825.1 Meriones unguiculatus
GTGACAGGAGAGAACAGACTCCCAAAAGCTGCTCTATGACCATGATACATGCAATGTCACATGCATGTGTGTGCGCGCGCACATACACACAAGTTAAGAAATACCACTTTCAGTGTGCTGGAATTCTGCATGTCATTTAAACCTGAGTCTGTCTAGCTGCAGGGTGGTGTTGGTACTTGCCTGGATTCTGGGATCTTCTAGACTCCCTGAGCTACCCCTGAACCTGTGAGCTCTTCAGCTACAGAGCAAGGACGGGAAGGGAGCCAGCACAGCAGGCGACACCAGATGTCTGCCACCGAGGTGGAGGTGGGCAGGTGGCCTCCTGGCTCCGGCCCCTCCCCTGCTGGCCTGACCTCATCCCATCTGGGACCCAGGCATTTCTACCAAAGTCTCCTTCTCCCCCTGAAGACTTCAGCCCCGTGATGTCATGGGCTGGTTGCCATAGAGACGTCAGGTAATGAACCAGCCCAGGGTGAAATCACAGGCTGATTTCAGTGAGCCCAGCTGGGACCTGGCCACATCATGGCCTTGGTGACTAGAAAAACACAGTGTCCTGTAGGGTGGGGTTGGGGACAGCCCAGGGACCTCCAATGCCTGCTTTTTTGGATGCCTCTCCCAGGGGAGTCCTGGGGTGACACTTCCTTTCTTACACAGTGTACACCCCACTCCTTCGACCTCAATGTCGGAGGCCCCTTCTTGAACCTGTTCCTTCCCTCACCTCCTCCAGCTACATGAGTGACAGCCTTCTAGTTGCTATGGCAACCCGAAGACCATTTTGATCCTTCCAGGAAAGGGGTGTCATCTAGAGGTCCCCTCCACTTCTCCGCTTATCCAAGATGCTTCATGTCTTTCTACCAAAGCTCCCCAATCAGACTGTCAACCTAGCCACCCAGACAGTTCTCCTTGATGTCTAAACTTAAACTCTTCATGCTTTGGAGCTCCCCTCCAGCATCTTTTCTGAAGTGTGGCTGCTCAGGTTCCTCTCACTTGCTGCAGAGCTGTCCAGAGCCTATAGTTATTCACTGGGGCTCTGGGTCCCAGCCCATTAGTCAGCGTGGTTGCCACCTGCACCCAGAGTGTTTCTCGGGAGTGAGAAAATGAGCCTGCAGCCCCCTGGGAGGAGGCGGTGCAGAGAGAAGAGGGCTCTTTCCCAGCAGCAAAACAAAGCTGAAAAACAAGTGAGCAGCAGGCTGGGCCCAGAGCCCCTGGTGCTGCACTCTGGGAGCCGGCTTCCCCAAAGAGGCTCCGGCCACCTGTGGCAAGTGGATGCCTCAGGTGGTCGCTCCAGCTTCCACATGTCAGCTGCCCTTGGCTCTGTAGAGAAGCAGCCTCAGGCTTAGCTCTCTGGAGCACAGTCCCATGTCCCTCATGTGTGCCCCACTTCTCATCCACGTGTACTTAGGGCTACACTGTGGTGGCCTCAGAGACTGCTCTGTCTCCTTCCCTCAGTTTGTCTTTCTGGACAGTGGGACTCCTGTGTCCTGTTCCTGGACTGGAGTTTGCCTTGGGGTTCCTACAGAGGGAGACCAAAGAGTGTGAGTCATTGGCCTCTCTGCCTGGTCAGTCCTTGCCAGGAGAGCAGGGCCCAGAACTTGGCAGAGGCCCATTCTCCAGTGTCCTCCCAAACCACCTTGGGCCATGATGGTCATGTAATGCTCTGGTTGGCTGAGCTCAGAGGTACTCCTGGGGATTTCTATCCCGACCAAGGGCCTCCACTTACCCCAGCCCCTTCCCATTCCACCTCCCCTGCTGGGGCCTGGACCACTCCAATCCCCCTTGGCTCTCCAGGTAACTTGTTAGGCGAGTGCGCAGGGCATGTTCAGCCCACTGCAAGCACGTATGTCCCTTTTGCTCAACAGGCTTCTGTGACCACAGTGGCCAGAGACAGCCTCACAAGGAGCTATACTTGTGGCTGCCTGCTCCTTCTCCCCTGACCACTCAGCCCTAGTCCCTGGGGGCTTTCCCTTCTACCTCTACCCTGGGGAGCTTGCCAGGTTGGTCTAAGCCGACCAGCGGACCCCCTTGAGGGAGAAGTCTAGCCTATGAGGACAAGATGCCTGTTTATTAAGCATCTGCTCTGGGCCAGGCTCCAAGCTGATTCCTTACCTATGAGTTAGGTTTGAGTCCTGCAAAGGAGGTGGCAGCATGCCCACTTGGCAGACGGCAAAATGAAGTCCCAGACAGTCTAACCGACTTACCCATGGCATCGGGTAATACTGTCAAGGTTCAGACCTTGGGGGCAGTATACAAGCCCAACCACCAAACAGTGCTAATCTGTAGAAAGGGACCTCCAGTCATCTTTTTCTGTGTGGGTGTGTGTGTTCCCTATCCCCCCACTAGACTTTATCAAACACAAAACTGTGTCCCACCCCTGGGACTGAACTCCCAGAGGGCAAGTCCCGCCTACTCTGTCCTAAGTGTCCCACAGAGCCCGCTGCCAGGTTGCTCCCAGCAGGAGCTCTGGCAGGCCCTCTCAGGACCTGGCCTTCTAGACACAATCAGAGATTTTACTCTTCAGAAGGAAGTCTTCAGTGGCCAATGTCTGCTCTGGCACCAGACACCAGGGAGCCCCAGGACCAGCCTGGAGGCTAACTGGCCAGCTGGAGGAGGGGCTGTGGTGGAAGAATTAGACAGAGAGGCTGTCGAACCAGAGCGCATAGGTAGGTACAGAGGGACCTAGACACTTCCCGTCTGTCCCACTCTGCCAGCCGCTGCCAGTGCCAGCAAGACCTAGCCAGACATGAGGCCTCTGGGTTATCCCAGAAATTTGTTCTGGGCGGTTGGCCACGTACCGAGTGCTTCAGGGGAGAGAAGCGAGTCTTTGGGAGCACGAAGGGCAGGGGCTCCTTACTCAGCATTGGGGTCTACAGACCTCTCTGTACTGCTGGGGGGTGTGTGTGTGACCTGGGGTGAGAGCCTGCTCTTCCCTGAGCCCACTGCCCTCCCAGGTTCAAGGAGAACTAACTAGGTCAGGAGAGCAAAGACCTGGCCCAGCCTGCCTCAGGATAAACATCCAATGAGTGGCAGCTTAAAAATAGATGAACCCGAGGCTCTGGTTGTGCCTCAGTTGACAGCATGCTTGCCTAACATGCGTGAAGCCCTGGGTTCAATCTCTTAGCATCACATACATGAGGCATGGTGGCACATGCCTGTAATGGTAGAACCAGGTAGAGGCAAAAGGATCAGAAGTTCAAGGTCATCCTCAGCTACACAGCAAGTTCAAGAACTCCTGGTTAAACAACAAACAAAAAAAGATAACTAGGGCAGAGATGGTTGCTCAAACATGAAATTCCAGCATTTGGGAGATGGAGACAGGAGGATGACCTTGAGTTCAATGCCAAGCCAGGATATGGAATAAGACCCTGTCTCAAAACTAATAAATAATAGCCAGGTGTGGTGGTGCACACCTTTAATCCTAGCACTTGGGAGGCAGAGGCAGGCGGATCTCTGTGAGTCTGAGGCCAGCCTGGTCTACAAAGTGAGTTCCAGGACAGCCAGGGCTACACAGAGAAACCCTGTTTTGAAACAAACAAACAAAAACCAAAAATAAAAAAAATAATAAATAATAATCTATAAATTTAAATCTTGAGAAAATTAGAAATAGATAAGGGACACATAACAGTTTTTAGAGGTAGTGTGTGTGGTCAGTTTTCCACTGTCTCCATGCAAATGTCTGGCACCTACTGCTTCCTCCAAGGCAGGAGGGGTCCCCTTTCCACCAAAAAGGCCTGGACAACTGTCTGCAGGAAGGCTGATACACTGGCCCCATGGGTGTGAGGTGATGGTGCCAGAATTGGTGATGAGGGTGTCTTTACATTGAGCCTCTCCCGCCAGCTCTGTACTCCCACGCCACTACTGTTCCCGCCCAAATTGCTAAGATCGCATACAGTGGAGCCGGGACTGAAGGCTGATTCCCCAGCCTGGCAGCAGAGGCTAACTGAAAGGTAGGGTGGATCTCTCAGGGGGGGCCTGGACCTGGAGTAGCGGGACTGGGTAGCTCCAGTTAGTTGCAGGCTCCAGGCTTCATGAAGCATTAGTGCAAAGTTCATGAGCCCTGGCCTCCACTTCAGGCTCTGAAGATGGCCTATGCCAACCCTTGGCAGCTGGATACTGTGGCCAACAACTGACTCAGGCATGCAGAAGGGGGGACTGAGGAGCCCAGGAAAGCCTGAGTTCCACAAGGCCAAGGGCTGGTGCTGGAGTGAGAGGATGGGAGCCCTGCCTTGACTGTTTCCCAGCTTACGGCCCCGGCAAGGTCATTCATGGGGACTACGAAAGTACATAGCCCATTAGCATTTGTGCCTTCAGCTTTCCGAGTAGAACCCGATGAGCCACACAGATGCTGTCAGGACGCGTGAGAAGCATGTCACCTCCGCACTGTGGCTCCTCGGCTGTGTCTCTAGAGGAACGGCAGTCCTCTGTCCATGCACCCGTATCGCTCACCTCCTACTACAATTAGATGATACAGTCTAATCTGGGGGTGGCACTCAGGAAGCCCAGGAAGCAGCAGGCAGAATGGAGAGTGTCTCAGCCAGTGTGACCACAAGCTGCCCTGGTGGAGGGGGGCCATGGGAGGAGTATAGGAGTCGGAGGACCCAGGCCTCCAGCTCACAGAGTGACCTCGGCAGGCAGCCCTGCCTTTCTCATATACTCTGTGCTCCTGTGCTCACAGCTCAGTGCGCTCAGGCATGGGTTGGCCAAGGGATGGAGAAAGGACCTGGTCACTAAGGAAACGTCCAGAGTCCTCACTCCCGAAATTGCCTCCATGGGAGACCGCCCCGAGACTTCAGGGTTCCTGGGGATAGACTCTGAGAGTCTGGAGCTGAAAGACCGTTTGTCACTCTCCACTCCGAGAACTGCCTCACTGGCCGGGTGCTATGCTGGGTTCCTCAGGTCTCACCAGACAAGGTGCTGTCCTGGATTCTCCACGCTACGTCTGACACAGTGCCTGACACCCAGGAGGTACCATGTTACCATCCATCAGCTTGAACCGGCTTCAGGGAGCCTCCCCTCCCCCACCCGCGATCCCACTGCTGACACCTTCCAGGGACACCCTGAGTGACCTCTCTGAATACACCCCCAGGAACCTGAGAGCAGAACCCCTTAGAGCCCAGAGGATGGAGGATGGGTGCTTTCCAACACTCCCCAGACCGAGGTCTCCTCCTGGGGCTGCCCAGCCGACTCTAAGGCCAGTTTACACTTCTCCACCTGGGTCAGTTACTGGAGTGATCAGTGAAATGGCTCTCTTCCAAGACCTTGGGGTTAGGGTGAGTAGACTTGGCCTCTACGCACTCCCAGCCCTGACCCCTGCTCCCACAGTGAGTAAGAGTCCCAAGTGGGACAATGGCCCAACCTCTTTTTGGGGGGGGGTTGTTTTGTTTTGACACAAGGTCTCATGCTGTGGATGCTGATCTTCCACCTTCTGGGTCCTGGGATTACACGCCTGTCCCCATCCGTCCCAACCTCTTTTCTAAAATACTACTCCAAAGACAAATATGCCCTCCCCCGCCCAGCCTCTATGAAAGATCCCATGCCCCCCCTCCCATTTACAGACAGGGCCCCTCATAGCCCCCAACAGAAGAAAGAAAAAAATCATCCCAGTTCCCTGAAATAACCTTGGAATAACCAAGGTGCCAGGTTGGAGACAATCGCCCAGGGGTTACTGGGAACATCAGCTGTCTGTATCCTCCCTCTCCTGTCCCCTGAGCAGGGGTGGGGGTGGGGATGGAGTTAGGGATGAGGCTGGAGTAGAGCGAGCCATGATAACCTGTTCATCCCCACTGACCCCTTCCTGCTACGGGGGGGGGGGGGGGGGAGGTTGGCTGTGGGGCTAAAGACACAGGCACAGGGAGCAGAAGGGATCCCGGGCTAGGAAGGCCTGCTTCTTGAGAAGGTCCGCCTGTCTTCCTGGAGCTCAGTGGCCCAAAAGCGGACCAGAAAGAACCGGAAGCCTCCCTCCCTCCTTCAGGCACACTGCAGGAGGCGTGTAGCTGCAGGGAAGAAAGCATGGCACCGGGACCTTGCTTCATGCCACCTGCCGGGTGTCGAGTGGCGCGTGGGGTGCGGAGACCTCAGCCCGCTCTGCGCGCTGCCTGGCCCCCCTGCCGAGTCCCGTCCCCGTGGAGCGCCGTGTCCTCTGGGGCGCGGCTGGTCCGTGAAGGGCGGACACCCACCCTGGGCTTCCCCGGGCTGCGCGCTGGTGCCGAGCCACCGCCCCCAGCCCCTTGCTGCGACCCGGGCCGCGGGGTCCTCACCTCGCGACACGCAGGATCCCATCACGGGGCGGCGGGGCCGGGCCACTGCGCCTGGGGTGCGGCGGGCGGCCGCGCGCTCATGTCTCCACGGGCCGGGGCTGCGCGGCTCGGCCTCCGCTCGCGCCTGGGTCGTCGTCCCCGCCGCCGCGTCCCGACCGCCTCGCGCCGCGCCCGCTGCTAGGGCCGGGCGACACCGTGGCGGGCGGGGACCCGGGGAGCGCGGGGGGCGGGGCTAGGGTGCGCCCCGCCCCCTCCATGCCCGTGCACCTGTTGTTGCAACCCCGAAGTAACCGGACTCGCTCGGCCCTGTAAGGAAGACTTCTAGCCTCAGACCTGCTGTCTGGAGCTCAAGGTCAGGGGAGAGGGCTGGGGCTGGGGAATTCTGCAAGGATCCTCATCCGCTTCCGCTACGTGGGTCCTAGCCTTTGCCTGCCGAGCCATCTCCCCGGGTCAGGGCTTTTTGATAGCCACCTGCTCGTAGGGGATGCTGGCCCAGCGTGGGCATCTTGATGGAGGACCAAGACTTGTAGCTGGTCAGAGGTCTCATGCAAGAAGGTAGGCTACCTCTCAGGGCTCCTCTAGGGCAAAGACATTTAGGCACAAGTTTTTTGCTCCACCTGGGGACTTCTGTCATGGAGCGGCCGTGGCCCCGCTAGTGACTGGCACTCACACCCCCACCCTGCGTGTGTGGTCCCCTCCTCTCACTCATATACACTCAGAGTTGAGAGAAAGCCTTGCCAGGCCCGCAGCACCCTGCGTCTGAGGTAAATTTCATCTCACTCCATGCTTGGACATTCCTGTTCCCAGGCAGAGGAGTCACTGGATCTGTTTACCAGTCACTGGAGACAGCCCTGCGGGATGGATACCGCTTAAAGCAAGGGTCTGGGCTGGGGCTGAAGGCTCTGTGCAGAGAAGAAGCCAAGCCTGGTGGGGCTGCTGTGGGGTGGGCAGTTGAGTTATTGGGGAAAGTCCTGTGCTGGCCCTGGAGGGGTCATTCCTAGGTGCAAATGGAGACTCAGCTCCCATAAACCGTGTTACTTAAACACACAACCAACACTGCTCCCTACACAAGGCAGGGCAGCCCCATCTGCCAGACAGTGGGCGTCACAGACAATCCCGAGACGGTTGGCTTACAGTGTACAGGACCAGGGGTGACACCACTTCTAGGATGCCAGCCCTCAGAATTAGGAGGATCAGAAGGTCAAGGTCATCCTTGGTTACATAGTGAGTTCAAGGTCAGTCTGGGCTCCACGGGACCCTGCCTCAAAGAAGAGAAGGATTAAAAAAAAAAAAGTATATGGAAGGTTGTAAGGAAATACTGTACCATTCTACCAAGGGGCTGGGACTGACCCCTGGGGACCAATCCCTAAAGGACCCCATGGGTTGGCTGTTACAACAGCAACACAGCCTCCCACATTCACAGAGGGAACTGAAGACCAGTATTTGTATGAAGCACCAAGTACATGCCAGTGTGAGACACGCTTGAGAGTCTGCCCTCCAGTGGGGTGGACACAGTGTTCTTTTCAGCTGCTCAGGGCCTAGCACTCCTCCCTCCAAGCCTGGCCTCGATGCGGCGGCTGTGAAGGGACCATTCTTTACCACAAGGACTTCCAGGTGGCTCACTCGGAGTCAGGGGTGCCCCCGCCCCTGTGTGGAGGAGGAAAGGCGGACCTGCCTGGGGCCAAGGTCCGGTTCTGTCCCATGCATGTGGCCTGGCACCAAGCAGGCAGATGTGACTTGCCTGCCCTTCTTAGCCCTCTCAAGAACAAGTGGACATGGCTTGGAGGCAGGGCTCTGACTCACCGTGACGTAAGAGCAGGAGCTGGTCACAGCTGCTGGTGCTGCTGCTGGCAGCATTACAGCCCCGGGACTGGGGTGGTGGTGATGAGAGAGGACCCCTGAGGAGAGGAGAGAAGGGGCCATTCTCAGGTAGGGGATGTCTGGGCGGGGGAAAGGTTGATGGGATGAGCAGAAGCATCTGTCTGGCCAACTCAGAGACACAGGTGGGGCGGGATGGAAGCTCCTGCCTCATGTGTTTCTACTGCTGATTCAGTCTTGTCACCGTACAGAGCTGCTAGCATCCCGAGACCGGGCCATACTGGGGGAGGCATGTGGCTCTCCCTTGCATGTCCATATTCACCTTCCCAGTCCTTGGGATTCTGCTGAAGCGGAAGATGTCCAGACAGCTCCAAGATGTGTGGCCGTCCTCCCTGGGAAGGTCTGTCCTTTCCCAGATCACCCCACAGTCCATCTGCCCTGTGACCGTCCACTGCCTGCCTCGTCACACCCACTCGTGGCGGAGAGGGGAGGAAACCTGGGAGGATAGTGCCAGGATGATGTGCCCTTCACCCCTCATGTTCTGTTCTTCTGGCACACTCCTGAGGACCCAGACAGAGCCCCCCTCCCACGGTTGCCCATCAATGAGCAGACACGGGCAGCTCTGAGAGCCTGCCCTGCTGTGGGCATTGAGGCGTGGAGAGGGCACTCTGCAGGGCTGCACAGAAGGAAGATTAATCTGCAGTAGCCACTACAGCGATGAATCAGACCAGAGCCTGCCTGGCAGTCCCAGGGTCAGCGGGGACACTGTGGAGAGCCATGTGTGAGATGAGCTCGGGGTCAGGGTGGGAAGTGCTGTTTCCATAGCCGGTAGAACCTTGAGAGAGGAGAGCTTCTGCCAAGGGCCAAGGGGACATGGGGACAGCTTCAAGTCTATGACGGCACTGAAGCCAGATTTTGAGGGTTGGGTAGAGCGCTGGCAGCTGGAACTGGCGGAGGGCTCTCTGTACACAGAGGCTTGAGAACAGGGATGTTTGGGGGCCCTCGGGGCACATGGGACATCTGGGGAGAGGTAGGAGGTGAGGCTGTACCCCTCAACGTTGTAGAAGATGCTCTACTGAGCACCACAGCAGCCATCTTCATCAGCTTATATGTGCCCGCTTGTAAGAGGCCATTGGCTTACTGACCACTGAGCCTTCTCAAAGGACAGGGCGGGGAGATGGAACCCTCGCCTGGGATTCCAGTTACTCCTCTCAGCTATCTGGCTGCAATTCTGCCCTCAGGAGCAGCTAAAATATATAGGCTAGGGAGAGTTGACTGAAGGGGATTCCGCCTATATGGACATGGGGAAGCCATCATCCACACTGGGTGAAGAAGCTGATGCATGCTGCCACTGTGGAGTTCCCTGCCCCCAGGCTCCTGCAAGTAACTCCTCACCCATACGCTGTAAATGAGCTCAATACATTCACAGGCTCCCCAGGGCGCACTGTGGTGGAATGGCACTTGCGTTTGTCGCCCAGACCTTGCAAGGAAACTCTTCAAGAAAGGCAACGCCTCACAGCAGAAGAGACAGCAGAGGGCCTGGCAGACCTGGGTGGGCATCTTGCGGATGGGAGGATCCTTAGCAGGTGCTCAGTTAACAGGTGGTGACTAAAGGTGACCAGGGGACACCTGCCCTAGGTCCCACATCTGGAAGACTGAACAGGGCCGAGACCTGCCCCCTCGCCAGCCAGCAGGTACTTGCTGAACCCTGGTGTGTGAGGCAAGGGCTGTGTGGTTCAGAGCCCGGTGCACTGGAGTCTGCAGTGTCAGTGGAGGAATTCAGTGCCGGTGTTTCTCCAGCAGTGACTGGCGGCCACTTGGGACCACAGCGCTGGCAGCACAGGGCAGGGAAAGCCCGTGAGAAGGAGAAATAATTTGGCCTGGTCTGGGGGCATGCACACTTTCAGTCTGATGGGGGAGATAAGAGTCTTGACGGGGGTTCAGTCTGATGGAGGCAGAGACAGCCACTGTGCTGGGCCCTGAGACGCCAGCGAGAGACGGGGAAGCCTCCAGGAGATGAGAATAGAGGTAGATTAGAAAGCCGGGCGTGGTGGTGCACGCCTGAAATCCCAGCACTCTGGGAGGCAGAGGCAGGCGATCTCTATGAGATCGAGGCCAGCCTGGTCTACAAAGCGAGTCCAGGACAGCCAGGTCTACGCAAAGAAACCCTGTCTGGAAGAACTAAAAAATAAAATAAGAGGTGTATTAAGTTCACCTCTCAAATGCCTAGTGCAGGCCTGGTCCATGATGGAATCCCTGCTGCTTCATGACAGAATCCCTCTCTCAGCGCCCAGGGACTGGTTTGTAACTCTGGTTCTGAAGATCTCTGCAGGCAGAGAAGCCCCTGTCAGAGCCAAGGACTAGAGGACAAGGTTGAGGGGCACATGTCACACAGCAAGTGACCACCAGGGGGCAGCCTGAGATGGCATCATTCTAAAAAGGTTTCATGTTTGCCTTTGGCCAATTGACACAGAAAGTACCACGCTGGCAACTCTGACCCAGGTAGGGCTCAAGGTGGTGCACACTGAGACCTGAACTTGGGGCTCGGTGAGGGGGAGGAACCGAAAGAGTGCCCCAGCTCTGGTCACTGGGCCCTGAAGTTTACCATGGAGCTGTGTCTGCCCCAGGACTGTGTCTCCTCCACTGAGCTATGCCTACAAGGCTGCGTCCACCCAGCAGGGGGCCTTGTTCTAATAGAACATCTCTAGAACACAATCCCCACAGTCTGCGATCCGCATGGCCCTGAGTCCACGGTATGGATGTGGAGGCTGAGAGCCAAGAGGAGCGCTCAGGCTAGGTAGAAGAAGAGCTCAGACTTGAACCCACAGCCATGGGATCTCTGATCCAGTGAACACACAGTGGGAGGGGCCATGTAGCTAGGTGCAACTATTGGAGACCTACCTGGCTGGGAGTCCCAAAGGCCAGAGGAGGAGGCTGAGGAGCCTGGGAATGTCACAGTCTGACCTAAGAAAGTCACACTCAGCTACAGACTTGGGGCAGGGGACTTCCAGTGAGAGTCAGGTGTCAGTCCGAGTCCTCCTCTCACACCCAAGGGGGCTAAGTGGAACAAGAGGTTTCCGGTGTGGCAGGAGGCCACCAGAACCCTCAGGCAGCCCAAGTCTGACGGGAGAGACACAGCTGACGGCTGAGACCCCGTCCTGAGCACTGGGGACGTTAGCATGAGGTCACCCAGCCTCGAGGTTCACATGCACGGTGACACCTGGTCATGAGAAGCCCTGCTGAGCCACACGGGACCTTGGCGGGACTTAGGGGCGCAGTTCAGGCACGGCGCATTGCATGGCGTGAGCCCATTTTTAACCCTCCAGTAGCCCAAGAGGTGGTGAGTCCATACCTTTGTCAGGGAGGCAGCGCATAGAAACACCCACCACTGAGCTACACCCCAGCCCAGTTTCCCTTTGTCATGACCCGGGAGATGATTCCAAACCTGGAAACTCTGGGACCAGCAGCGCCCTCTCCATGCCTGCTTCTGGATTATTGCCCAAGCCATACAGTCTCTGACCACGTCACAGCATACACGCCTGTCCTTTGAGTCCAGCCCATCCTGCTCCCTCGTCTTCATCTTCATCCTCACAGGCACGAGTCGGAAGTGTTAAAGACGGAAGTTGGTGTTAGTGAATTGTGGCCCACAGCCTGCTTCTGTCAATAAAGTTTTATTTAAACACACACCTATTTTCTGTAGCTGTTGTGCTTTGTGACCATGGAGGTGTGGCAGACAGGCCGTGACCCTCAAGGTGGAAAATGGCGAAGTTTGCCAGTATCTGGCTGACGGGATAGATAGCAGATCGCTGGGATAAATGAGTGGACGGCTCATGAGAAGTGCCAGGTGAGGCGGAACAGAGGGGTGGGTATTGAGACTGTGGGTGAGACTGGATTTTTTTTTCTCATCCCCACCCAGGTGTCCGAGTAGGTCAGGAGGAAGGCAAAACACACGGCTTGGCCTCCCTGAAAGTCAGAGCGTCTGCTTCCCAGCTGATGTTCCTGGCAGGCTGGTACAGAGCGGTGTTGGCATCTGCCCTTTGGGAGCTGCGTGGAAGCTACTAGACATGGGGAGCCTTTTTTCTGGGAGCGCACAGCAAATTGTGGAGTGATACCCACACTGAAGCCCAGATCAGAGGTCAGGGCCAATGGGGTTTGTTCTCCCTCTCCTCCTCACGTACCTTCCAAACACTCACCAACACCGCAGTGGTCCGGGAGCAGGCCATACACCCCTTTTATAGACACGTTAACAGAGGCCCGTTTGATGAATTGGCCAAGCCCTTGGTCCTTGTCTGCAGGCGAAGCTCTGATTGTCGTGGGAAAGCCCCCGGTGGAATTTAGGACGACGGGTTCTAGCCCAAGACTTATTCGGGCAAGTCTGTCCCCGCTGGGCCTCTGTGTGGTCGTCAGAAACCCGGAGGGCTGGGTGAATGCACCTAGAAGATCCGCCAGCGGCACACGCCATGGCTCGCCTCTTCCCTCTTCAGGCCTCAGTTTGTCTCTGTAAAATGGGGAAATGACTGATGGCCCTCCCACACTCTTGCGGCTGGTCCCAGTCCAGGGAGATCACAGATGGGAAAGCGCTTTGAGCTCAGTGGAAGAAAGAAAGTCTATAAACCGAGGGGCTTATTATGCTGCTGCTCTGGGAGCAAGCATGGGCTCGCACCCTGAGGCCTACAGGAAGTTTAGTTTGGCCGGTAGAGGGCGCTGTGGGAAGCTAGCTGGCCCTGGAACTGGAATCCTTTTGGTCCGTGGAAGATCAAGCCTGCAGTGGGGGTTTGGCTGTGAATACAGGGGACCCAAGATGCGTCGGTTTAGTGGTGGGGACGGGGCAGGGTGAGATGAGGACTAGGATGGGCTCTAGAAAGGCAGAAGGACTTTCTTGCCTGGGAGCCCGTGGAAAGTTGAGAAGATGCCCAGGCTCAAGCAGGGTCAGGGGTCTGGGCTTGAGGGCCTCCAAGAGCATGGGGAAGTGTCATCTTCCACTCCAGGTTAAGTCTGTGCCACCTGAGGCAAGCTCCTTCCCTTCTCAAGGTGTTTGGTCCTCCCCCATAAAATCAGAAGCATCATACCCTCTCTCCTGGAGCTGCTGTGCATCCAGTGACTAAACCCGAGTGACAGCTCTTAGGATACGCAAACCCTATGGTGCCATTATGGGCTACTGGATGGTGTAAATGCTGTGGTAGGCCCTGCCCACTCTTGCCTCCTCAGCCTGGATAGAGCCGGAGCCCCTGGAAAGTGTTTTCCCAGCACAGCTGTGAGAGAGGGTAGCAAAAGGGACCATGATGGGCCTTGTGGGGGCCCCAGCACATGTGTGAGAGCTGATGGCTGTTTCCAGGGGTGGAGAGTGGGCATCAGGATTATGTACTGGGAAGAGCTTTCCCTCCACACTGGTGCCCTACATGTGTGCCCTGGGGTGGCAGGGACCCTGGTGAAGACACAGAAGAGAGAGGCAGGGGCTGAGGTTCGGAGAGGGGGATATACAAGCTGGTAGGGGATGGGGAGGAAAGGGATTTGAAGAAAGAGGGAACCCAGCCAGTCTGATCCAACTGACCCTCACATACCTTCCTCTCTAAGACTCCGCCCCTAACCTTAGTCTCATGCTCTGTGAACTGGAGAAGTTGCCCCTTGGATTATGGGCTTCAAGGATTCCATAAGATGCCATGGCTCTTCCAAAGATCTGGCCCCTGTTATCTCTGGAAAATCCCCTCACAAAGGCCTGAAGCTGGCTCTGTCCCTGTAGCCACCAGACCTTTTGTGTAAAAGACCAGTTTATGAAGAAAAATCCCAAAACAAACAGAGCCCAGCTGACCTCCCCGGCCCAGCCTTGCCCTACCCAGCCCAGCCCACTTTTGCCTTCCCAGCCCTGGAAAGGAAAGGGTAGGGAGGGGAGCCAGAGCCCTGGGAAAGTGGCTTCCCAGCACAGGTGTGGGAGGAGAGTAGCAAAGAGGTCAGTATAAGCCTTTTGGGGGCCCCAGACATGCAAGAGACCGATGGCTTGTCCAAGAAGGCAGTGGGCATCAGGAATCTTAAGCTGGGCAGCAGGTTAAATAAGCCAATTCCAGAAACTTCCTTATGGCTAATGAAGGTCAAGAGTCCCTCTGGGAAAGTGACCTAGGAGGTGACCCACAAGGTCCCTCAGTTGGACTTAGAGCCCCCCCAAAGGACAAAGCCAGTTGGGGGAGGGGGAGGGGCTTGGGTGGGTGGGAGGCTCTGGCTGAGGTTGGAGGCACTTACAGGGTCATCCAACAATGGAACTAAGGAAACCAGAAGTGCAGGAGGGCAGGGCCTAGGCAGACACACAAAGAGCTGTTAACACCACTAAAAAAAATCAAAATCCTGAGCTGGAGAGATGGCTGAGGGGTTAAAAACACTGGCTTCTCTTTCAAGGTCCTGAGTTCAATTCCAAGCAACCATATCTATAATGAGATCTGGTCCCCTCTTCTGTCATGCAAGCACACATGCAAGTATTCATTTACATAAACACATGGATCGTGTTTTTAAAAATTCAAAATTCTGGAGCCTGTTAGGAGCACTGACTCCATCTAGCAGAGGACCTGAGTTTGGTTCCTAGCACTCACATGGCAGCTCACAACCATCTTCAGGTCCAGAGACTCTGACACACTACACATTGGTCCCCTGGGACACCAGGCACACACATGGCGCACATGAACGCAAAACACCCACATGCATTAAATCAAATTAATTAAAATTTTGAATTACAATTCTTGCTGGATGTGATGACAAATAATCTGTAATCCTAGTGCTTCACAAGCAGGATTATTGCAAATTCAAGGCTAGTTTGCTCCACACAGAGTTCTTGACCAGCCAGGGTCTACACCCCCATTCTACATGCCTAAGTTAATGAATAAACAAGTGGGCTCATGGCTAGGAGCCCGAGTGCTGCCAAGCATGTGCAAGGACCTGGTTTTCACCCCCAGCATTGAAGGAAGGAAAAAACAAAACAAAACAAAATAACCCACAGGACTCCGCACCCAGAGTGAGAGCGCCCGAGAGCTCAGGGTCCTCTTGGGACCTGAGTTCCATAGACATCGAGGCACCTTGCTGGGTCAGAGCAGTCCAGGAACTGAGCTGATGCTCAAGAGGGCCTGGAAGGCTTGGGTGACAGGTCAGGCATGTGAACAAAATGGCTGGAGGAGGGAGCTGTGTCTCTGGGGAACGTCAGTAAGGCCAGCCTCTCTGCGTCTCCCTAGCCCTAGCTGAAGGGCCTGAAGGGCTCTAAAAAAAGCCCTTTTTTGGAGACCCAGTGTTCTGGTGTTACATGTCAAAACTTTTCACAACACACACGTCTACCCACCCCAGATAAAGAACTCATGGCAGACCAAAGTGCTGATCCCGCTAAAGGCCAGCTTGGTGAACCAATGAGTTTTATTGGGCTTTCTTACAGGAATATGGGTGAGAGGTTACTGAGAGGAACAGAAGTGACTCAAAGACAGAGAGCTGTGTCACCTCAGCCCACCCCAGCATGGGTGACAGCTCACACTGGGGACCCGGAGCACACTGCACAGCCTACAGGCAGGTCAGCAGCTTTCCAGGTGCCTCAGTTGGTGGAAATTACCTCCAGGCTGTTTGGCTGGTGTCAGTTTCTTCCAGGTAGCTGGTTCTGGTCTCAGGGTCTTCTTTGCACCTCAGTTTCATGAAATGGGGACCCTTGACTTTTATTGCAAAGAGGGGCCTAGTGAATCTGGTTAGTTTCAGGGACTTCCTGTAGCTATTTTGAGTTGCTTTACCTTTTTGTTTAAAAAAAGTTTCTGGCAGGGTGGAATGTTTCCATCTCTGAGGAAACTGTCACACAACATCTGGGACCATCTGCCCCCTGAGTTATACCTCATGATGCAATCTGGGGTGCAGGAAAGTCCGGGCAGATCATCTGCTGATCCTGGCAACTATGCCAGTGTCCCCAGCTCCCCCTCACCACCAGTAACGGGCTCCATCTGGGGTTGGGCCTTGGGAGGAGGGGTGCTTTGTCACCTTCCAGGAAGGCTAACAGGTGGAGAAGAGCTCAGACAGGGTTGTGTAACCTTGGCTGTCCTGGACTTGCTTTTGTAGACCAGGCTGGCCTCAAACTCACAGCTATCTGCCTCTTCTTCCCTGAGTGGTAGGATTAAAGGCACGCCTGGTTTAGATTACATTTCTAAAGCTAACCACCAAATTTAATTCCCTTATTTGGCCACTTCCTCCTCCTGAGGCTGACTACCTAGGTCCAGCTAACCAAAGCCCTCTTTTGCTCGCCTAATTAACATACCCAATTAAAATTAAACATTTCATCCTAACACATTTCCCCTTTTGCCTTTATAAACTGCCATTTGCCTTTGGGTCAAATCTGTCTTCCACCTCTTTCCAGAGACCTTCCTCCCCCCTCCTCAGGACAAATACCCCTTCCCCTCTCCCTTGTTCCCTCCCCATTTTCCCTTTTCTGCCATTTCCTGTCTTAGTCTCTTATTCCTTGTCCTTTGTCCCTCTGGAGCAAATAAATCTCCTCTGTGCCGAGAATTTGGTCTTGTGGGTCCTGAGACAATTCCTGTCGCTTCACAGTCAGTGCTCTTAATCACTGAAGACCACCAGCGGGGCCCATGTGCCCTGGGATCCAACTGGACCTTCCAGCACTTCCTCCTGTGTGTCCCCAGCCCAGGCCGGGATGTCTGTTTGTGTGTGTGTATGTGTGTGTGGGGGGGGGTGGCTGTTTGTTAGAGATACAAGAACCTCAGAGATGTTGAATTGAAAAAGGAGAGTTGGGCTGGGGACACTGCTCAGTCCTAGAGTGATTGCATAGCATGACCCTGGGGTCAATCCCCAGCCTATCGCGCCTATAATCCCAGTGCTTAGCAAGTGGAGGCAAGAAGTTCAGAAGTTCAAGGTTGGCCTTGACAAAATAGCCAGTTTGGGCCTAGCCTGGGATGCCTGAGCCCCTATCTTGAAAACAGATGATAGATAGGTAGATAGGATGATGGATAGACACACAGATGCATAGATGACACTTAGTACATAGGCTGTTGAGGTGGCGTGGTAGGTAAAGGTGCTGGCAGGACGCTCAGGTCGGAGGAACTAGAATCTTTCCACATTGTGGTCCTAACCTCCACACCAATGGCAGAGCGTGTGCCCCGCCCCGGTCACACACACCGTGAGGATTGTCTAGGAGGGAGAGCCGGTGCAGCCAGGGGAGCTGACGTACTGGACCTGAGTGCTTAGCTCCCAGGGAAAGTTTGCCGCGGCTGTTATTGGACCTTCACTCACCCCCTCACTTCTCATGAGGGACAACCAAGCGCAGAGAAGGCGTGGCCCTGTGCAAGGTCGCACAGCAGTCCCCTCTTGCCAGAGACTCCGGGGCTGGCGCCACCCCAGGGTGGGTCCCTTGGGGCAGCCTCCATTGTGCAGTCTCAAGCAGGAAACCGCTGTGCTCAGCAACCTGGGCAGCAGAGAGGACGAACGGGTTTGGCTACGTGACTGGCAGGCCCTGAAGGCTGAGCCTGGAAAACAACCTGGAGTGGGCTCGGGTGGAGAAAGGAGTGGCTGAGGGCAGCTTTTCCCCAGACAAGGCTGGGAGGCTCAAGGCTTGTTCCTTGCCTTTGGGGGCGGGGGTGGCTGGAAGGCTCAGCGTGTGCCTGGGCTGCAGGGGGCTCTGGGGAGCTGTGCGGAACGTGGGTGGGCAACAAAGACAGTGGGCGAGCATAACCCTCGGATGACCCATGTACCATCCTGACTTTCGAGAGCCCTGGTTTGTGGAGAGAAAGCCTCATCTACGCCTGTAAGCTGCTTCATACTTTGGGGACTTCAGAGACCCAGGCCCACTGCACAGGGGCTTAGGTTTTCTTGCCGTACAACTCAGAGCAAGGTGGAAGCCCTCTGGGCCCTCATTGCCATTGCCAGCTTTGCCTCTGCTCTCTAGCCTGCCTCAGAGCCATGACACCATTCCTGAAAAGGCCCTGAAGGCCCAGGGAAGCCAGGGACCACAGAGAGGACATGGAATGCCACAACTACCAGGGGGCAAAGGGAAGCCATTCATGGTACAGCACAGGGGAAGGTGACAGGTGGGGCTTCAGGAAGGGCGCAGACCAGAGGCCAGAAGCCAGATGCAGGAGGGGAGACCAGATAACAAAAGAGACCCTATCTGGACCTCTACATGGGGCTGGAGGATGTGAGCGCAGGCGTGGAGATTCCCTGCCTGGGCTCCGTCTGGGTCCCTCCTCTCTGCAGCTGTGGAGATAAGCACACCTTGTCCCTGAAGATGTGCCAACCACCACCTGTTTATCCCTCTATGCATGAAGACAGGGGAGGGCGGAACTGGGTCAGAACCTAAGGGACCTCCCACCTCTTTCCCTGAACACTCCAGCACTAACTGCCCCAGGAAAAGGGCACCCCGAACCTGGCGCAGGGCACAGTGACAAGGCTCATGTCCAAATACCTGCCTGGACATCAGAGAGTCAGCCAGGGAGCTGGACCTTGGGGAAGGTCCAGGGCCTAATGCAGCCCTGGGAGCTGGTCATGGTGGGCACTGGGCAGAGGACGAGCTGTACTTTAGAGTTGTTATGTCCTTAGCAGAGGCGGCTGACTCTGCCACAGAGACTTGTGGTGTAAGGAAACGAAACTCAGGAAGGGTGACCAGGAGAGCTGTTCTCTCTGGTTTCAAGAACTGCCCAAGACAAGACGGGGGTGCCACAACCCCAAATCTGCAGCCACACTCTGTGACCGGGAGCAAGAAAAGACGCCAGCACCAACATCTCCTGCTCTACCTGCATCTCTCTGGCTCTCCATTTACTTGTGTGTAAATGTTTACTTGGGGCTCTGTTGATGTTGCCTCCGGGACTAATGCAGGAATTAGCAAGTCTAATGCAGGGGCATGGCATATCATAAGTATTTTCTGTTGTTGTTTTGCTTTTTTCTGTTCTGTTTTTGAAGATTTATTTATTATTTATGCAGCATTCTGCCTGTGCACCAGAAGAGGGCACCAGCTTTCATCATAGATGGTTATGAGCCACTATGTGGGTGCTGGGAATTGAACTCAGGAAGAACAGCCAGTGCTCTTAACCTCTGAGCTATCTCTCTAGCCCCCCACCTCTGCCCTGTAAGTATGTTTGAAAGACAGCAGACACTGACTGTGTTGAACAAACCCCAACAGGCAGATGCATGAAGAAGGGGAAACTGAGGCACCAATTGGCCAAGGCAGTGATTCTCAACCTGTGGGTTGTGACCCTTTCATGGGGGTCCCATATCAGATATCCTGCAAATCCGATATTTATATTACAATTCATAACAGCATCAAAATTACAGTTGTGAAGTAGCAACAAAAATAAATTTATGGTTGGGGGTCATGATAGCATGTGGAACTGTATTTAAGGGTCACAGAATTAGGAAGGTTGAGAACCACTGGGTTAAAGGGACTTAGGATCATCTTATGATTTTAAGCACCAAACCTGGTGTCTTGGTAAAGGTCACTATTGCTGAAACACCATGACCAAAAGCAACTTGGGGAGGAAAGGCTTTATTTCACCCGAGGTTCCATATAAAAATTTGTCATCAAAAGTAGCGAGGGCAGAAACTCAAACAGGTCAGGAGCCTGGGTGGCAGCAGCTGATGAAGAAGCCATGGAGGATGCTGCTTACTGGCTTGCTCAGCCTGCTTTTCTATAGCACCCAGGACCACCAGTCCAAGGATGGCACCACCCACATGGGCTGGGCCCTTCCCCATCAATCACTATTAAGAAAATGCCCTACAGCCAGATCTTATGGAGGCATTTTGAAGTTCGTTCCTTCCTTTTAGGTTGAGCTAAGCTGACATAAAACTAGCTAGCACACCTGGATTTTCTGCACTGAGAAAGGAAACGGAAATGTGAGTGGGAATGAGATATGGCCACCTCTTGGCTGGAGCCGCCTTCTCCCATCTCTTCTGGCCTCTCTTCCCATCTCACTCTCTCCAGAGGCAGCTCTCCCTCTTGACCACAGCCGCCATTCTGGGTGCAGTGACCCTCTAGGGTCCAACCTGGGTTCTTCCTGCCCAGTGATAACTCACTCTGCCCCATTGATGTGGAATGAAAACCTACCAAACCCACTTCTACCTGCCTCCTGCCCATAGGCCCCAGGGCTGCTGGGCTCTGCCTGCCTGCCCTGCATGGGAACTGAGGCATACCCCCTCCCACATCCACTCGAGTCCGCTCTGGTATCTACACCCAGCAGAACCAGGAACTGGAACCAGGCAGAAGCCAGCCAGCCTGTCCTGGCACACCTGGCCAGGTGAGGAGGCAGTGAAGCCAGGAGCCAGCTCATCGCTTGGGTGTAAACAGCAGGGAAGTGGGAAGTTGGCAGCTGCCTTCTCTGCCCTCTCCCCAGCCCCCTCCCTGGAGCCCCACCCTGGGGACAAAGGGTGTCCCAACTTGTCGGAGGAGTTTCCATCCCACACCCGTACCCACGCTGGAGGTGTAGGGAGGGTCACAGACGGCCGGGGGCAGACCATGTCTTCTAGACCCCCAGTTCACCAGTGCTGGGCTGGTCCCATCCTCCCACATACTTGGAAGCTTTGGGCCACTTGTCCCAGGTCCTATCCCCAGACAGAACAGGGGCATTATGGGAGCAGAAGCATGCCCTGAGGGAGGCCTCGTGGTTCCCAGTTACTACCAGCTGAGAGATCTGTCCCTGTCCAGAAGGGAGAAGAAGACAGAGCTCCACCAAGCAATTGACCTCGCTCCCCGGTACCCTCCACTTAGAGCTGGGGAAACTAACCACTGGCCTGTTATTGCCTGTCTTGGGGTATACTTTGTTTTTAGTTTTGGGATTTTTGTTCATCTGTTTTTTGAGACAGGGTTTCTCTGGATAGCCCCGGCTGTCAAGGAACTCACTCTGTAGAACAGACTAAACTTTAACTCATGGAGATCCACCTGCCTCCGATGGTGTGTGTGTGTGTGCCGCCACATTTGTACACAGAGGACAGTGGTGATTAGATCCCTGAAGAGTGGGAGTTATAGAGAGTTGTGAGCCTTCTGACGTGGGTTCTAGCAACCAAACTTGGATCCTCTGAAAGAGTAAGTCCTGAGCCATCTCTCTAGCCCCAGTAAAGGTACAATATCGTGGAGCAGAAGAATAAGGCTCAGAGAGGGCAAATGACCTGGCTTAGATCACACAGCCAGGAAAGAGCTCAAATGGTAGCTGACCCAAGCCGATTTGAGCCATGAACCCAGGCCCACCTACCAAGGCTAGAGCAAGGCACGCACACCCACAAATTACAGGCACCTACCCTCCTGGCAGAATGCTGCCCCCACACACGTCCACACCTACCCATTAAGGGGCACAATGAGTACCCTGCCTGGCCACATCATGGAGGCCCGTGTCATGGGTGCTCCCCCTGACATCTCCAACAGATGTACACATTTCCTTCTATGCCTGTCTCATGCTGTCCCCTCCTCCAGGCCTGCAGAAGGCAGGCTAGCACATGCCCTCCTCCACCCCCACAGCCTATGCCCTTTCTGCCTCTCTGGGCCCCAGCAGCTCCCTGGGATGTTTTGGAGAGACTAGAGAACCCCCAAGACACCAGTTCTGCAGGGCCCCACGGTTTGCAGAGATAAGGTGTGGGTTAGAAGCAGCAGCCTCCCTTCTTGGGTAGTCAGTCCTGGGCCTGAATGGTGTCAGGGGCTGGGCGTTTACAGGGTAGTTTCAAGATGTGGGGCCCTCTCCCTGCCATATCCCATGGTACAGTTTTTGGGGAGTTCAGGGGAAAGTATGGGTCCGAGAGGCCAAGACCCCAGGACCCCCAGCTCCCAGTCTACCAGCCCAGGCCTGTGTGGGAAACCACTGGGGTCTCAGGTCTCTCTTCTAATATGAGGCCTAGGATAGCAGAGGACAAGCACGTTTCCACACTTTGACACCCAGTGTGTAGTCACAGCAATTCTGAGCATTGCAATAGGCCTTCCTCTGTCTCAGGCACCAGTATTGCTCCCATTTCCCAGAGACATAAACTGAACACTGAGAATTAAGGCACTGGCCCAAGGCCCTTGAGTCTTGCCATAAAATGAGTGTTCCTTCGATGTTTATTGAAAGAACAAAGCTGCAAGGCATGTCGGACAGCAAGCCTCGTCCAAGGGAGAGCCTCAGGATTGGAACTCAGGTCCAAGCTTCCCTTGCAGCTACAGAGCAAGCCTGTCTACCTGGCTGGAACCTGTACCTCAGGTCCGCCCCAGCACCCTGCATAAGGCTGCTGGCTCTCCTTTCAAATAGAAAAAGCCAGAAGGGTCCCCTGAGAGCCCTTCCTGGGTGCCTACGTCTCGCACAGAAGCAGTGTTGCAGAAGGAGCCAACGTCTATCCTGGCTGGGTGAATGAGAGCAGCTTTAGCCTCAGCTCCTGTCTCTTCAGATAAAAATCTCTAGGACCTCCAGTCACCTCCAGTCTGTGACAGCACCTGACTCCTCCAGCAAGGCTGCCCTTCCTTATGCCCCCAAGGCCCCCAGCACGGGCCGAGGCTAAGTCCTTTCAAAGGGGTGCTCAGTCACCCCGGGTTTTCCCAGTGCGCCTACCCTGAGCTCCACGCAGCAGTGGAATCTGTTGCATTCTGTGTCTGGAACAGTCCTACAACCAAACAGGACCTGTTTTGTCCAACCCATTCTGTTGATGTTCTTGGAGCCCTGAAGTGTCAGCCTCTGGTGAAGCATGACGGAGTTGGAAAGGAGCCTTAATCTCTGCTGCCGCCAGGAGGCCCGTTTCCAAGATGCTGGACAAGGAGGGGTGGTCCTACAAGCACCCGCCAGCCCCTGGCCATCAAAGTCCAAGTGTGCGGTTCCCATGGCAGGCCCTGTCCCCTGCGGCCATCAGACACAGGAAAGGAGGGAGCATAAGGCTCCCTCAGGAGTCAGGAGATCTGCGGTTCTCCTCCTGCGTGGGGGGCTGTTTCCCACCAGCCCACGAAGGCAGGAGAGGCAGGGGGCACAGAGCTTGGAAGGCCGGAGAGTATGACAGAGATCAGACACTCCAGGAACCACTGCAGGGACCTAGTTCAACTTTAATTCCAGAGAAGAAAGGCTATGTGCCCCTGGGGGAGTGGGTAGGGAGCTCCAAGGGGAGGTGTACATAATTGGCTACAACTAGGCACTTCAAGGATGCTTGATTTGCATTGAACAGCATGATCTTATATGAACAGGAACACAGTGCCTGGTTATCCTATAGGCAGAGGGAGGGGAGAGCTAGCAGGGAGCTGTGACAAAGGCCATGTCTCAAATGTGGCTAGGGGCATGTCTACAGACACTCTCCAGAGAAAGTCAGGCAAAGAGCAGGAGGCCCTGCTTGGGAGAAGGAGTCCTGTACCTTAATGCCGAGCTCAGAATGGCTATCCAGACTGGGGAGACGGCAACTTCAAACAGCAGGGTCTTTCCAACAGAGCTCTGGTTCTGTTTCACCCCTCTGAGTCTTTCTTCTTAAAATCTACACCTTAGTTTTCCTATCCAGACCATGGGCAGGGTGGGGTTAAGTGGGATATGTGATTGATAACGCCCCACCCGGCTCTATCACTGGACTTCTCACCCTGGAGCTGGCGGGTGGAAGTCTGGCCTCCTCTTCCTGACACTGGTTCTGTGAAGGTTAGTCCAAGCTGACTCTGGGCTGACCCGAAGAGCAGATGAGGACTCAGGTGGGTCTCACAGGGCCTCAGTCACTAGACTCGTGGCTGGGAAAGCATTATGGCAGAGACCATTGCTAAGAGCTCCGGGTTCAGGGCTGTGTCCTTCTACCCTGTCCCTTGTTCCTACATCAGGGCTCATGTCCAAGGCAAACAGGACGGAGCGGAGGTGCCACAGGAAAGCCCGGCAGAGCCTCAGGGCTCTATGGCAGAGGGCGGTGAAGGAAGCTTTTCTGTAAGTTCTTTCAGCTCTAAATCCTGCCGGGGGATGTGGCATCCTCTGCTCTGCCCTGGGCAAGAGGGAAGGAAGGAGTCTGGCTATGGGACAGAGGTGTGAGCCAAGGACTGTGACCTTTCCAGAAAGGACGGGCCCAGCGCAGAGATGGAGGGAGCTGGATTTCCTTGGAGCACAGGGCCCTCCACCTTCCTTCCTGTCTAGAGGAAGGAAGAGGGATTCCTAAAGCTTGACAGTCATCTTCTCTGCCCCCTCCCCCACACCGACATATATTCTTCCCTCTCACAACCCTGTTGGCCTGATTGTTCCTCATTCTTGCAAACTCAGCTTTAATTTGCCTCCTCCAGGAACCTTCTGCTGGTAGGTTCCTGGTTGCAAGGACGGCTTGTAGCTTCCTGTCAGTAACCATCCTGGTGTGTGTGTTGGGGGATGGCGGGGTCAGGGGCACCCTGTCTCATTCACAGCTGGGTCCCCAGTGTTCCGTGAGGCACCTGGTATACAGTGGTACCATATGAGTGCCTGATAATGAGCAAATGCGGCACTGGAGATGTGGACCAGATGTCCCCAGGGAGCTGAGAGCAAGGGGCCTTCAGGGGATGGCTTGTCACGATGGCATAGTCATGTGTAGGCTTGGAAACTCAGGTGCTGGAAGTAGTCAGATAGAGGGAACACGCTGGCTGAGGCATAAGCTGGGCAAAGGTGAGGGGAAACTACTGTGAGGTTACAGTTTCCAATCAGGCCTTCAAGTCACAGAGCTGCCTCTGGAACCCACGTCGATGCTGAGGAACACGAAAATCCCAAGATCCAATATATACATACTAAATATATATATATTTAATTTACTCATTTTATTTTACATACATGGATATTTTGTCTGTATGTATACATGTGTACCACAAGTAGGTGCTGGCAACTGAACCTGGGGCTTTCAAATCTCTGAGCCATCTCTCCAGCCCGCCCAAGACTCAAGTTTTTATTGTTGTTATTATTGTTATTTGCTTTTTTTTTGAGACAGGTATTTTCTGTGTGGCCTTGGCTGTCCTGAACTCTATAGCCCAGGCTAGACTCGAGCTCACAGAGATCCGCCTGCCTGTGTCTCCCTGAGACAGCTGGGGTTACAGGTGTGCGTCACCGTGCCGTGGGCTTAGGACTCAAGTTTTTCAAACATTGTTTACATTTTGCCTGCATTTATGTCTGCGGGATATGTGTGTATCTAGAGTCCTTGGAGGCAAGAAGAGGGTATCAGAGCCCTAGGAATGAAGTTACAGAGGTTAAGAGCTGCCATGTGAGTGCTGGGAACTGGACTTGAGGCCTCTGTAAGAGCAGCAAGGACTTTTAACCTACGAGCCGTCTTTCCAACCCTGTTCAATTTCATTTTAGCAAGATATTAAGAAAATTCTATAGCCGGGCACAGTGGCACACACCTTCTGCTGTCATCCCAGAAGAAGCAGGGGGATCTCTGTGAGTTGGAGGCCAAGCTGGTCTACAAAGCGAGTCCAGGACAGTCAAGGCAACCCAGTCTTGAAACAAACAAATAAACAGGCAAAAATTTGTCTCCAAACTATAGCAGCACGAAAAGGCATGTGAGCTCATCCATCATCCTCATTACTCCAGCATCCAGCATGAAGACAGCTGAAGGCCCCCCAGGGAGAGGCTCTCACCAACGCCAGCTACGCTCCCAGCTCAGCCAGGACGTCCAGCTTCCCGAAGTCTGAGGATGTTTGTTTTTTAATACATGTGTAAGTCAGGTGACAGCTTTGGGGAACTGGTTCTCTCCTCCACCTCCTGAGTCCGGGGATCAAACTCGGGCCATTAGGCTTGTCGCTAGGCATACTTACCCCAAAGAGCCATCTCGCTGGCCCAAGTGTGAGAAATTTGTTTCTGCCGTTTGACTCACCCAATCTGTGGTGTTTTTGTTACAGCAGTCTGAGTGAAGACCGTATCATTAGTCACTAGGAAATGTAAACCACAATGAAATTCCACTTCACACCCACTAAGATGGCTGCAACCAAAGAGACAGACAATAACAAGTGTCCCTAAGGATGTGGGAAAAGCAACCGGAACCCTCTGTATGCCGATGGGATGCACGAGGGGCCGCCATTTTGGAAATCAACTGACTTCCACAATCACGGGATCAATGCCTCTTCCTGAGGAACCTCAGAGAATGGAAAACGTGTGTGAGATTTAGACACCTGCAGGTGGATCGCTCACCTGTGATCTAGCACTTGGGAAGCCGAGGCAGGAGGACAGAAAGTTCCAGAGCGCTCTGGATCACATAGTGGAACCCTGTCTAGTAACAAAAACCAGGCCTGGGGACGACGGCCAGGGAGTGAGGGTGTGTGCCACACAGGCCTGGAGAACCAAGCTGGGTCCCAGAACCTGCTAAGCAGAGGCACAGAGCCAACCTTGGAGGATTATCCTCTGACCGCCACACAGACACACACACACACACACACACACACACACACCACATGTAAGAGACAACACATACAAACACACCCACACATACACATTCACACACAGACACACATACTCATATATCTGCACACACATTTACACACACAGCACATACAGAGACACAGAGACACATGTATACACTTTCACACACTCATTACAAACACACACAGAAGCCCACACAGAAGCACTCACACACAGACATTCACATAAACAGACACACACAGAGGCACAGAGACAGAGACACAGACACACACAGAGACAGAGGTACAGACACACACACACACAGAATGTCACGACCGCTTAATTATGCCAGAGGACTTTAACTGAGACGCCACAAAGGGTGGCAAGGTGTTGATAAAAGCCAACGCCAGAATGATTTTTGAATGCTGCTTTAATCACACTAATCACGCAGATATCTAAGAGTTGCAAAGCACATTATACATCCTACGGGGAATACAACCTGGCCGCAGGTACGGGCTCGGACACTTTGCCTCCAGCTTCGGGTGTCTTCTAGGCCCGGAACTTCGCAGTTCCAGCTGGACCTTTGACTCGTCTTCTGATGACTTGACAGGCCTCGGAGATTCTCTGCTCCTGCCAGGCCTGGGTGCGAAGGAAGCTGCGGTTGCTTGGGAACCGCCTTCCAGGGCCAGTCTGATAAGGTGGTCCTTTCAGAACCGGTCTGTTAAGGTGGTCTGGGCTTTTCAAGCAGCCGTTCGGGAATTGGCTGGTTAGTGGCGGTCTCTCCGCGTACTCACCAAAGAGTCTGGCCTGCCGCGCCTGATGGGCTCTGACTCGTTTTTGTACATTTTTCAGGGCATAGCTTTAACTTAATCATTCTTTCACACGCTCACACGCACGCACACACGTCAGCTGCCTTAAGAGCGTTCTTACTTACTATTGCTACGAATATTTTCTTCTCTATCCTCGACAGCTCTGATGTCTGACAAGCTCTCAATGTCTTAGGGGTGTTGCCCAGTCACTGTCACCAAAAACGTCTCTTAACTTTGCTCCTGACAGCTCTGCTGTCTTACAGGCTCATTACACACACACACACAGAGGCACAGACACACACAGAGAGACAGAGGCACAGACACACAGACACAACAGTTGAACAAAAACAGCCGGGCTTGCTGATACAAGCCTGTAATGAGACACTCAGGCTGGAGGCAGGAGGCTTGGCAGTTCAAACCCTGCCAGGGACATAGAGCAAGTTCAAGGCCAGCCTGGGAAACTTGACGAGACCCTGCTTAAAACGAAGTGTGAAAAGGAGGCTGGGACACAGCGGTTGCCTCCCCCGAGGTCAGGCCCAGACCCAAAGAGAAAGCACAGCAATGACAGCAGAACGGGGCTGGCTGCCGAGCCCTCGGGGCCAGCGAAGTCACGCTGCAGACTGCATTTCCCTGAAGTGTGTACGTTGGGAGAGTCTCAGAGAGGGAAGGTAGACCGAGGGTCTCCCACGGGGCGAGGCACACCCTCCCCCTCGGCCGCAGTGCTGGTCTGGGATCTTTGAAAGGTAAATGCTTCTTTCTGCTGTCCTCGGGAGCAAGGCGTTCTGCCTGGGGCCTTGGAAGCTGCTGTCACCTCTGCCTGGAACACGCTTTCCTCAAGCGGGCGGTCACCCAAGCCTGAATGTGCTGCAAATGTCGCAAACCTCCTGGCGCTTGTCCCTTCAGTTTTTGTTATGCACATGAACGTGTGTGATGTTTATTCACAGACATGTTCATACACCCATGGGTGCGGTGTAAATGTGTACTCTGTGTATGTGTGAGTAGTGTAGATGTATGGTGTCTGTGTGTGTCTGTGCATGTGTGTTATACATGTGTGTGCTATCTGTGTGTGTGGTATGGTGTGTGTGTGTGGTATGGTGTGTGGTGTCTGTATGTGCCTGTATGGTGTGTGTGTTGTGTGTGTGTGGGAATGAGTGGCATATGTGTGTGGTGTCTATATGTGTCTGTGTGTGTGATATGGTATGTGTTTGTGTGGTGTCTGTGTACACGTAATTGGTTTTGGTGTTTTGTGTGTGTAGCCTTGACTATCCTGGAACTCGCTCTGTAGACCAGGCTGGCCTTGAACTCACAGAGACCTGCCTGCCTCTGCCTCCCAGGATCACAGGTGTGCACCACTGCCTGGTTTACTGAGTAATTCTTTTCTGATTAAACTTAGCAGCGACACCAGATCTCTAGGTGCAGTCAGTACACAAAGGGGGCGCCCCCTCACCCCTAGATGTGAGGAAAAGCCTCTGGACAGAGCCGAACATCTCCTCTGGGGAAGTAAGTTTAAGTTGAAATTCACTGCTGAGGGAGAAAGTAGAGGTCGTAGGTGGACGGGCTGAAGTGCAGAGGCACCTTAAACCACGCCCAGGAGCAGAGGACTGCAGGGCCAAAGGTGGGTGGGTCAGGGAGTGAGGTGGGGGTGGGGTGGCAGTGACCGTCTTTAATCTCAGCTTTTGGACGGTGGAGGCGGGAGGATCAGGAGTTGCAAGTCATCTTGGGCTATATACAAGTTCAAGGCCAACCTGAGCTACTTATTCCCTGTCTCAAAGAATGGGGGGAAGAAAAGAGTGGCTGGGAGGTGGCCAGTGAGTAGACAACCAGTCCCTGGCTCAGTCCTGCCTATGGTAGACCAAACCAAGCTCTATGCTCTAACAACAGCATTTATTCTTTTTTTTTTTTTAATTTTATTTTTTTTTATCAGTTACATTTTATTAACTCTGTATCCCAGCCGTGTCCCGATCCCTCATTCCCTCCCAGTCCCTCCCTCCCTCCCTCAGCATTTATTCTTATTTATTTATTTGCTGTGTTTAAAATTTTTTTCTTAATTTTTATTTATTTTGTTTTGTTCTTCGAGACAGGGTTTCCCTGTGTAGCCTTGGCTGTCCTGGACTCACTTTGTAGACCGGCCTCGAGCTCACAGAATTTCCCCTGCCTCCTCCTCCTGGAGAGCTGGGATCACAAGCGTGTGCCACCATGCCTCGCTCTCTTTAATTCTTTTAAAGTACGCTTATTTGCTTTACTTATGTCTGCGTCTGTGTGTGTCTGCGTGGTGCATGTGCGTGTAGGCGCCCGCAGAGGTCAGAGCTGCAGTACGAGGCTTCCAGGGATGAAATACAGGTCTTCAGGCTTGGCAGCTAGCACCCTCCAGTGCTTGAGTCATCTCACCAGACCTCCAGTTTCCTTCACTCTCCTCCCCACCCCCACCCCACCCCCTCTGGTGCGGCCAAGGAGCCCTGGGAACTGGAGGAGCAGGCCTGGAGCAAGAGTGGGGTCAAGGAGTGTCCAAACCCCAGAAAGCTCATCCTGAGGAGGGCAGGAGTGGGATCATTGCCCCCAACCCCCTGCAGGTAGTCCTGTGACACCGCCCACCTTTGCCCCACTGGAGACAGTCACCGGTAGCCAGGTTAAGCTCCTTGCCCTAAGGTCAAGTCCAGCAGCAACAGGAATTCCTCCTCATGCAAATGAGGCATCCTCAGGACCCTTGCTGCAGCCAATGACTCATCTCCCAAAGGCCTTTCCGTCCCCCACCCCCCATCGATTAAATAGGCTCTCCCAAAGAGGCCAGTCTCACTAGCTGCTTGAGGTCTTCACCCCCTGCAGCCACAGCCCACCCTGCCTTTCTCCGCTTCCTCCCTCAGGACCCACCAGGCTGATCCGGTAAGGGCTTCTTTCCTCTGGATCCATGGGTCTGACCCTGTGTGAATGGGGAAGCAGGGCGGGAGCGACCCCTGAAGGGACCAGGGCCCTGTCTTGGGTACTCTGCTTGAGGTCTCCATCTCCTGCGGCCCTTCCCACCTTGCTTGCTCAGGCATCTTCCCCGCCTGCTCCAGGCACCCATTGCCAGCAGGATACTACGTCATCACTAGCTGCCAAGATGCGACAGAAGTCTCGCATCCTCCCCACCCCCCACCCCATCATGTGCTACATCCCCTTGTAAAAGGCAGTCCCCCTCCCTCTGCTCTCTTCCCTCCCCCACCCCAGAGGCAGCCTCTGCATACCCCTCCCCAATAAACCTCCCACGTGAGGGTGACTTTATGGCCTCTGTCACTTAGATACCAACCCCGCTTCTTTCAGAGTCTGTGGGTTAGGGTGGGAAAGCAGGGTGGAAGGACAGCTGAGGAGACCCTTCTTTACAACCAGGAGGGGTTTTGTTTGTGTCTTTCTACAGGACCTGCTCAGGCCTATTTGGGTCCCAGCCAGAAATGTCCAACCCCACCCCACCAAGCAATAAGTTGGCCCAACCTTTGCTGACGGGTCAAGGACTGAGGAGGCCAAGGAGATGCTGTCCCAGACGGGACAACAAGATCTCCAAGGACATCCACAACCTGGGGGCCCCTGCTCAGGCCATGTGCCGCCTGCGGGCTCCCCTTTCCTCTATTTTCATGGCTGCTTTTGTTGTTCTTCATTCTAACTCCGCTACTGCCCAGCCTCTTCCTCACCCTCGCAATGCCCACTGGAGATTCTTTGCTAGGGAGATCTACCACGGACACGACAAAGTCATAGGAACCCAGGACTGCCCACTGGAAGGATGCCAGACGGCCATTGAGATCCCTTTACGCCCTGATTCCATCTCCACCACGACCGACCCTTTCCTCTGCTTTCCTTACCGCAACGCAGGCGCCTGCCTCCGGGAAGCCTCCTCGTACGGAGGTTGCAGGTACCGGAGGTGCCAAATTGAATCCGCCGGCCGCAGCGGCACCATGCTCGCCAACCTTAACACTCATTTTCAGCTTTCCATCGGCGATCCCTGGCACGAGCGATGGCAGACAGGAGTGGTGGGGAAGCTCTACCCTAACAGCCACGCCAAAGCCCCAGTAGCCGACCTGCGCGTGTCCCGCCTGCTCGTCCCTGTGTCCGAACCTGTCACTGACCAACGCGTTAAAGATCTTCAGCAGAAGACTCACACTCGAAAGCAGGACCAAGCCGCCGTCTCCTGGCTACAATACATCCAATACACCGCCGGCCTCCTGTCCCTAACCACCCACCGAAACGCCTCTGAGTGCTTCCTCTGCGCCTCCCTCTCCCAGCCGCCACTGACAGCTATTCCTGTTAACATCTCCATTCACGAACCCCTCGGGCCCTCGCCCCCAGGAAAGTTAGAAAATGTTCCTCTCTTCGATCTGTCCTTCCCCCTTTGCCTCGTAAGCCCCTCTTCAAGGTCCCATCCTTCATGTTCCCGTGACGTCACCATCACCGGGCCAGTATGTGTTCGCCCTCCGGCTCTTCTCTGGTGCAACAATGTTACCAGTGCCTGCATTAACCCCCCCTTTCCAGGTTTCTGCACCCCGGTAATAGTTGTTCCCCGGGTCTATCTCTATGAGCCTCAAGAGCTCCCTTTACAGCTGGGAGGAGACGGAAAGACAAGAGAGGGCTTCGTTCCTCTGCTCATCAGAATGGGTCTCAGGGACTCGCTGGGCACCACCGGAGACCCCCGGGCAGCCTTTGTCCAAATGCACCATCCTGCTGGTGACTTCCAGGAGAACTTTGACCAGGCCATGGCTTCCTCTACAATCGACAGTCTTGATTCCCTCCAGCCACAGGTCACCTCCCAAGCAGGGGATTCTCTACAAAACCGAAGACGTCGGGACTTGGCGGCTGCTGAGCAGGGAGCCACTTGCCTTTTCCTAGGGGAGGAATGCTGCTTCTATGTGAATAAATCCGGGCTGGTAGAACAAAACATACGGAAGCTCAAAGAGCTCCAGCGAGAGCTCCAGGAGGGCAGCCTTACCTCACGGTACTCCACTCCCCTAGCGGCTTGGCTCGTCCCCCTCCTTGTTTCTACTTTGGTTCTTGGGGCCCTCCTGACAGGCTACCTCATCAAATATCAAAAAACCAGAAATGACAGATAAGTAACACTGCAAAACTCACTGCCCATTGGCTAACGATTGTGGTGATGCTCCCCTGTTCTAAAACAGAAGAGCAAATGTGGGACCAGGATGAGCAGGCCTGGAGCAAGACTGGGGTTGAGGCGTGTGCAAGCCACTGAAATCTTATCCTGAGATGGTCGGGAATAGGATCTCTGCCTCTTCCTGTCCCGGGCCTGCACGTCCCGGCTCTGGTAGCCCTGTGTCCCCCACCTTTGCCACACTGGAGGGCGTCACATAGTCGGTAGCCAGGCTAAACTTTCCTCTTATAAGATCTTGTCCAGCCGGGCATGGTGGTGCATGCCTGCAATCCCAGCACTCAGGGAGGCAGAGGCAGGTGGATCTCTGTGAGCTTGAGGCCAGCCTGGCCTACAAAACGAGTCCAGGACAGTCAAGGCTACACAGAGAAACCCTGTGTCAGAAAAGAAAACAAAATAAAAAATCTTGTCCAGCAGCACCTGGGATTCTTTCTCTTGAGAACGAGGCCCCCTCATCACCCTGGTCCCAGGCAGTGATACACACCTACCCCAATGGCCACTGCTCACCCCAAAAGGTTTAGCCTTTGTTCCCCCAGTTAAACGTGCTGTCTCACTGAAATGTGTTTCCCAAGAGTCTGTTCTCGGATCCACCTGTCTTTCGGGGTTGGGAATCAGGACTAGTGTCTGTCTTCTGTCTGGGCTCTCTCTTGACATCTGGAGCAGGCCTCTAGGGTGGGTGATTTCCGAGCTACCAAGAAGCTCTTCTTACCCTAAGAGGGTGGTATGGAGTCTTTCTCGGGATCCTCTCAGGCTGAGCAGCCCCTCCCATGCATACACACGCCCTCAACTATGCTAAGGGGCTCTCTGGTCACTTTGCCCCCAGCCCACCCTCTCTCTGGGACTGTCCCTTTGTCTCCCACTGTTACTGACATGACATCCCCCATCCTCCTGTCTACATCTCTTTCCCTCCCCAGCCTCCCTCACCCCGGCCCTCCTCCCCTTGGAGTCTGTCTCTTCCCTGGTGGCTCCAGTGGTTTGGACACCCTCAGCTCCAGTTGCCCGCATGACCTCACTTCCCCCACCGCATGCACACACCCACGGTCACACACAAAGTCAGTGAGCTCATACAAACACTGGAGAACATACACAGCATGTACGCACTGAGGCACACACACACCCGTTCTGGGTGCCTTGCTAGATCTGAGGCACCCTTGGCTCCTCCCACGGGCCCCAGCCAGGAACTGCCTACCCCATCAGGTTCCCCAGGGAACAGAGGGTAAACTCACATGGGGCCAGACAGGCTAGGCCTGCAGAGGGCCAACTCTGCACGGGGCATGGCCAGCCCATCCCCTGCCTGGCCTCTGCACGGAGGCCCCGGACCCCTCTTCCAGTAGCCTACCTTGCACTGGGGAGCTGAAGAACCTGAGCTTGTGGGACAAGGTCTTTCCGCTCCCTGGAGGACAGACTGGCAGGCTCCTTTGTTCTGCACTCAGCCCTCTGCCTTTGCAAAGGAACCAAATCCTGGCTGGGAACTGGAGACTTGGGTCAAGCCAACTCAGCCATCATCGCCCAGGGAGGCTTTGGCATCTGCCTCAGTTTCTTCCTCTGCAAACCAGAGTCCTGGCGCCAGTCTGGTGGTGCTGCTGGCACATTACAGACACCAGGCAGAGACTCCTGCTCTCCTCTGAGCCCCCAATTCTGGGCCCTGGGTTCCTCTGTAAGTTAGCCCTCCGCTTGTGGCCTGTGTCCAGGCCGGCTTCCCAGCATACTTGGGGGCTCGGAGGGAAGGGGTAACCGGCCTTCTGCCTTTTAATTTAGATTCCTGGGTTTATGGCAGGAAGCACGGACGGGCTGACGCTGTAATTAAGGCGATTCCTGAGGCCAGAGGAGGCAGAAAGAGAAGCCCTGTAGGAGGCTGCTTCCCACATCTCCCTCTCCAGCCCAAGCCCCCCACCTCCAACCTCCGAGCTTCAGCAGCATCCTCTGCCTCAGCTCTATGGCACAGACACTCCATTCTGCAACCCAGAAAAGCAGAGCTGGGTGACTGCACACCAAAGGTCACACAGCACACGGAAGCTCCCCTCTGTGGTCTATCCTAGGAGTGTTCAGACTCTGGAACTTCAGGACTCATCTTACTGAGTGCACCCCACCCCCCAGTCCGCATTCCTGAGGAGTCTGGGCAGAGCTTGGCCAGGGATACGGTGGGAGGGTCAAGACCAGGGCAGCAGCCCAGGGCCCAGCACCCTGCCTGCTACAGAAGCCTGCCAGCCAAGGCCTGGGGCAGTGCCGAGCTCTGCTGGGCCATAGCTGCTAGGAGACTGGGGACTCAGCTTTCCCATCCATGGGCCCCAGAGCTAGAGCTCAGATTGTCTGCAGGTCACTGGTCCCCCCCCACCCCGTCCTGAGTCTCTCCTGCTTCCTCCACCTAAGACGCACCTAAGAGAGCGATTGTCATCAGGGAGGGTGTTCGCTCCCAGCAGAACAAACACAAGGCTTTTAGCTCCCGACTCCTCATCCCTTCTTCCTTCACTGCCCTCCCAGGCTGTGCCCTTTAGCAACCCCTGCCCTCTCCGGGCCTCTGAGATAATAATTAGTGGTCTAGGCTAGTAGACCTAGAACCCCAGCTACCTGGAAGACTGAAGCTCGAAGAGTCACAGGTTCAAGTCTTGTCTGGGCTACTAAGAGAGATGCTACCTAAAAACAAAGGTTAAAAAAAAAAAAAATAAAACAGGGCAGAGTAGCTGGCAAGATGGCTCAGCAGGTAAAAAGCGCTTGTTACCAAGTCTGATGACCTGAGTTCAATTTCTGGAACCCTCAGGGTGGAAGGAGAAAAGAGACTGCCTTCCCCAGGTTGTCCTCTGATCTTCACACATGCACTGTGGTAATAAATGTAATTTTTACAAAAAAAAAAAAAAGGCTGTGAAAGTTTAGTGTACATGAGGTTCCAGGTTCAGTCCCTAGTATTGGTAGTATTGGACTGTTAGAGGGGACATTTTTTATTCACGATGGGGCTGGGGGTTCCGCCCTGAGGGTGAGCTGTTTGGGGAGAAGTGTCCATGTGTGTCATGACAGGCATGGTCTGCTACTGTGGAGGTTTGGCATCTTATAGGGTGCCTAGTGGGCAGCCAGCCTAAACCCTGAGGAGTGAACCCTGGGGTCTGGGTCCTGAAATGGAGGCTGGAGGGGGTGCTAGGCATTCCACAGCTGGGGAGAAAGGGGGCTTTGTTCCCTGACACTGAGCTACCCCCAGCCTTCTCGAATGCCCAGGCACCCTGCCAACGACAAAGAAGCCCACGCAGTGGTGCTGGGGGAGCCAAGGCCCCTTGCTGGAGCCATGGACCACCCTGGCCTCAGTGTCTGTCATGAGCCGCGTCCTCCTCGAATCCTAGGCCTGGACAGGTACCACACAGAGTCCAGGCGCTAGCCAGAAGACGGGAGAGAGAGAGATGGGAGTTGGGGTGATAGAGACTGGAAACACCTGCTGTCAGCAAGGGGTTGGAGTGAGGACTGCTGGCCTGCCTTGTCCAGTTCCACACCCTCCTTGGTGCACAAATGGTAAACTGAGGCTCAGAGAAGGACCAAGCACTAAGAAAAATGCCGCAAGGCCAAGCCAGAGACCCGGAAGTCCCACCGGCCCCTCCTCTCAGCCACGGGAAACAAAGATTTCTGGGAAAGACAGGATATGAGCCTTGCCCTTCCCTGAGCACTGTCAGAGTGGCCATGTCTGGGTTGTGGGGTGAGTACCCTCTACGCTGATATAGTTAGCTCTCAGGGAATGTTTTAAAGTGTTATTGATGTTCTGGGTAGCAGGTCCCTGATACACTGCCCTGCTTCTCCCTCCTCCTGTGACTCAAACCTGCCTGCCCCAGGCCTTTTAGAGACTTCTGCTCTCTGCCTCTTGACTTTCCCTTTTCATGACCCAAGGGCTGGGATTCCCAGGGGGGATCCCCTGTTCATTCCACAGGCAGAGTATTGGGGAGCCGGTGCTGGGCTCTGGACGCGGCCTGCAGCCTCCTCCTCAACTCTGGACCCTAGCTTTGTGGGTGATGTGTGCTGGGAAGCTTAAGATGGCCCACAGTGGCAGCAGCCAGGCCTCGTCCTGACCCGGAGGCCCAGCTGGAGGTGGGGAGAGCATGCTTTGGAATGCATAACCCTGTGCCCACCCCTTACTCAGACACGGTTATAACACAAAGCGCCTCCCTTTGTCCAGGCCCCTGCTTAACAGGATTGGACGGGGTTGAGAGTGGGCCTCTGGTGAGGCAGGACTCCCCCTGCATGGCCACAATGGGGCCCTGTGACATCACACTGCCCCCTGCCGCGATGCCAGCGGCTGTTACAATGGCCCTTCCCAGGCTAGATGGCTGGGGACTAGGCCCTGGGGGTTGGGATGGACACCTGCACCTTGGAGCCTAGGATAACAAGAACAGCAATGCATCCTGTCCACCCCAGCTTGGTTTGGTCAGAGTCAAAAGTTCAGGAGAGGGCTGAGGAAAACACAGACATATGTCTAAGCTGCCTGTCATATAAACATGGCTGACAACAGAGGAATGCACAAAAGCTTCTTGGAGGAGTGCAGTAGAGGTTATTAGGGTACAGGACCATTTCCAGGCCTGAGGGGGCCCTCGCAGGGAGAAGGTGGGCCTGGGGAACTAGTGTGATTCAGAGGACAGTGAGGCTGAAAGCAGTAACTATGTACAGACACAGTGACTGGCCAGAAGCCCCTGGACCTGGTCCCTGGTGGAGACAGGCCTGGACATCCAGTAAGAGACCTGGTCCTGAGCTGCCAGTCTCTGCCAGACCAATGTGGAAACTTCATGGCTTGGCCTGGGATGCAGAGTGGGGAATGTGATGAGGCTGCTGAAATGGGGCCTGAGCCCAGTGGGAGCCCACCCTCTGTCCTCAGCAGGGTGCCTGCAGCTTCCCAGAACCAGAGCCTGGTTCACCCATGGCCACAGTTTCAGAAAGAGGCTGGAGTGGGGCCTGCTAGGCCTGGGTGTCGAGGCTAGGCGTGGCAAGTCCAGGGGGCCACCATGCACTTCCTCAGGCTACAACACAGACACCAAAGACCCAAGAGAGCGCTGCGGGACCCCTTGACTAGGAGGCCATGCTTACAGACACTATCATGCTCTACCAGCCTGGGGCTGTTTCCACTGTGTTGCAAGAAAAACCACCCAGGCTACAAATGTCACTCGGAGCAAGCGAAGGGGTTGACATCTCCCAAAGCCTCAGTCACCTTCCAGCTGAGGCATTTTGCTCTGATTTGTTACCTCACCAACACCTTGGTATTTCTCTGACCTTCCTGCTCTGATGGAAGAGTGTGCTGGGACTCGGGAGCCCAGGAACCACACAGCTCTGACAGGACACCTCAGCAGTGATGTTGCAGCTCCAGGGGGAAGGGGATCCCCAGCTGAGCTGAGGAACTCAGGAGCCCCAGCCCAGCTCCTCCTCTTTGCTTCTCTTCTCTTCATTGCTTCTTGGCTTCTTCTGATTACAGAGTCACAGCAGGCAGCAGATCTCATAAAACACATTTATGGGGAGAGTCCAGGGTATGGCAGGAGGGTTTTGCTTAGGAGACAGCAGTGAGCTGAGCAGACACAGTCCTTATATAGTATTTCTTAAGGGGTGGAGTTTTCTAGGGCAGAGATTTCCAGGGTGACGATTGGTGGGATTTCAAGCCTTAAGCTTGGGGGAGCTCCAGGATTGGTGGGTTTTTCTGATCAGGGATTGGAGGCCTTTTGTTCAGACTTTTCACCTAAAATTAGCATAATCTGGGAAGGGTCCTATTGAGGGGCTGGAGATGACCTTTGTTACAGTTAGAGGCTGGAAATGCCATTATGACAAAGGTCTCAGGGAGGGTCCTGGCTGCTGGATCTCCTCAGGCTGGCCATTTTCCTGCCCTGAGCATTTACAAAGTATACAAAGTTTGCAAAGGGAGTCCATGCCTCTTGGGTGGAATGAATAACTAGCAGTCTCCATCTGTAAAATGAAGCAGATGTGTTCCTTGTGGAGAGGGGCTGAGGGTGGAGGGGCTGGAGTGGAGGAAAGCTGAGGATGGAGGGGAGTCTGAGAATAGAAAGGGGCTGAGGGCGGAAAGGAGCCGAGAGTGTAAGGTAGTGTGTAGACTGCTTGGCCAGCATACAGAAGGCCCGAGTTCAATCCCATTAGTCCGTAAACCAGGACAGGGTGGGCGAGCTGCACACCTGTCACCCAGCACTCAGGTGGGGAGAAAGGAGAGTCATAAGCTCAACGGCATTCCAAGTTAGAGGAGAGAGTGTGTCTCGGCCTGTCTAATGACAGGCACAGAAATGCTAATAGTTGACTATGGCTCTAACCAGCCAATGGGAGCTGGAACAGGTGGGACTATCGGAGCAGCATTTATACCCAAATCATCAATGACTCCTCTGCATGATACCACTAAACCCCCAGGTACCCAAGTCTCCAGTCTTTCCCCTCTCATTTTGTTACTCATCGGGCAAATGGAGTCCTGGCGGGTGCTGGCATTGTTGGGGATGGCGGTACCCCAGACATTGCACATAGCATGGGTGTACACGATGAGACGAGGGAGGGGGGTGCCTCAAACTCCAGAACTTCACTCTCCAGGCCAGAGCTGAAGGGTGGGAATAGGAAGGGGCAGAGCGCCTGCCGGCTCCGGCTTTACTAATTAACTGGGAAATCTAAGGCGCGCGATGCCTTAACTTGCTTCCAGACCTTGGAGGAAGGGGCTTCCCACCCAGCATCCTCTAATTGTAGCCTTGGTCTCTATCTGGACTTTGTTGGGCCCATCAAAGGGCTGCTGCAGTCATGCAGCCTGGAGCCCAGGAAGGGCAGCTGGCTTCATGCTTAGCGCCCAGCTGAGAAGACTGAGGTTGGAGATACGGCTCCTCTTTGGGTGGAGATGAGCAGGCTGGTGACACAGGGCAGTTGGCAGCAGGGTCACCAAGGAGTCAGTGTGGTGGAAGAGGTTTATCCCAGCCAAATGAAGCCCAGGTGTGGAAAGGGGCTCAGCCACACTCATAGATGATGGATGTCAAGCCAGGGCCAGGTTCTTCGGGGGGACACTCTTGTCCCCTCACCTTGCTGGCTCTTGCTACCTTATTTAGCCTCAGATAGTGGGATATCCCATGGTGGCACAGGGGGCAACTTCCTGTCATGGTGGTTGAAGATGGCAACAGGGAAGCTGGGCTTGACTATTCCCCCCAGAGAGCTGAGGGGCTCTGGCAGGTTCCACACTACCCTGGCCTCAGGATTCAACAGTTCTCAGCCAGCAAGGTTGCTGGATGGATTGAGCAGCAACAGAGCAGGTACCTAGAGCGGTGGGTGGTGGCTGGCAGCCAGGGGGTTCCCTGCTGTGCACTGATATGTTTCACCCATAATGCTCTTGCAATATTTATTTGCTTTTAACTGGTGGTATTGACTTTGATCCTTGGTTACAGCAGCGCTTGCCAGCTTTTCCCCACTGGGAGCTTGCTTTTTTTTTTTTTTTTTTTTTTTAAATTGTGTGCCTTAATATTCTTCTCACTTCCTTTCTAACATTTTATTTTTAAGCTGGGCACACGCCTTTTATCCCAGCACTCGGGAGGCAGAGGCAGGCAGATCTCTGAATTCAAGGCCAACCTGGTCTAGAATTAGTTTCAGGACAGCTAGGGCTACACAGAGAAACCCAATCTCGGGGAGGAAAAAAAGTGTTGGTAAGTACATATTGTGTGTCTGCGTACATAAGTGCAGTTGTCCATGGCAGCCACAAGAGGGTGTTGGATCCCTAGGGAGCTGGGGTTACAGGCGCTTGTGAGCTGCCTTGTGGGTGCTAGGAATTGAAGTTTCCTGCAAAAGCAAATACCACCGAGTCACCTCTCCAGAGCCAACAGTCCACTTGCAAGGGAGCAGGCACATGCACTCTACTCAATGTAGAGGAAGAGAATCTGTATGAATTATTTGGAAACCTGTAAGATCAATGTCTATCAATCTATCATCTATTTTTGAAACAAGGTCTCTATGCAGACCAGGCTGGCCTCAAACTCATAGTCCTCCTGTTTCAACGACCCCAGTGCTGGGATTTCAGGGTGTGTCACCATGCCTGACTCTCCCCCACTTGTTAACCCAGCTGTTTATTTGTGCTAGCATGAACTCATGTGTGTTTCTTTTGTACTTTGGGCCCTAAGGTGATGTCACCATGTTTGTTCGGTTGCTCACCTCGCCCTAGGTCTGCTCACTGGAGGCTCTGTCACCTTGTCCCTGTGTGTCCCCAACATGGTCTTTTTTGGAGTTCTCCCTCAGTCTCTGTAGACACTCCCAGCTCACGCTGAAGCTTTGCTGCCTGAATACTGACTAGGGTTTTCTCTGAGAAACCACGGTTATTTTTACTGGAGAATGGAGCCCTAAGGCTGGGCTACTAGTGGCTATAGGGGTGTCACTACATCCAGGCTTCCTAGGGAATGCCCTTGGGTTTGTTTTCATTGAAAAATGGGAGTTCTGGAAGGATGAAATGGCTCTGTGTGCAAAAAAAAAGTACATACCCAGAAACCCTGATGATATGTACTCAATCCCAAGATTCCACGGTTGAAGGAGAGAATGGACTCTCAAAAGCTGTCCTTTGAGTCTCACACGAGCTGTGTTATGCACACACCTGTGTACAGACACATACTACACACACATAAATGGTAATAACACTGGCATAAATAGTAATTCAGTGGCATTTCTACTTTTGCTGATGAAAGGGTTGGTTGGGATGTACCATCTACTTGGCCTCTTGAACCCTGGGCCACCTTCGGCCCCCCAGTTGGTGCCACTATCTTATAGGTCTTTAGGAAAGCCTTATATCCATCAGGTTCGAGGGAAAAAGCACAGCACATGATGCAGATCACCTTCTGTTTCCACATGTGCTCACGGAGGGGCACATCAGGCAGTCACTCGGGAAAGGACCCTTGCCAATTCTTCAGACTCTCCCAAACCTAGACTGTCAGCGATGACCCTGGCTCAACTCTTCCAAAGTGACAGTGGCCACTCTGGCGTGGAGGGTCAGGCATGGAGCTCCTGACTCAGCCGCTGTGCCTTGAACACTCAGGTGGCCTAGCCTGGCCCTCAGTGGCCCACCAGTAGCTCTGAGTGCCCGTGTTACCCGGACACATCTCAGTGCTCAGTGGGCCAGCTAGAGCAAGGAGTCAGGGCAACACCTCGGCAAGTGGGGTGCTTTCTTGTCCTGGATAGTCTCCCCACAACTCCAGGCTGAGAGTGCAGGGGCCCGAGTTTCCCAGTTTGCCTGACTCTGATCATACCACACCCTGCTTAAAACCTTCCATGGCTCCAACTTAAAGCCCTCACTGCTGGCCCTGCCTTACAAGGCCCTGGAGAGCTCTCAGACAGCCCACGTCATGCCCTAATAACATCAAATTGCTTGTGGTCCCTTGTACAACTGTGTGGTTTCACACCCCCGCACCCAGCTCTGCCTGCCCTGCTCCCTCCAGCGGCTTCACTGGTTGCTTCCTCCTAGTCCCAGAGGTAGCACAGGAGGTGTTCCCTCTTCCAGGGAAGCCTTCCTCAGGAAGCTCTGCTCACTCAGTTGTTCTGTGTGCAACACTCCCCGCTATGAGCGTGAGCTGCAAGTCCGGTAAAGGCGAACGCTTGGGATTTGAAATGGGGGTTCTGATTTCCTTTGAGGCTTCTGCTGTGTGACTTCTGCAAGTTGCTGCCCATCTCTAAGATCCAGTTTCTTCATGAAAAAATGGGGGAGGGGCAGGGCTCCTGGCCCTTCTTTCAGTTCTAGTCTATGTCTTGCTATGTGGCCTCAGGCCAGACTGGTCACTGGGCTCAGCCTCAGTTTTCCTCTTACATAAAATGGAGAGGTCCACACAATTCAGGAATGCATGACAAAACCTGTGAAAGCCTTTGTAGCCAGCCCCCACCCCAACCCCACCGGCCACACTCCTGAGTGGGAGGAACACTGCCAGCTGCTCTCATTGCCTCCCAGCCCTCAGAAACCTAGAGATCAAAGGTGATCAGGCCGCCAGTGGAGGCCAGAGCATGCCTCCTGGGCCCTTTCCACTCCTACCCACTCTTCCCCTGTTGCACAAGCAGGTCTATTTAATAAACACTTGTGTACAGGGGCTCTCTCAAAGGAGAGCCACAGACTACCCCCACCCCCCCGGGAAATCCAGGATCAGAAGCCAAGATCAGTTTGAACCATCTGCAGCTTTATTCCAGAGCAGAAATAAGTTGTTTTCTAACAATAAATATAAAAAAAAATAATAAGTTAAGGTTCAAAAAAAAAAAAAACCAAAACGGAACAAAAACAACCCAATAAAACAAATCAGTAACACTGACAGCGACAGTCGTCCAAAGGGGCTAGAGATGGGGTGACTGAACGGTGAGTCTCTTGTGAGTGCAGCCGATCCCCAAGCCCAGGAATGTCTGTTGCAGGGTACCCTCTCTGTCCCCAGCCCTGGCAAGGTCTCTGCCACACACTCATTCTTTCCACAAGTACAAAATATATATTTAAAAAAACCTCAACACAACCAAGCATCCTGAGAGGCCCTAGGAAAGCAAGAAACTAGCCCTTGAGGGCAGAAGGCAGGGCCCTGGGTCTGTAGAAGGCACTGGAAGATTGCCATGGCTCCACCCAGCCAAGTCCATAACAACCCTCTAACTAGGGCTGGGCCTTACAGTGCCCTCCTCATACGGTCCTGGGCTGAGCGCTCGCCTGAGGTGGCTCGTTGGGGAGGTCCATTTGGAAATGTCCTGCATCGAAATCAATGGTCTTGGTGTCACTCTAGCCAAGGGATGCTGGGAATGAATGGCAACTGCTAAGTGCTTAGCTGGGTCCTTGAAAAAGGCAAGAGGTACCTGCCCAGCATCCACGCGTTCCCGTAGGCCAGGGTGTCGTTCAAGATCCCCCTGCAGAGTCCTCACGGTGGCACGGAAGAAGTAAAAATAAATAACGTCCTAGCAGTGACCCAGCAAGGGTCGGCAGGGAGACCACTGGGTTTTTTTTTTCAAGTATTGTTGGTCGAAGTGGGCACCAAGGCCCTGTCGGACTCAGATAGGAATCCCCACCGTGTTCACCTGGTCCTTCAGTCCCAGCAGGCTGTAGGCAATGCGCTTCTGGTGGCCAGGAAGACGCACCCCAATCCTCTTGATGTCTCTGTGGGTGTGGAAGGAGAGAGGGAGGGTTAGGGACAGGGCCGTGCCGTGCAGACAGCTGGGGAAGTGGGCAGAAGGAGAGAGCAGAGTTAGAGACAGGGTTGGAGGCAGAGGAAAGCAGGGAGGGGGCTGAGGACCCGTGGTGAGGCGGGCCACGGAGGCTGGCAGTTCACATCCTAACGTAGCCTGCTACCCACAGAGTTGAGGAAGCGAAACACTCTTGTTTTCTGAGCCTCTTCAAGCAAATCTTCACAGTGGATCTGGGGTAGGTGCTCATGTGTGTGCAGGTGCATGCACACACACACACACACACACACACACACACACACACACACACGGGGAGGGGCAAAGGACAACTTCACTGTAGGAGCATGCCCACTTTACTTTGAGACTGGGTCTCCTCCTTGGCAAGCTCCAAGATTCTGCCTGTCTCCTCCTCAGCCCTGGGATTCCAAGCGGCTGCCACCGTGGCCAGCTTTTTTGGTGTGGGTTGTGGGGATCGAACTCAGTTCCTCACGCTTGCCAAGCTACACTCTACCGGCTGAACTACACAGCCAGCCATAGCTGCCCTTCTTAGCCCTGCCCTGTAGATTAGAGAACTGAACCCCAGTGATGTATAGACTTTTCTGAGGCACACGGCTAGAAGGTGTCACGAGTGAGAATTACAGCACCAGAAATGTATCCCAGTCTCCTTCCCTTGCTGGGAAGCTAGGCCCCCTTCCCTAAGCAGCAGGAGGCATCTTCAGGTAGTGGCTCTTCAGGGACCCTCTAAGGAGTTTTATTGAGGTCCTCCATCCAAGGAGGGCTGTTCCACCCCCCAATCTCCATTTGCTGATGAGGAAAACGTTCTGCTGGACTAGTGGGTGAGGCTCGCAGGTCCCCAGAGGCAGGTTGCCTTTCCTTGCGGGAACCTGAGGGACACCAGGACTCAGCATGGGCTGAGAACAGGTTTCAGGGGCTCCACAAGGAAGGGAGAGTGTGCTGGCCTTTCCACCTCCTCCATTCTGGGTAGAACCATGCAAGGTTCTAGGAGGCATCAGCAGGATGCCTATTGCTACTTCAGGAGATTTCTACCGTCCTCACCCACCAGCCCATAGCTCAGGAAAACACCCAGGTTTTTACAGGCCGGCTCTTGGCTGTAATTGGAGCTAATTATATGGTGCAGGCTCCAGGAGCTCGCAATGCTGCAACTCGGGAGACAGGACTTTCCCACAGGCTCGGGGAGAGCCAAGCATCAAACAGGGATGAGCAGACCCAGGTCGGGAGGGAGGCCAGGACTGCTCAAGCTGCAGCAAGAAGGCTGGAGGATAGACACGGGGGAGAACCTCCAAGCTTACTTCCACGGGGCTGGGACGCACACCGCTCAGGGTCACTGTGTGCGGGCCTGAGCAAGTGCCGAGTAACCAGAGAAGCGGCTTTTACGGTTAAAAGGCTGGGTGCTGGGCAACCCCAGCCTCACTAGGCCCAGTCCTTTCCTGCATTGCTGAGTAAACGGGTGTGTGTGTGTGTGAACACCATGGTCGGACCTAGCCGCCTCGCCTGGAGGACCTCTCTCCAACAGAAAGGGATTCCTTTCACAGTCTGGCCGTGCCTCCCACGCCTGTTTCTTTTAGGGCTTGGATGACGTATTCCTGAGCAGTGAGCGCCTGCCCCAATCAACCAAGCTTCCTTCCTTCCTTGAGGCAGGATGTCACTGTATATACAGCCCTCTCTGGCTTGAACTCGTATGTAGATGGGCTCGCCCCGAACTCAGATCCCCATGTGCCTCTGCCTACCCACCCAGTGCTGGGATGAAAGGCCACACCCGTGTGAGAGTCACAGACAAGCCAGGGTCCAGGCTGGTTCCTGTTCCCACCACAGTTTTCCCCTCAGTGATGCTGAACAGGCATCCCATTAACCCTTGTGCTGGAACAAAGAGGCACAAGCCAGGACACTTCTGTACCCTGTCTTTCCTCTGAGCCAGGAATCTCACAAACGTAAGCACCCATGAACACCTATGGTGCGTGGGAGTCAGGGTAGAGGCATAATAATTCCTGGAGACGTATCATTTGCACCTAGGGAGTGGACTCCCATCCTTAACACCCATCTGGAGAGTGTGCCCGCAGCCTGCACGCAGCACGCTGCATTCTGTAGCTTTGACGCTGGGCAGGGCTGGCCTTTAGGCCTGCTGTTTGGTTCAAGGTACGCATAATAAATAAAACAACTTTCTGTATTTTCTCCAAAAGCCATTTTGATCCTATCCAGCTAGAAACCCAACCAAGTACAAAACAGCATGGCGGACACGTAAGCTGAGAAGAGATGGGGGCCGAGGGGAGAAGGGACTGCCAGGTCCTCAGAAAGAGAGGCTCAAGGAGGGGAGGGCGGGGTACCAAAGTCGACATCCTGACCCTACCAAGAAGGGAACAGATTTCTCCTGTCACCAGCTCCTGTCGGGCTCCATGGTGTGGTCAACACAGTCTATGGGTTTAAAACGTTCTCAGATGTGGCAAAGCATCAGGAGTCTTGTGGAAAAGTGTGTGTGTGTATGGTGGTGGGGTGGATAGAAGAACCCGAGAGGGACAGGAGCTCCAAAGAAGACCCACTGAGCCAACTAACCAGGCCCAGAGGGGTATGTGGAGACTGAAACGCCAACTAAGGACCATGCATGGACTGGATCCAGGCCTCCTACACAGATGTAGTAGCCGATGGGCAGCTCCGGCTTCATGTGGGTTCCCTAGTAAGGGGAGCTGGGGCTGTCTTTGACAAGGACTCTGCTGTTTGTTTTTTAATCACTCCCCCCTGGCGGAGCTGCCTCACCATGCCACAGGGGAAGAGGATGAGCTCAGTCCTCATGCGTCTTCATGTGGTGGTGTGGTTGGTAGGGGCGGCTCCCCTTTTCTGAGGAGTAGTGGAGAAGGATAAGGGGAAGAGGGGGTGGGAGGATGGGATTAGGAGGAGGGAACAGGCTACAATCTTGAGATGTAAAGTGCATGAAAAAAAAAGTGCTTAGGTTTAACCCACATTCCCTTGGGGTATCAGAGGCAGCCTTGAGCCAGTGGGTCTGAGCAGAGGAAGGAGCCCGAAAGACTTCCGGGCTTTATCCAGATACTTTCCAAATAATCCGAGTATACACACTGCCTGCCTGTGTCCAGGAGCCTGTCTCAGCTCGTGGGAAAGGACTTCGCAAGGGGCGCCCGGGCTATTTCGGGATGCTCCTATGGCCATGTGTTTCCTGTAAACCTGCTTCATGCCCTGAGTGCTGGTCATAGAAAAGCTGTGCTGTCCTGGGGGTGGGGGGTGGGGGAGGACCTGAAGAAACCCAGGGGCTGACCCTGGTTGCCAGGAAAATGGTGAGGGACTCAGGAACCAGGGCATAGAACCATGATTTCTGGGATCCCGGGAACAGCAGAATGGAGATGTGGATCAGGACATCCTAGGCATGCCACTGAATCACACCCATGCAATCCCCACGTGGAGAAATGGACACCACGGTTAAAGTCAGACCAGATTGCTCACACGGCAGACACAGGACATGAACTCGGGTGTTGTCTGCAGAGCTGAAGTGTGAGCCCAGCTGCTGTCTGGCAGCAGGTGGACCTGATGTTTTTCCTCCATATTCCTGCACCCTGCCTCTGGTCAATTTTCCCTGTCCGATTCCCATGACCCACCATTTTCTCGGCCTGGCCACATTCATGGCCAACAGGTCAGAAGCCCAGCGGCTCCGGAGAATGTTTGTGTCTAAGCCTGGGTCCCAGAGGGTCTAGATCGCAGAGACATGGGAGGCTCAGGTCATCTCCTCCAAGCAGTTCCCAAAACCTCCCCGCCCTGGGGCCTGTCTCCACCATGGCCTTGGACACTTGGATACTGCACTGTTAGGACCCACAACTATTTTTAGAAGCACAGAGGCTAAGAGGACAATGTCGTATCCCTCCAGGGACGTGAAGAGATGGCCCTGCCAAGGCTGTTCTGGGAAGGTTCAGTGATGGAGATGGAGCCGGGCGGGTAGGGAGGAGAGCACTGAGGAGGAACAGCCCGACTGAGGCCCGGACTCAGCAGGGGCTGAGCAACCATACAGGGGGAGTGACCCGGGAGGGGTCGGCAAGGCTCAGGCACCAGGAAAGGAAGGCAAGGCCTGGTCTGGGTGCTGCTTGACCAAGGCCAGAATCTCTGCCCCTGGTGGCTGCAGGATTCTGGGCAACAGGAACCTTCTGAGTCTATGTGAACAGCAGCTCCCTTCACTGCAGCCCAGGGTGTGCAAAAAGCCCTCCATACACGACAGCTTTGTGATAACTATTATCTCCTAGGCAGGAGGGCGAGGGGGCACTTAGGAGGAGAGGAGGAGGGGAAGGAAGGGAAAGGAGAAAGGGAGACAGACAAGACACACACACATCAGAGGCTCTCCCCACTGGGCAACAGCAGGCTGAGGCCATCTACTCACTCGTTAGACATCTGCACCACTTTCTCAATGGCTGTGTAGCCAGCCACCATGAAGTGCTCCGAGTACTGTTGCATCTTGATGCTTTCCAGCCACTCGGACACTGTACGGAAGGGGACTCCCTCTGAGCCGCTGGTGCTGGGCAGCCGGATGGACACTCTGGGAATGGAAATCCACAGGCTACGGGTGAGGGGCCGCCGAACATGACCCACCCCAAACCTCTACCCTCCTAACATGGGCAGGGCATACAGCTGGCTGTGCCTCAGTTTCCTCTTGAGTCAATGAGGAAGCCCAGCAGGGAAGAAGGCATGAGATGTCCTGGCACCCTGGCACTACTGCTGTTGCCACTCCTACCAGCAAGATCATGGCCAGAAGCGCACGCACAAACACAAACAAACACACACACACACACACACACACACACCCTCATTACTGCTGGGACTTCAAGTCCTGAAGTCACAGTCCCGCCTGGCCAGCCTGTGTCTGTTTCCTCATCTGCATAGAGCCAACCTCAGCATACTTCAGTGAGTTAGGAACACGGTTGTTGAGCTCAGTGCCTGCCCACACACCGTTTAAGCTGACTTCCTACTGGTATTACTGGACCATGCCCAGCTGGTCCTTTTCCTTTTTCAGTTAATGAGGACTGAACCCAGGGTTTCTTACATACCAGGCAAACAATTTACTACTCGGCTTCATCACCAGCTCTGATGATGTCGCTTCTGAGCCCCTAACACCCCCACCCCCACTCCAGCCATCTAGTCAACCCGAGAAGCCCAGGCAGGACTCCACAGGCACAGACATGAGACTCACCGGGGGTCAAAGTCAGCCAGGGTCTTGAGGGAGTCGGGGGCTCGGATGAGCTTGTCCAGAATGCTGACAATGTCTGCAAACTTGGGCCGGCGGGACCGCTCCTGCTGCCAGCACTGCATCATGAGCTGGTAGATGGCGGAGGGGCAGTCCATGGGTGTGGGGAGCCGGAAGCCGTCGTTGATGGCCTTCATGACCTGGGGGACACAAGCATCACGGTGGCCTTAGCAGAGAGCCAGCCCTTGGAGGTCCCAACACAGAAACAGGGAGGAGAGCCACAGAAACAGGCAAGCACCCTTTCTTAAGGACTCAAAGCCATCCATGGGGCGAGTGCTGAGGGGCTGTCTCCGGGGCCAGGTCAGCCTCATGTGTCTCGAAATTCAGCCCCCCTCTGTCTCCACCCACCAGAGAGACAGGGGCTCTCTCCCTGCCATTTCTTAGCCTGTCCGCCTTATTTACTGTCTCCTCGGTCCCTTCAGGGATGTGACCCCTCCAAACAAAATCCCAGGCCACCAGACTAGGCAAGGCACTGGGTACATGTAATGTGCACACATACATGTATACACACATAAACATACATATTCACACAGGTGTGTATACGTACAGACACATTCATATACCTACATGCAGACATATGCACACATGCACACACAATCAGCGTGCATGCCCGCCCACACACCCACACACGAGCATCTGCATTCACTCTTCCCTTCTGGCTGCCTTTGTATCCACTCTAGGCAGAGGCTGTGCCCTCCCTAAGACAGACTTGATGCAGATCGCTCCCAGAGATCATCTGTCAGGGGCCCAGGGTTTGGGGAGGAGGGAAATCCCGACACTGCTCAGTTCAGGAGGCAGAGGGGCCTACCTCGTGGTTCGACAGCTCCCAGTAAGGCCGCTCGCCGTAAGTCATCACCTCCCACATGACGATTCCATAGCTCCACACGTCACTGGCCGAGGTGAACTTGCGGTAGGAAATGGCCTCTGGGGCCGTCCATCGAATAGGGATCTTGCCGCCCTGCAGGAGGAGACCCAGCCCTAATTACCCCTGTCCCAGCCACAACTCGGGGGCCCCTGCTCTTTGGGCCTGGCGTCATCCTTGATGCCTCGATCCAAGCAAAAGCTGCCTTCCAGCCCTCCACACCCCCAGTCTGACACCCCCCCGCCTCCGACTCACACTGGTGGTGTAGGTGGCCTCAGGGTCATCCTCCAGCACACGAGACAGCCCGAAATCGGACACCTTGCAGACCAGGTTGCTGTTGACCAGGATGTTGCGGGCGGCCAGGTCCCGGTGGACGTAGTTCATATTGGCCAGGTACTTCATGCCGGACGCGATGCCGCGCAGCATGCCCACCAGCTGCAGCACGCTGAACTCACCGTCCTTCTCCTGCGGACCATGGGCCCTTAGTGCTGACGGGCCCAGCCGCCACCCCAGCTGCCACCCTCCCCACCACAGACCATGGCCTTACCCTGAGGAACTTGTCCAGGGCTCCATTCTCCATGTACTCCGTGATAATCATCATGGGCTTGTCTGTAGGACGCGGACACAGGCGTGAGTGAGCTCACTGAGCATAGCCAGGATCAGGGGGTCCTTCCCCTGGGCACCGGGGCCACCCCTGAACCCCTCCCAGGCCTCACATTTGGAGACTACACCCTCCAGGCGGATGATGTTGTGATGGCTGAATTGGCCCATGATGCTGGCCTCACTCAGGAAGTCCACACGCTGCTTCTCCGTGTAGCCGGCTTTCAGCGTCTTGATGGCCACGGGAATCTCCTTCTTCCCCGAGGAGGACTTCAGCGTCCCCTTGTACACCTCTCCAAACTCTCCTGCACGCAGGCCAGGTGTGGGAAGTGTGGTCAGTTAAGCAGAGGCACTGGGCGGGCCCTGTCTGGCCCACCCATCACCCGCCTCCTCCAGGTGCACGGTACGTGGGCCAGCCTCACCTGCTCCGATCACCTTCTGCCTTGCGACACAGGATGGGTGGATCTCGGTGGTAAACTTGAGCACAGCCTGGTTGGGGTCTTCGTAAGTGTGGGGGTCCACATATGTCTTCAGGGGCTTCAGTTGTTCTGGAAGGGGGAAAGAGAAGCTTAGTCACAGATTGCTCGGGAGCCCTAGAAGGGGATGCAATGTGACCAAAGGAAGATTTGGATCAAGGGGGTACAACCAGAGATGCTGAATGGACGCCTCTAGGTCCACCGCAGAGCTGGGGAAGCTCTGGTAAGGGTTGGGGCGGGGTGGGGGCCGCATCTTACCTGACTTGGAAAAATAGACATCCTCAGAGGACTGGCGGGCCCGCAGTTTCCTCCTCCTGGAAGAGACCCCCGAGGACCAGACACACATGGTCAACACAGTCTGTAGTGGCCAAAAGGACGTCCCAACCATTCTCTGACCTCACTATCCAGCAATCCACTCAGCCATGGCCTTGTGGGGCAGAGAGTGAGGGGCAAATCCACAGACACATTTGCAGATTTTCCACAATGGCCACAGCAGCAGCCATAAAGAGGGCTTCCCTCGTTTGAACTAGCCAGTGTACCCACCCTGCCCCATGTCCAGAGGAGGAAGCATGGTCGCACAGTTGACAAGCAGCACAGTGACCATGACCCACTGTGGCCCCTAAAGCTCAGCTCCCACAGGCTTGGATTAGAGTAAATTAACTGCAGCATGCCTGGGCATCTCTGGCCTTCTGTGTCCCCCAAGACCCTTGCGGAGACGAACCTGCGATGGATGAAGAAGCCGACTCCTGCCAGTGCTAGAAGCAAGACGACACCAACAGCCACACCGCTGATCACTGCCAGGTTGGCAGAGCCTTCCGTGGCTGTTGGGAGAGACCAGATGATGAGAGGGGCCACCCCAAGCCCACAGACACAGCCTGCTGCACCCACAGCTCTCTCAAAGGACCTGAGAAGCCTGGGCACTAGCACCACGTTGGGTGCTTTACCTTCCAGTTTCCTGGGAATTATTATCATCACGATTATTATCATCATTACCATTATTATTATTATTTTGAGACATGGTTCTCTGTATAGCCCTGGCTGTCCTGGAACTCACTCTGTAGACCAGGCTGGCCTCAAACTCACAGTGATCTATCTGCCTCTGCCTCCCTGGGTGCTGGGATTAAAGGTGTTCACCATCACTCCCGGCTTCAAAACCTTTTTTTTTCCCCAATACAATATATTCCGGTCACACTTGCCCCTCCTAAATCCTCCTCTCTGCCCCGACCCCCACCATCCCCAAATCCCACACCCTTTCTTTTTTCTCTTTAAGAAACAAATAAAACCACAAAGAAACAGAAAATAAAGAAAAACACACAAAAATACCTAACAAAAAAAAAGGGGGGGGGATCCAAAATATACAAGCAAAACAGCATAGATTTATTTCTTATTTCCACTATGTAAGTGTTTACATGGGGGTGGTATATGCGCATGTGTGGGTGCAGGGGACTAGCAGGTGGTTGGGAGCTGCCTGACAGGAATCCTGGGAAGCTGGGTCTTCTTCAAGAAGAGTATTCCTGCCTGAACTGAGCCACCTCTCCAGACTCTCCTGAGGATGTTAACTCCTGCTTCACAGGCAGAGACGGGCCTTTCTGGTGGTCTATGGAAGAAGAATTAGGGACCCTAATCTTCTTAAAAAATGGTTTTATGCATTTCTTTCCTTAAATATTTCTCTATTTTGTTTTGTGTGACAGGGTACCTCTGTGTAGTCATGGCTGGCCTTGAACTTAGAAGATCCACCTGCCTGAGTGAGTGCTAGGATCAAAGGCATGCGCCACCACCAATTTTTGAGGCCGACAGTCATGTAGCCCAGGCTGGCCTCGTCATGTAATCAAGGATGACCTTAAACTTCTGATCCTTCACAGGGACACAGCATGGGGTTTACACATGGGTTAGGATTGAACCCAAGACCTTGGAGAGGCTAGGTAAGTACCCTCCCAACTGAGCCAAACACACACCAACGTCAGAGCCACAGGGGCTCTTCACCTCTTACCACTACCCTGAATACAGACCCCTACCTGCCAGTCTCAATCCCAAGCCTCCTCACATATGCCTGTCCCGTGCCCCGGCTAGAAGAAAGGGGCGTTTCTAGACTCTTGGAGCCACTTCCTCCCCAGCAACGTCCTGATTAGTGCAGGGTCCCCTGACTCACACAGTGTCTGGAACTCGTGAACCTTGCTGCCGGCGCCCTGGCCCTCCTGTGTCAGTGCCTGCACCTGCACCAGGTAGGTGGTATCGGGAGCCAGGTCATCCAGGGTCACGGAGAAGCCTTCCGTGCGGCGCACATTATAGCTGTTGGCATCCCCCTACGGTGGGTAGAGGAGTGTCCAGTGAAGGAAGGGCAGGGTCTCCACTAAGAACACAGACCCTAGCCAGAAAGGTGGTTTCCTGTTACCCACCAGATAGATACTCTCGGGAACAGGAAACTGAGGTGTAGAAGAACAGACTCACCAGAGGCCAGGAAGGGAGCACCCCTCTCCAGGCCTGGCTTAATCCCAAACAGCCCACCTTGTCTCTAAGAACCCCCACTCTCCCCTATAACCTTCTGCTGTGCTGCCCTGAGACACCTTGGGCCTCAGTTTCCCTAGACGCAGCCAGGAACCTCTCCCTGGCCTGTGCCGACCCTCGGTGACCTACCTTCTTGCGGTAAGTGACTTCGTACTTCCACACTCGGCTCTGCTGTGGCACTGGGATGCTCCAGGTGACGCTCAGTGAGGTGGTGCTGCGGTCCTCCAGCCTCACCTTGGGGGGCTCTGGGAAGATGCGGGAGGGGAGAGAAGCCATTCAGGGGTGAAGGATGACGAGACAAAGCACCACACTTACGCTCTTCAGGTCCTGCCAGCTCTCGGATTTCCCGTTACGGATGCTGCCCTAACCGGCCGGCCACAGAGGCTAGCCCGCCAGAGGAGCTCTGGGGACATTCGTGATCACACCAGTAATAGCTAAGACATAGCTGACTGCCACTGAATCTTCATGGAGATCAGGCAAGGCTAGAGAAGCCTTAGGATACATCCTTTCTCTTCATGGTATATGTGTCAGTGTATTTACATGCATGTGTGCGCGTGTGCATGTTAGCAGGTATGCATAGACGTTAAGAGATAAAAAGTGTCTTCCTCGGCTACCCTCTCGCTGCCCTATTTTTTATTTATTTATTTATTTGGAGACACATGATCTCACCAAACCTGGAGCTCACGTATTTAGTTTGGCTCGCTGACCAATGAGCTCCAAGGATCTGCCTGTCCCACCACCCCGGTGCTCATATCGCACACGCACTGTGCCGGGTGTTGACCTGAGTGCTGAGGAGTCAGGTGCAACCGCCATACTTGTGCAGGAAGCATGACACCAAGTGAGCCGTCCTTCCATTCCCTGACACAATACATTTTCAACAGCCCTCTACTTCTGAGAAAAAGAAAAAATTTCCAGAAGTAACTAGAAGTCTCTGGGCTGACTAGTCCAGATTGCTTTTGGTGTGTGTGTTCACATGTGTGTGCGTGGAGGTCAAAGTTGTCCTCCTTCATTGCTCTCCACTTCCTAATTTGAAGCAGAGTCTGCTGCTGAGGCCGGACCTGGCTTCATCAGCTTCGATTCCCTGTCTCTGTCTCTGTGGGTCGTAGGGTCCAAACTCAGCCCTCACGCCTACGCAGAAAGCACTAGGCACCTCCCCTCTTCTTGCTTTGCCGCACACAGGCCTTGAACTACTGGGTAATTGAGGATGAGCTCCCTGCCCCCACCCAGAGAACATGAGTGCTGGGTTTACAGGTATGTCTGCCACACTTGGCGCGCGAGCCCTACTCTATTATCTCTGGCTAGCCTGGTACTCACTACACAGACAGACGAGGAAAGACAGAACTCCTTTTTGGTTGATGTTGTTTGTTTTTCAAGACAGGGTTTTTCTGTGTAGCCCTGGCTGTCCTGGACTCGCTTTGTAGACCAGGCTACAAAGGCGGATCTTGAACTCACAGAGATCTGCCTGCTTCCGCCTCCCTGAGAGCTGGGATTACAGGCGTGCACCTCCGCTCCCAGTTAGGATGGAACTCTTAACTACTCCCGGTTGCCTCTCTCCAAACACAGTTGAGTCCCCGGGGCCTGTCCTCTAGTCCCACCCGAGCAAGTGCTCCTGGACAGTCATTACCATGCCTGGGCTCACCTGTTTGGTTAATGCTGACGCTGGCAGTGCGGAAGCTTCGGCTCGTCACCATGCCTGAGACGCCATTGCGGGCCTCAACGGTGAAGGTGTAGTTCATGTGAGGTTCCAGGTCACTGACTGTGACGCTTGTGCGGGTCAGGGCGTGAGGAGGTTCTGAATAGCGCACACTGGCCTCACAGGGCCCACACTCGCCAGACTCTGGCCAGCACTGTTCGCAGGCGACACTGTAGACAATGTCCTTGCGGCCGCCGCTGTCCTGGGGAGGGGTCCAACGCAGCTCTACCTTGGCACCCATGCCGATGGCCGTGAGGTAGTGGGGGGCAGAAGGTGGACCTGTCAAAGGAGTGGGAGGTCAGAGGGGCCACCCCCTCACTCAGCCACCCCTCCCTGGATCTCTGCAACACTCACGTGTGCAGGCCATGGACAGCGGGTCCTCGGGTGCCCTGAAATAGCCTTCTTCGCACTGGCAGGAGGTGGCACCCTCAGTGGACGGCAGGGTACGCTCCGGACACTCCAGGCAAGGGCTCTCGGACGCCTCAGACTTGAAGAATCCTGGCGAACAGGCTGAGAGGAAGGGAGAGAGACAGGAGGTCAATTCCAGGTGCCCCCCCACAGGTGTATTCTCACCGACAGAATAATACACCCATGGCCGGTGCCCACCAAACACCAAAATAACCTGTCCTGAGCGCCCCCAAGTGCTCTAAACCGCAGCACACAGAACACCAGCTGCCTCTTACAGGAAGTGTGACACCTCAAAGCCTAGCACTCAAGGACCACACAGCTTGTCTTCCTGTAACCTGATTTGTGCAGACCGGTCCGGTGGGATCTCTACTTATCCAGATGCGCACTGACCCAGGGTGGGGACCGTATCTGTACACCCCCACACCCCCCGACTAACCGGCTGGCCTTCTCTAGTCAGGATGCCCCCTACCAAGGCTGCTCTACCCTAGGACGCCATCTCTTTCCTGTTCCGGGGCTGGCCTCCAAGAAGCAGGAAAGGCCGGGCCTGGCTCTTTCCCTGGAATCGTTTCCAAAGCCATGTCATTTCTGCTTTCAGGGAGCCGCCAGGAAGTAGCTTTTCCTCCTCTGGTGGTCCATCCTGGCCAGCTGGCTAGGAGCTCAGGCACCTGACTCTGGAAGCTTCTTCCTCCCACCACCTTACCCTGCTCCCGGTCCCAAGCTTTCCTGGTGTACAGGCAGGAAACTGCTCAGACACGAGGCTCGCCTCATGGTGTTGGCCAGGGATGGGGTGGCTTTGGAGGAGGCCAGAGCATGCCGTCCCGGGGGACCTTTTTCTGCAGGAAGGGTCCTGAGACTCCATTGACTTTGCATTGATTGTCTCCTCTGCCTAACCGAATGTGGTTCGTGGACCCAAAGGTGAAAACTAATACTGTCAAGTACAGAACACTGGAGCGTGTGACATGGCTATGGTGAAGTGGCCGGCCCAGGGCAAAGAGGGTGGCCAGGCATCTGAGGAGCCAGAAGGGATACTTCACCTGGGGTTTAAAGGCTGTGTAGAAGTTCAACAGGGCAGAGGTCCCAGGGTAGGGAACTGGGGGTAAGCAAGAGCCTGTCATACAGGAAAGCAGCCCTCTGGACACAAATAGAGGGAACAGCAGCCATGGTGCAGCAGAGAAAGACCTTGAATGGCAGGCAAAGGCGTTTGAATTTCACCCTGAGAGCAAAAGGGTGCTACTCAGTGTCTGTCACAGAAAATGACAGTCACATGGGGACTGCAAGGAGGTCCCCCTGGACAAAGGCTGTGTGATATGGGGCAGATCTGGCCCTAATGGCCTGAGGGTAACCCCTCCAGGTAAGCCCATTTCAAGTCTCCCGCCCTCAACAAACCTTTGACCAAGCCAGGCTGGGCAACAGAGCAGAGGTGGAAGGGAGATGGGACCGAGGGCAAGGCAGAGCTCTGTCAAGGACCAGCCTGAGCCCTGTATTTGCTAGAAGTCAGGCAGACAGCATCCTAACATTCTGTGGCCCCTTGAGGTAGCCCAGACTGGCCCAGCCATTGGACCATTGGACACACACACACTCACCACACACGAATTTGGGTACCTATTGCAAGACAAAGGTAACCAGGACCAACTCTTAACCTGCAACAAAGCTTAAGTTCCTAAGGAGGAAGCACCTACTGTGTGCAGGGCCTGGACCTGACAGTCTATTTGTCCTTTTCATGTGGGTGTGGTTAGCATGTACCCCATTCTGCAGGTGAGAAAACTGAGGCTCTGATAGGCCAATTTGTTAAAGGTCTCAAAGCCAAAGGGTAAACTGAGGTTGACAAAGGCTGAGCACCTCTCCTGTCACCCCCTCCTGTTTTGGGAACACCTCAGTTTAGAACGAACTGGTGCAAACCATGAGTCCTGCTGACCTGCTCCACCAACCAGGAAGTCCAGACAACAGCCAAAGCAGCCTGGAGGGGAGTGCCCAGATCACGGGGACCACCCCCCGGGGGGGGCTATGGAGTCAGCTACCTACAGCTTTTCCATGCTCCACAGTCTTTTCAGCCTCCTAGTGGGTTTGAGAGAGCTGTGTGTCTCTGGCCTCGCTCCCATTACATAGCTGTTACAATACAAAAATAGGTCTCGCTTTCCCCTAGCTTTCACACAAAAACGAGACGCCAGAATGGCAGGCCCCGCTGATGCCAGCTTTCCATTTCCCTAATGCTCTCACCTAAACCCAGAGACGCCTGTGAGTTAAGTGTGGGTTCACCGGGGACCAAGGTCAGGGGACTGACTGGGAGCTGGAGGGCCCAGCACTCCAGTCACAATTGCCTCTTCCTAGCCCCGGGCTCAGTACAGGGAGGGGGTCACAAAGGCCTGAGCCACCTGCCAACCTTTCCCTGCTCCCCACCATCTCATGCCAGGAGAGGAAGTGGGGGAAGAGATGGGTTCTATTCTTTGGCCCCAGAGCCTGGGGGTGGCCTGCCTGCCGGCAGGAAAAAGGGAATTTGGAGAGATTTCCGCTGCGGATACGCCAGATAATGCAGGAGAGGCGGCGTCCACAGGCATGCGCTTGCCTGCCGAGAAAGCACTGCCCCCTCCTCCTCCAACCACAGAGCTCTGGGGCACCCCCAGGCCCTGCCCGCCAGAGTTTGCAAGTGTCTGAGAAGTCCCCAAAACATGTGGGGTAGACAACCGGGACCCCTGGAATTGCTTGAATTTCCCTAACATCCAGGGCAAGCAACAGGGCTCTCACACACACAAACACACCCAGTACCCACCCACTGCCCAGCAGCTAACCAACTGCATAACCTTCACCAACTGTTCGGCTTCAGGCCTCCTGGTGCTCCCGTGGAGCATCTATTACTCAGGTCCAAGTTTACCAAACAGAAACAAGCCCAACCTACGTGTCTGGCACTAGGCTGGGAACTGGGATGTGGTGGAGTGACGGGCAGATTAGCATCTTTTCAGCGCCAGAGGAATTCACAGCCTAGCTTTTATGCCTCATTTGAAATTATCTGTGCACATATGAGGATCCTCTCTCTGCCCTCCCTCCCACTCGGAGACTGGCAGCTTCGAGGGAGCAGGAAGAATCTGGTTCATCTGCCCCGTGTACGGGTTTAGCACAGGGCCTGATGTGAAGGAGGTCTCTACGTATCAGGCTTGAATACATGGAGATATGAATGAATGAAGGAGTGAATGAATGAATGAATAAATGAGTGAAGGAGTGAATGCAGAATGAAATATGCCAAGGGCTGCAGAAGTGAGTGGTGTTCTGTCCCCCAGGGACACACACCTGGATGGCACAAGAGCCTGGCTTGGGCACTCCTGGGGCACCTGTGGAGTACATCTCTGGCCCCAGTTGCCTGGCAGGCCTGGGCCACTCCGAGCAGAACTGGGGCACACAGCTAGGGCTGCACCCCGGTTTTTCCAGTTCCCGATGCCCGCCCCTCAGGTGGCAGTTGCAGGGTGACTCAGGGACAGACGCCCTCTGTGTGGCGCTAATCCAGCTCCATGTAGAGGCCCTCCCCAGGCCCAGCCACCTCCCAGGCTTTGGGTGGTAAGGTCGTGGGGTCAATAGGTCAGTCCCCGGTGGTAGCCAGGCTCCCCAAGCCAGAAACAGCTGGCGACCAGACACCACCACCTCACCACACTGGTCCTGCTACACCTGGAGCCTAAACTTTGTATCCTGACAGCAGACACCAACCTGTGAGTTACCAACCTAGGGCATGGAGGGTGCCCCAACAGGACCTGTGGTGCCTCTTGAAAAAGGGAGCCCCACTCCCGGCTCTCAGGGCCCTGCTCCTGTCACATATAGCATGGAGGGTGCCCCAACAGGACCTGTGGTGCCTCTTGAAAAAGGGAGCCCCACTCCCGGCTCTCAGGGCCCTGCTCCTGTCACATATGTCCCGGGAGCTATCTGTGGGCATATCTGCCTCCCAGCAGATAAGCTAAGCTAAGTGCTCCCCTCCGCCCACCCAGCTCTCCCACCTCCAGCCTTTATCTTGTTTGCTTTCTCCGCCTGCTCCTTCCTTCCTTCCGTTTGGGGGACCCGCTTACCTCCTTACCTCCGGTAACTAGGGAGGGGCCAAGCCTGCTTGAGGGGGGTGCTAGAGCCTAGACCTGCTCTTTGGAGCACAGAGGTCAGAGTATAGGGGTGAGGCTGGGGGATTGTCACTATGGTCCTAACCTCTGAAACACACAGAAGTTAGACCTCATATCACATACCAGGGGAGGCATAAACCTGAGAGCCACCAGCCCCATCACAGTCCAAGCAAGATCATTGCTTGTGGGCCGTGGGCTCAGAGTCCCTTTTCTCACCATCTGTGGTAAAATGAATATCTCAGAGTGAACTGACCAAGAAAGTGACAGCTTCTAGGACCTGATCAGAAGGTGGCCAGGTCCCTCAGGAGGATAAAGCCCAGAAGGGCTTTGCCATAGTCACACCACTCCACAGGCAAGTGAGGACTGTGTATGGACATTGGGCCTTGAGCTCCTCATCTGTAAAATGGGAGTGAACTCATCCTCTCTGGGGGCTTTGCAGACTATAGATTTTGTCTGATATCTGGAATAAATGTACATGAAATAAATAAGGGAGCCATGAAACTGGAGCCAGGCAGGGACATCCTCCTGAAGCTGGCCTTCCAGCTGCTGGGCTGAGCCTCTGGCCTAGGCCGCTGGCCACCTGCTCACCTGGTCCCTGTCTTCCTGGGCCTAGTAGGCAAGGCGCCAGTCGGGGGCCCTGCAGAGGCCAACACAGGAAGCAGAGACAAAGCAGCCCCCAGGGAGATGGCGGTCAGCCTGAGTGACTCCACTGTCCCCTGGACAGAGCTGGGGGTGGGCTAGAGGGAGGCTGGCTCATTCCTGACATAGCTCTGGGTAGTGCGGGCTGGGCAACATGCCCACCTGTCTACCTGGAAGGCACCTCCTTTCCGCTGACCACTTAACTCTTTCCTGACCAGCTCCAGCCTCCTTCTTGGGGGGAGGGGACCCCCAGGAAAAACAGATACACAGCCTGATGACTCTGGAAATGACCTTGACAAGGTGCAGGCCGGCCTCAGCATGCCACACCCCTGCCCCACCAGTGAAGGGCATAACAGAAGCACCTGAGGCTACAGCCTAGGAAAAGCCAAGAGGGTCAAGAAGACCCTGAGCTCACTCGTGTCCCCAGCAATGGCCCTCCTGTCACCCCATCCCTACCTCTGATGGAACCCAGCCCTGGTGCCAAGACCTGCCATCCTAGAACTGCCCAGAGAGCCCATCTCAGTGCCAAGAGCTGAGTCAGGGATTCCATGGGATCTGGTCATTTCCTGTCCCACTTCCTGACCCATGGCAGCCTGGGCACTGCTGTGCACCGCGAGTTAAACCCCAACATAGCTGTGTGATTCCAGGCAAGCCTCTGGGCCTCGGTTTCCTCATCTTTTCAATGGGACTAACAAGATTCCCAGCCTCACAGAATGGAAGCGTAGACTCAAGGAGAGTATCGACCCCTCAGCGCCACCGTCACGGTCTGCTGAGCAACGTGGAGAAGAAAGGATTTTGAAATTAATTGTATTGTGGAGGTCAACTTTGTGGAGCTGGTTCCTTCCTTGCACTGCGTTCTGAGAACTGAACGCAGGCTTGCCAGTCTTGCATGGCGAGACCCTTTACCTGTTGGGAGGAGGTGCTGGGAGACAGAGCCAGGGCAGTGGGTGGCTGGAACCGAGAGGGTTGTGCCAGCTAAGTCAAGTGTCCCTCCTGGGAACTGGTCTTCCCCCTGGGGCTGGGCTGATTCCTCCCAAGGGGGAGCGCTGGAATAGCTCTTTAAAAACAAAGTTTACCAAGAACCCGGATCCCCACAGGAAAAGGGAGCTGCCCAGCTGCATGAGGACCCCCCCCACCCCCAGCAGCCCCCACTTATCTCCGCAGGGTCTGAATCACCAGGGTGGAAAGTTTTCGCCCGCCCCTCCTCCACCCCCGCATTCTTGTATTAGGATGTCATGGAGGAGGAGCTCCCGGCCCCACTCGTTGTCCTGTCCAGCAACCCCCCCCCAACCGCCATGGTCATTGTCTGAAGCTGAGACTGTACACTGAGGTCACCTCAGGGCCACCTAGGAAAGGGGGCGCACTCAGCACAAGGCAGCTGGGAGGAAAGTGGGGTGATGGGAACGCACATGGCCAGAGAGGCTGGTAGAAACCCCTCATGCAGGTGCTTAGGCGCTGTGTTTGTAAGAAGCAAGGTTCTAAGAACTGCCTTGGGAGCCACACAGAACGTCTTTCGGAAAGGCTTCAGGGTCTTCCGGCTGATCTGCAGGTGGAGGCGATTGCCCCTGACCCCCATTTTGTTCAAAGGAAAGCTGAGGCCGGAGACGAGGCCGGACCTACCCAGCTAGGGTCATCCAGCAGGTATGTGCACCTGTGCGGCACAGAAGGCCCTGGCCCCCAATTTCTCAACACCCGGCTTATCTCTGCAAAAGCAGCTCCCAGGGGCAGATGACGGGTGGCCTTCCAAAGGTCAGCTGCATTCCCCACACGCCCCGCCCCCCGGACGATTCCAGAGTCATCTACTGCAAACACGAGGCGGTTGTACATTTCCGTTGTCACGGGCCCCCGCTGTCCCCACAGCTTCCCCTGGGTGAGCTCACTAATGCCCAGACCTGTGCCCAGATGGCCTCCCAAATGGGGCGCTTTGCAGTCTCAATGTCACCAATACACCCCAACTGAGGATCTGGGTCTGTGGCTCTAGGGAGAGCCAACCGCACCCCACTTCACAGTTTCTCCAATTCACTCCAGGTGACTCACGGGTACCCTGAATCAACAAACTACTGAACTCTATCAAATGAGAAGCTGAAGCCCAGAGAAGTTGGGCAATTTACCTGAGGCCACACAGCAAGAGAACCAGAAATAGTTCCTGGGAATAGACTGCAGAAGCCCGGGAGGGCAGGAACTATTTATGGGATGAATCAAAAACTAACAGCCACACTTACCGGTATTTATGTGCCAGGCGCTGACCTAAGCACTTTACGAGCATGAGGTCATGTGATTCTCACAACTACCCCCCAAGACAGATACTATGACCCTCTCCACTTTACAGATGATGAAACTCAGGTAGGGGAGTGAAGGAATCGGGTGAAACGAGAAGGGCTGGGAACTGGAACCCAAGCCTAGTTGTGCTAGAACCCCGTCTCAGTTCTCCAGGCAGCTTCCGGCTGCAGGGCCACTGGCCACTAAAGCAGCAGACATCCTCAGCAGAGACATCCCCAATGTTCTCACTAAGATGCTCCAATCCCAGAGCCACCTCAGCTCGGCTTTCCTGCCACCCCCAGGATCCTCCTCCACTCACCTTGGCAGGCCTCCTCAACCTTCTCGTAGCCTTCCTGGCACACGCACTGCCCGATGGGCACCAGCCACTCTCCATCCACCGTGCAGTGCATGAGGGGCCCCTCGATCCCGGGAGGCACCACGGCGTGGTCCACGCAGGTACCAGCCACGGTGGCCAGGGGTTGTGCGTCCGAGACGGCCACAGCAATGGTCTCGGGGAAGCGAGCCAGGCTCTGCAGCATCTCAGGACACTTCTTGTAGTAGACGCGGACGGAGAGCAAGGCCACACAGGCGCCGATGTCCTGGAAGGCGAGGTAGAAGCCCTTCTTGGTGAGCGGCCCCACCATGCGCTCCTCCACATTCAGCTTGACGTTTCGAGCCTCGAAGTCGCTGCTGACTGTGATCTCGTCGGGGGCAATGGTGTCGATCTTGGTGAACTGGCGCTTCTGGAAGTTCGTGCCATAGTCCACATCCGACTCCGCATAATAGAGATTGAAGGTCTCTTTGCAGGAGCTAGCACCGCCCGGGAAGCTGTTGCAGTCTCGCACGGTGAACTTGAGCTCGATAAAGATGCGTTCGGCCTCCTCTCGGTACACCCAGTTGGTACGGAGCCAATTGTCCTGGTCACCGGACACCACGTTGCAGACGGAGTACATGTAGATGGGCATGTCATTCATGATGTTCTGCATCAGGTCCCACTGTGTGTGGGTAACGGGAGGGTTAGTGGGAGGGCACAGACTGACCCCAGGAGGCGTAGCCTCACAGGTTTCCCTGTTCCTATATTGCAGTTTTGTTCTAGTGAGACAGTGTCCCATGTAGCCTGAGCTGTCCTCGAACTCACTGCGTCATCTCAACGGTTAAATATAAGCCACCACACCCAACTCTTCCTTCTTTTCTGGGTTTTCAAGCCAGGGTTTCTCTGTGTAGCCTTGGCTGTCCTGGACTCACTTTGTAGACCAGGCTGGCCTCAAACTCACAGAGCTCTGCCTGCCTCTGCCTCCCTGAGTGCTGGGATTGCAGGCGTGCGCCACGGCAACCTGCCCTGACTCTTCGTGCTCTCATTCTACACAGAAGAACACTAGGGCCGAGAGAAATGCAACCACAAAACAGCTGGGCCAAAGACACGCTGTGGGTCCTTCTGGCTCTAATGTCTGGGTACTGCTTATCATTTGAGCTCTCTGAACCCGGCGCCCTCACCTCTACAGTGGGGGCAGGGCCGCTGTGAGGATAAATGACAGAATGTCTGCAAAACGCTGAGCACAGCTCATGGCGGGCAGGGCTACAACCATAGGAAGCAGCGGGCATTGTGTCATCGTGGGCTAGGGTCATTCCTCCAGGATGCCTGGGTAGAGCTGTGAGCCCCTGCTTCTCCACATCGCCTTCACCATCAGAGGAGCTTGGCATATGGGGACACAAGCCTGCCTCCCAGGGCTGTGTTCTGAACTTCTTTGGCATGGCAACAGCAAGTGACTCAGCTTTGAATCCCCAGGGCCTCTCTAGGTACTTAGGATCTTAAATGGATGAAATGTGTCCATAAATGAAACAAACAAACAAAGAAGTAAATAAATGAATGCAAGTAAAGGGGCGGGGGGAGGAAACAAGGAGCCCTGACCTACGTGACACTGGCCAAGACCTACATTCCCCTAGGGCTCAGTTTCCCACTGTATATAATGACTGGGTTGGATAAGGCTGTCTGCCTCCAGCTGGACATTCCGGGGTCCTGGAAGTCTGTTCAAAACTGTACGGCAGACCTCACTGGAGCAAAATCACTCAAATCTGGCCAGGGGCAGGAATTCCCTGGAGACACACCACTCTCCCCAGCTCAGAGTCCCAGGACCAACTTATCAAGTTTGTATTATTGTATCAAAGGGAAACTGAGGCCCAAAGCACAGCAGTTATCTTCCCCTAGTTCCCCCGCCTGTGACTCAGAATCTTCTGAGGTCAGGCAGGGTAGGCCCACTGGAAAGCACAGCAGAAAGGGAGATGTGCCAGAGGGGGTAAGGCAGAGTAGGAGGAACAGGGAAAGAAAGGGGCTCCAAGCAGGGAGGGAGTTAGTGAGTGTCCCTTATCTGCCTTTCACTCTTCACCTCCTAGGCTTAGACCTCCAAGACAGGGCAGCCTTTAACCCTTCCCTCCCAAGAGGCAGACAGAGCCCCTTTCTGTAGCATCATCCTATTAGGCTGGGGTCTTCAACTGTTTCCCCAGAGGCCACCTGAGGTCCCTTCCTGTCCAGCTCCAATCTGCCCTGGCCTGGGTCACTCACTCAGTCCAGTGTAGTAACAGTCTGAAACTCGGTTGAGCTGTTGAGTCTGATCCGGGCCCCCATCCTCCATCTCTCCTGGGACCCACAGCACTCTTCCTACCCTCAGCCCTGGAATCTTACTTACCCCTTTGCCATAGGGGTGCGTGAGCCAGCCGAGTTCCCCTTTCATCGCTGCAAAGTCCAACAAAACAACTGCAGGAAAGATGGGGAAAGGACCAGTGAGCTGGGGCTTTCCCAGGAGCACGGCAGCAGAACTACTATGGGGTGGCGTGTTCCCCTGACCCAGGCCCCCAGCCCGAGCCACAGGACTTGACCTGGGAAGAGGCGGGACTCAACGGCCTGTCACCAGGGTTTCAGCTATGCTGTCCCCTCAGCCCCCAGCTGGGCAGCACTCAGCACAGCGGGAGCACAGCAGCTGGGCAGTGTGCTGAGGTGAACAGAATAAAATGACACCCCACTGCCCCATCTGCTTCCTCGAACAAGGGAACACTTCACACGGACTGTCTGTGCTTCTGCCACGTCCCTCTGGCATAGAATTCCCTGACCCAAACCAGGCCACCCGGCACACATGCCAGCAGTGGGTACATAGGCACTGAGGTGCTCCGTAAGACAGGGTTGTTGGCCAGCCCTGGCAGTGCACAGCTTTAGTCCTGGCACTCGAAAGGCAGAGCCAAGCGGATCTCTAGGAGTCTGAGCCCACCCTCCTGGTGTACATAGTGAGTTCCAGGCCAGGAAGGTAACGCGGTCAGACCCTGTACCCCACCCCACCTCACCCCAAACAAATGAAAAAGAAGAGAAAGGTCTGCTAGCAAGTGTGAGCAGATGTGGGGAGTCTGGAATCCCATCTTCCCACCACAGCGTCAGTGATTAGGAGAAGTGAGGCCTCGAAGGCGTGGAGGTCTCCAGGAGGGGCTACATATGGCTGGCCAGGTCACCTCCCTGTGGGGAAATGAACCCTTAAGGGACTTTCCAGGCCCAGAGGGACCAGGTGCCAAGACCACACTATCCTCCCTCAAGAGGCATCTGAAGGGGGCTGGAGAGATGGCTCGGAGGTTAAGAGCACTGGCAGCTCTTCCAGAGGACCAGGGTTCAATTCCCAGCATCCACATGGTGGTTCACAAATGTCTGTAACTCCAAGAGTTCCAGGGGATCTGACACCCTCACAAAGACATGTATGCAGGCAAAACACCAACGCACATGGATTAAAAAAATAAATAAATAAAAGGAGAGATATGGAGCCTCTGCCAGAGCCTGGCCTAGTCCTTGAGCTCCTTTCAGCCAAGACCAAAAGTTTCTGTTTCTCCCCCATTTCCAAGTAAAGGCTAAGTCACGACACCCTCCCCAGAGAGCAGGGTATTGGGGAAACTGAGGCTTTGGACCCATGAAAGTTCCCCAGATTCCGAAGCCAAGGCCTAAAGTGGAGGACAAAGGAACTGCAAAGGAATGACCTGGGGCAAAAGCAACATTGCTCCAAGACCTAGAAGAACAGCTCTGTAGGAGACCAAGGTTCCAGATGTAAAACAAACGTGACTAAGGACAGCATGGTCCAGCAGAGGAGTACATGCTTAGGAGGTGATTCCCGGCACGCACGCGCATGCACACACAGAACAGCAGTACTTGTCCAACAAGGGCAAGGCTTTGGTTTGATCTCCAACACCACATAAACCAGATGTGCTGGCAGGCCTTTAATCCCAGCGCGCTCAGGAAGCAGAGGCAGAGCGATCTCTGTGAGTCTGAGGACAGCCTGGTCTACAAGGTGAGTTCCAGGACAGCCAGGGCTACCTATACAGTGAGACCCTGTCTCATCGTAAAATAAACTAAAAACAAACAAAAAACCCAGCTGTGTAAGAGGACCTCTGTGAGTTGAGGCCAGCCTGGGCTACACTGTGAGATTCTGTCTCAAACAAAGAAAACCCTTTCTGAGGTTAGACAGTCTCCATCCTAGGGAAGCCCTGAGGCCTGGTGAAAGGTTCTGCCACCCTGGCTCTGGCCTCAGACACATCTCCAGCAAGGGTCTGGCAGCCCAGACAAGGAAGAGGAAGTCTGAAGTGGCTCAGACCCAATGTCCCACAGCAGGTGGCAGAGACTGTAGGTTAGAGAGAGTGGAAGGTATGGTGGGTGACAGCAGGAATTTGTCCAGACATGCCCAAGGCCTAAACTTGGCAAACTCACTATCCCCACAGGAATGGTTCTGGGGGTTCTGGACTTCAGCTGCATAGGAGGTAGGGGAGAGCTGCTCTCAGTGAATCTAACGCAGCACACACACACACAGCATACACAGCCACACACACATACCAAATATACAAGCAGTGTGGAAAATGCAAGCTAAGTCCCCCTTGGGGAGGGGCTTTGAAAGGTTAAGCTGACAGGAGGATCAATCCAAGCCTGGATCTAGAACTATCATCAGGTTCTATCCGAGAGGAAGAAGACCTATGCACCCCAAGTATCCACAGCCCCCTCCCATGGAAATTCCCTAGACCCAACCACCAGGAACGGGGAGCGCCCAGACGTCCATCTGCTGTGACAGGGGCCCTGGGCTCTGGTAATCAAAGGTTCTGGTTTGTTGGAAGCAGGGAGCGGAGCTTTGGGAGCCCATCTGCAGGACCCCATAAATCCTCTGTCCTAAGAGATCCTCTCATGGAGGGGAAATCTGCCATCATAATGTCACCCTCATGGGCTACATTACGTTACAAGCTTTCCCACAAGGCAATGTCCCCCCTGCCACCTCCCTGCTGACCTCATCACTCTTTACCCAAGATCAGCTTACACCTAAAACCGGAGGGACTCCCGGTGCACCCAGCAAGGCCCCTGCTGGACTAAGAAACCCAGCCCTTTCCAGACCTCCTGCAGCTCTAACCCCAACCCGTCCCAGCAACTCAGTCAGTGGCCAGCAGTTCTGGCGGGGTGAGATAGGCAGACGTGTGGATCAGAACCTCTGTGCAGAGGGCCCTGGCTGAGCTGGTGTTGGACCTCCCTCCCTCCCTCCCTCTGTCTAAGGAAGTTTGAAAAGGCAGTGATGGCTCAGCACTGGCCTGTCACTTGAGTTCATCCCAGAACCCACATGGTGGAAGGAGAGAACGGATTCCGCCTTCAAGTTTGAGCCCCACTTGTGCTCGGACACTCAGATACACACACACACACACACACACACGCACACACTGTAATAAAAAGTAAAAGTCACTGCAGGAGGCAGATTCAGCAGCTGTCGAGAACCTTGCTGGTTCCCACTGGGTTTCCAAACCCAGCAAGGAGCAGAAGGAGGCTGCACAGCTGTGCCAAGGCCAGAGAGGAGACAGATCATACCTGCCCTCAGCTTCCCCACCCCCAGAGAAGTGAAACCAGCTGGGTCACGACCCGCCCCCACCACACAGGCAGAGCGTGCCTGGTAGCTGCTCCCGGGGACTCCTGAGCCTAGACAAGAATTTTCCACAACCACTGGCAATGTGCACTCCTTTTCTCCTCCATCCCGCGCAGAGCGGGATTAATCACAAAGGCTGGGATGAGGGGGACAGATGCACCCAGAGGCACAAGTACGAGATTGTTTGAGGCTTCCCTGCCGGGGGCCGGGGGTCAGGAGCCCCCACACAGGAAAGCAGACGTCTAATCCTCAACTCGGTGGCAGCCCGGGAAGGCCTGTAGCACTTCCAGCTGTCTCTCCCTTCTCCCCAACCACGGTTCCCAGGAAGCGAGAGCCGAAAGCTCAACCAGGGAGAGAGGGAGAATGAGGGTCGCAGAATCCCTGCCCTGCCCACACCTTGACAAAAGGAACTTCGGGAAGGAGAGAGGGGCTTTGTCTGTCCTGGGATGGGGCTAAAAGACCCCTCAACCCTAAACTCCCCACCCTCCCTCCAAGACCTCCAGACTGGCCTTTTACCCTCCCACTGTGGAAGGCGAGAGAAAGCATTAAGGAAACTTCTCACCCACCGGGTTTCCTCCACGCTTCCCCCTGCTGGAGCCGGCCGGAGCCGCGCAATGCCCGAATAGTTTTCGCTGTGGAAAACGGAAGCCAGCCCAGGGAGGGTGGACAGGATGGTCTTCGCCGAGGGCAGGGCAGGGATCCCGGTCCTCGCCGAGACCCTAGCTGAAGGACAACGCCCCCACGCACACCCCCTTCAGCGCCTTGAGCAAAGTCTTAAGCCCGCGGCCCCCTCGCCTTGCGTGGCTCCGGGACGCTGGGGCGGGGGAAGGTGATTCACTCCCCCACCTCCAGGTGCCCGGACTCCCCGTGCCCCCGAGATGACGGCTCCACACCGCGAGGCCGCAACCCCACCTGCCGCATTTCCTCCTTCTGAGTCACCCCTTGCTCAGAACACTTGACTTTGGGACTTCCTGTCTTCCCTCCCGGCCCTTAACCTGTCTCCCGAATCTGGGATGTGGTAAGGAGGGGAGGTGTGCGCGGCCAGGGTTTGACCCCAGGCGCTCCCTATGCACACTTCTGGGACCCCAGTAAAAAAGGGAGGACGCAGAGAGGCCCTCTAGATTCGGGGTTCCTAGAAGCCCCCTCCCCAAAAAGCAGGGCCTGCACCCAAATGCCTTCCACGCGAAACCGGGGCAAATTGGTTAAGTGAACTCGGGTTACTAAGGAGCTGAACGCCCGGAAAAGGCCACTTAGACGCCTCCTTTGCTCCCAGGGACCCCGCGCGCCCTGCGGGGGTCCCGTTCTAGGAGCCGCCGCAGAGCTGCAACCGCGTGGCGGTGGCGGGAGCCGCATCCCCCTTTCCGCGGCCTCCGGCTCTGCGCGCCGCAGGCAAGATAAGATCCCTTAGTTCCAGAGATCCTGGGATCCCAGAGGAGGGGACCCCGAGACCGTCCGCGATCACAGCCGGCGCGCCCTGCCCGAACTCAGCGCGCCGAGACCCAGCATCCACAAGTCGGTGTCCAAAGGTGCGCCCCGGAGGGCGGCGTGGGGCTCCAGCGTTCGGGGTCCCGTGGCCCGCGATCCCTGGTGGCCGCGGCCACCGCGCAGACGCTCACCTTCCTTCCCCTGTGCCGCCGCGGCCGCCAGCGAGCAACCCCAAAGCAGCGCCAGGCAGAAACTGGCTGCCCGGAGCTCCATGCCGCACCCCTCGCTCCCCGCGATCTCTGCTGTCCGCACGCGGGTCTCGACGGCCCGCTCCTGCCCGCCACCGACAACTTCCACCCTCCTGCCCCAAGTCCTTAATGGAAGTTGGGTGAGAACCCGCTCCTGTTCATTCATGCCCCGCGCTGACGTCACCGAAACCACGCCTTCAGGAATGTCTTTAAAGGGGCGGGACTGACACCCTGACTGGAGGGCGGGGGAGTGAGAGGGAGGTTGGGGCAGGAGCGGGGGTAGAGCTGGAGTTGGTGGGCTGGGAGGCAGGAATTTGGGGAGGACGGTAGGGGCTGTGTGCACTCGCGGGCGCCTCCCCAGCCCCAAACCTTAAGAAGTTTGCGCCCTTGAAAGTCTTTCTAAGGGTTAGTGCCCAGTTATCTGATCTTTGAGCCCAAAGGTGCGGAATGAATCAGCGCTGAGCGTACGTATTCTAGCCTTTTGCCCTAAAAGACCTGAGAAATGAGCTGTAAATTGAAGTAGACGCCTCCTTAGCAACAGGACTGGAGAACACCTGATCTCTCTCACTCTCTCTCTCTCTCTCTCTCTCTCTCTCTCTCTCTCTCTCACACACACACACACACACACACAAACTTTCCTGAGACCTCCAGAAGAAATGCCACAGCAAGGAAGGTCCTTTAAGCTGTGTTCCAAGCGCAGTGCCTCTGGGGACATTTCAGCCATACAGGTGTCTTCACCTTCACTTTAGAAGGGAGGGTTTAAGGTAAAGGTCAAAGGTTTCCTAGGATGCCCAAAGGCTACACAACTCACAGGTCTAGACTCTCAACTTGAGTCTGGGCCGGCTATGTTTTAACCACCGCTCCATCTGGGGACCCACCAAACACCCTCGTGGTTAACTCTTGACCTCTGCCTCTGGATTCCAACGGGACACCTTGTCCCCTGGCACTTGGATGACAGAATGAGATTATGTTTTGATACTCTGGAGACGCTTGCCTCCTACCCACCCTTTCTCTGCCAAGGTTCCTCAGATCTGAGTTCATCCTCTCGCTTGGCGCCTAGCGAGACGCCGAGAGAAACAAACGGAAGGCGAGGTGAGCTAACTCAGCAGCCAGCCTGGCCCACAACCAGTTGGCCAGTGCAAAAGGAACAGCCTTAGTGGGTTTGGTTCTGCTAACCTTTCTGCCCACCTCTCAGTCCCTGGCCCCGCTCATCCTGGGGTCCTACCCACCAGCTTGGCCTTGGCGCCTGCTTTTGAGAAGCGGGTCCAGACATCTCCCCTGGAGGGGGAGAGAAAGGGTTAATTACAGGTGTTGGGGTTAATTAAAGCCTTTGATCAGGATGATGGGAGGGGAGCCTCCTTCTTTTGAGAATGTGGGCACACGAGTAGCTGAACATGTATGTGTGAGCATGTTTGAGTGCTAAAGAACTGGAATATACGGGGGGGCGTAAGCATTGGGGTGCACTGTGTACGGTACTGAGTGTGGATGTGTGCGTGAGCGTGTGCTGGCGTGTGAGAGGTCCGGGGTGTGCCACCCTTCACAGCAGTGGGGAGCACAGAGGGTGGAGGAGGTATAGTGAGAGTCTGGACAAGTCGTTTCGCTCCCGAGTCTCCCTCTGGCCCCCTGAGACGCTGAGAACCTACTCGGGAGAATGGCTGTGAAGATCAGATAAGGTCACGCACAGAAAACCGCACAGACCGGGATGCGGAACGGAACGTGCCAGTCAGCGCTCAGCTGTTATCACGGTTACATTCGGTTCGGCAAGACGAAGTCGCATCTGGGGAGGCAGGGAGTGTGGTGTGCCAGGGTCCTGTGGACAGGCACGTGCATGGGTATCCAGATGAGTGGGGCATGTGTACAGAACACACATGGTATGGGTAAGTGTTCTGTTGGACACGCTAGGCTGGGGACACTGTGGTTTGTGTTAAGACTTCCTGTCAGTTGCTTTTGTTTTGTTTTGATCTTCTTCTTCTTCTTCTTCTTCTTCTTCTTCTTCTTCTTCTTCTTCTTCTTCTTTTCTTCTTCTTCTTGGTATGTGTGTGTTTCAGAAGCCTCTGGGGCCAGCAGACTGCACAGGATCCCCTGGAGCTGGAGTTGGAGCAGTTGTGAGCCGCCAGATGTATGTGCCTGGAACTGAGCTCAAGTTCCCTGAAGAGCAGGAAATGTTCTTAGCCTCTGAGCCTTCTCCAGCTCCTTGGTGTGACTGTTGAGACAAGGAATCACAGGGCTGAAGCTGGCCTTGAACTCCTGATCCTCCTCCCTCCACCTCCTAGGTACTAAGATTACAGGCGTGAGGAGACATATTCGGCCCCACGAGTTATTTGTACGACCCTGTGTGTGTGTGTGTGTGTACTACAAATACTTCCTTTGAATGAATGAAGCTGCCAGTTCTCAGATGCACTAGTTTCTGTGCTGTGTTAGCTGTTTCAGCTTGTGCCACGTATGTGTTTTATTCATACCCCCCAAAAGTTGAGCCCCTCAACAGGCCAGGGTGATAGTGGGCTTCAATGTTGGGGCTGTATACTCAGAGCTATGTGCTGGGGTCAGGGCTGAGCAGAAGGCTAACTAACTGTCCTCACCCGTCCACAGCATGCAACTTGAGCAGAAGCTGCTGTGAAGAAATGATACTACAGTGGCAGGAGGCAGGGGCTCTACTCACCCATTTGCTGGCACACCCCTCCCCTCTCCTGACCGGCTCTAGGTGACTGGATGCTAAGGGGAAAGTTCCCTACTGAGTCTCATAAATTGGCCCTGGAACGTGGTATTTATTGCGGCGTAATCGGCTGTAATGAAGATGGAATTACCCTGTAAAGGCCCCAAGGAGCCCTGGGGCCTAAGTGCCACTGCAGCGGGCTAGGCTTCCAGGACAGGCAGGTGGAACCAGAGAGAGAGAGAGAAAGAGAGAGAGAGAGTCTGCACGCTCACCTGCCGCCTCAGGTGCCCACCTTTGCTAGGGCTCTGCTTCAAGCTGGGCAAAAGCCGACCACCCACCAGAATGTCGACACCTCAGTTTCCCCACCCAGCTTTGATGTACATCTGCCTTTGGCCAAGAGCCAGATAGCATCAAAAAGGGTGACTGGAGCCAACCGTGTCTAAAGGGCTGAGTGCCAGGCTTTGTTCTAAGCAACTTTGTCACGTCACGCTGACCCCCATAAGGTGGACAGTTTTGCTCCCATGAGCTCAGGGAAGTTGGAGACAGGATCTCAGCCAGTTGGGACCCAGGACAAACCCTTCTGTCCCATGAAATCCACAGCCTCTCACCTGGATGAGCCTGGGGTTGGCAGTCAGCACTTCCGGGCCAGTGAAATGACCGTCCCCTCAGAGGCTTCCAGGAAGAGGTCTTCTCCCAAGCCCCTGAGGCCTCAACAGAGCCTAAGGAACTCTTTCTCAGGTTCCTGATCCTCTTAACCGTCTCCCTAGGAGGCCTCTCCCTGAGGCGGGGGTGGGGGAGGGTGGGGGTTATTGTTGAATGAGATGTGTGTGCATCTCTGAAGCCTAGAGAAAGGTGGCCTGCATGCAGGAGTCATTCCACGATGCTCGTGCCTGATGGTGCCATTCTGAACCCTTTGTTTTCTTTTCACTTTTTAAAATTTTTATTATTGTTTCTGTTTTTGCCTTTTATCCTCCTAGATGGGGTTTCTCTGTGTAGCCCTGGCTGTCCTTGGACTCTGAAATCCTCCTGCCTCTGCCTCTGAAGTGCTAGGTGGGGTTAAAGGCGTGCCTTCTTTTTTTATTTTGAGACACTGAGTCCCCCACGAAAGCCTTCAGCTCTGCATTCTTGTGCTTCAGTCTCTCTAGAGATGTCAACACAACCAAGGGCACCATACACTTTCCTGCCTGCATACAGTCCAAGCTGTGCTCCCTTTGAGGTGTCCTTTCCATTTGGACAGTTGCTACCCATTCATCCTGCTGGAGCACCAGAGAATGCAGCCCTAACGGGCAGAGGGATGAATGAGTGAGGAATGATGTAAGGTGACGGATGGATTCAGGAAGAGGTGGGTGGGTATAAATGAATGTGAAGATGGAGGGAGAGGGGTCCTGAGGATCTGCCTCTTGCTGCATAGCTTAGCTGTGTGTGTGTTTTTTTTATTATTATTTATTTCTTTATTTTACATATGAGTGCTCTATTTGCATGTACATCTGCATGACAGTAGAGTGCACCAGATCTTATTATAGATGGTGGTGAGCCACCATGTGGTTGCTGGGAATTGAACTCAGGACCTTTGGAAGAGCAGATCCAGGGTCGCAGCTAAGACTCCGTCAGATCACATAGTCTGTTGCCCTTGGCAGTCAATGTACCTTCAATCTCAGCTGTTCCTCTCTCTACATTTCTGAAGGCTAATGGGCCAACTAACTATCCTCCGAGGACAAACCCAAGGTCAGGAATACCATAGCACCCACTTCCTCAGGCAGGGAGGTCCTTGAAGGGCAGGGGCCTAATTCACTCCCTCTTCCTGGACCCAGGGGTGCCTGGCATACAGTAGGTGTTCAGCAAATATTTGTGGACCGCACACAGGCTTTGACTAGAGCCTACTTTTCAAAAGAACGCACTTTTCAAGCGCAGGGGGAAAATGAAATTGGCTGCTCAGCTTTTCGGGTGAGGCTCTGCGATGATCTAGGAAAAAAAAAAAAAAGCTTTGCTGAGCACCGCTTACCGCCTCCCCCAACACACACCCACCGGGAATAAGGCGGCTCGAGGCAAGGGTCGGGGACTCACGTGTGGGCTCCGAGATTTTAGGAGGGTGGCACAAGAGGAAACCCTTGTGTAATTGCGGGGCTTCCCCCTCCCCCAGAGCTGGATTAGAGGCTGCACCGCTTCCTCTGGGGCTCGCAAGCGCTTCCTGGGACCCTTTGAAGTGGGTTCTTCGCAAATCCTGCCCGCGGGGCCCGGGGCGGGGCCTCCTGGAGGGGCGGGGCCTCCGCTCAGTCCCCAGGGTCACCGGGGTGCCTTCCGCCCACCTCCAGTCTGGCTTCTCGGCCCCCTCCTCCAGCCCCCGCCCCTCATTCCGCTGGGCCTTCCCACCCCCATCTGTCCACATCCTCCTGGCCTTCCAGCTGGGTTTAGATCTCCGGTCCTTACCCTTACTTCCCTTTCCACACCCCAGGACTCGGTCAGGCCTCAGTGTTGGGTCTGTACAAACAAGTGTTTTTAAATGTAAAGCAAGCCAAGCCACAGTGACGCAGGCCCGCAAAGTCCAGCAACTGGGACTCAGAGGTAGGAGAGGACTTGCCCTGAGTTCAAGGCCAGCCTCAGCTTCAAAATGAGAAATCTTTATATTTTTTTTGGGGGGGGGGCGGCTGGAGGGTGGGAGGGAAAGAGGGCACCAGTCTCATTTTGGGACCAGTCACCAGCTTTGGCTGACCTAGAACTTGCTATGTAGGCTAGGCTGACCTCAGACTCCTGCAGCTCTGCCTGCCTCTGCCTCCCAAGTGTTGTGTGCTGTGGGAGTGTTGGCTCTCAGGTCCTCAGGCTGGGAAACAGCTGCCTTTACCTACTCAGGCATCTCTCCAGCCCTGGGTTGTGTCTTTTCTATGCAATGGGGCAGGGGGAGGGAGAGGGCTTTCGGAACATTCCAGAGCCAACACCACAGTCCTGACTGACTGCTAACCTGTGCTCTCATCTTGTTGGGTGATAGCACCTGAAGGCTGTCAGCTCCAGGGAAAGGCCTTCCTCACCAAGCCTGTGTGATCTCTGCAGAAACCAGGGCACCCTGCTTCTCCTTGGCTCTGGCATTTCCTGTCCTCGCTGGCTGTCACCCTCGCCAACCCTGCACTCACCACCCCAGCAGCGGTGGCTCTTTGCTCTTTGCTCTTTGCCCACACTTTTCCCCATGGGTACATGCAAGGCTGGCTAACAGTAGCTCATCCTCTAAGAAACGTGTGAGTTTGGCACAAGTGTGCCTAGCACGAAGCCTGGCATTCTGCCTAGAGCCCATCGGAGGTAAAGAAAAAAAAAAGAGTGGGGGATTCCCAGTGCTATAGAGGTGGGGCAGAGGGGTCTCCAGGAAATAGCCCTGTCTGTATCCCAGAGCCTTCCGCTCAGACCCTGGGGCCTTCCGGTCTAAGTGGTTTCCCTAGATTGTCTTGTTTCATCATCCTTATGGCTCCACTTCACAGGCAAGGAAACTGAGGTGCGCACAGGTGAAGTAAGCAGCTCAAAGCTGCACCGTACTTCTGTGACAAAGGTCAAGTTTCTCTGGCCCCATTGTCCTGGTTCTACTACCCAGGTGGCCTTCTATGCCCTCTCCCTAGTCTGGCTCCCTACCCCCAACCCAAAAACGCCAGTGTCCCCTGAAATATCAGAAGATGGAACCATGGATGGCTCTCATTGACTGTGAAGAGGTCAAAGAGGTGGGTCTGGGCTCCAGGCGTGTTTTCTCCTGTGTCAAATGGGGATAAAAATATCTCAGTACCTGCCTTGTGGGGGTAGATTTGAAAGTGTGAAAAGCTGGCACGATGCCTGGCACATGGCATGTCCTCAGAACACCAACTCTGCTTATTTTTATCACTAACACCCTACTTGGGTGCCCTGGGTTGAGAGATGGGACCTGACAAGTATCACCTCCTTCCTGAATCCTGACAGCTGGGCCAATGGCCTGGGTGGAAGCCTAGAGGGAGGAGGAGTAGAAGGGTAGGGAAAGCCATGCTGTGGGTTTGAAGCCTCTGAAAACCCCCAAACCAGCTCCCTAACTCCTCCCCTCCCCAGGCTCAACAGGTACCTGATTCAGCACAGTGGGTACCTGGGGGGAGGGTCCACAAAGGTACCTAAGGGCACACACACTCCTACCCAGTGCTTGTCTATACCAGGAAGCATGTGATTAGTGGCGAGAACCTGAAAGTGGTCTGCATGATGGATGGGCTTGGAGACAGATGGATGGATGGGCTGGTGGACAGACAAACAGATGAGCAGCCAGGAGGAGACTACCTGGCAGGGTAGGGCTGTCAGTGAGTTGATGGATGGGACACAGGGGGAGTTGAGAGAGATGGGGCCCAGCAGGGAAGGAAGGAAAGAATGGTGGATGGATCGGTGTTCAGACAGACTGACTGACAGATTAGGGAAACAGATAGGAGGATGAGGGAGGGGCGGGTGGGGGTCTGGATGAGTGATGAGAGCCCCTGTTGAGGACGGGAGAGGGGTCTTGCTGGAGTAGGTGTGGCTGAGATGAAGGACCAGAGCCAGTGAGGAAGGGCTCTCCCTTGCCTGGACAGCTGCAGATGGACATGGATTCACACCTCACACCTGATGGATGGGTGGAGGGGGCTGGGCAGGAGAGATTTGGGTTCCCCTGAGACTGGCTTAATGAAGAGACACAGAGAGATGGAGGGAAATGGGACAGGAAAGAGGAACAGGGACAGGAGGGGGGTCCAGGACCCTGATCCACGTTGATTCATAGGGAGTCCTTGAGGTTTAGTCATTAGGAAAGTTTGTGTTTCAGGGTAGTTTCTCTTGGGTACACACGGTGGGTGCGTGGACGTGTGTGTTCCGATAGCTGTGCTCAGCTCTGGCTGGACACCGGGCACTTCTCAGCGTGTGTGTGAGCTTGTGAGGGTGCAAGCCTGGTGAGGAGTATAGGAGTTGGGGGTCCTCCCCTCTCTCGAGTCTAGGAACCTGGGCACCACCTTGCTTGAGGACCAGGCGTTAAGTGTTTGGAAACTAGGAAGCTCCTGGGGTGGGTGTAAGCAGCTAGTTTACTGTGTGTGCTTCCTGTGTGTTGTTTGGGCTTCTCACCAGGTCCATCAAAGGCTTCTTCAAGATGACACACATAGATGGAGTGTGGTGGCTCACACCTGGGATCCCAGATGTTGAAACAGGAGGATTACTCTGAGTTTGAAGCCAATTTGGGCTACATAGTGAAACTGGTCTCAACACACACACACACACACACACACACACACATTTTGATGTGGTGTTTTAGGCCTATAACCCCAGCACTAGAGAGGTAGAGGCAAAAGGATGAGGATTTCAAGGACAGCCTTTGCTACTTAGCAGAGATGGCAGCCAGCTTGGGCTACATGAGGATCCATCTAACCAAAATAAAACAAAACCATAAGCATAATTCCAGATGATCGGCGGGGCCCCACCAGTGCCCAGGCGACCCGGTCCGGGAACGCCAAACCCAGCCCCCAGGCCTCCCCAGGCCGTTCCCTGCCACCCTCGGGGCTCCCGGAGGCTGCGAGGTGTGCCAGGCAGCAACAAGCCTAGGGCGAGGGAAGAACGGCCAGGAGCCCAGCAGCACGCGGGGCCACATGGAGCGCAGGGCCGGCCGGTCCCAGGCTCTGGGGAAGGGGAGGCCACAGGTCCTGGGCAGCCGCCCCGCCCCGTCTCGTCTCGCACAGGCTGTCCCCGCTTCCGACCCCGCAGGTGCCGCCTTTGAGGGTCTCCACGTGAGGTTTATGGAGCGGCCCGGTCTGCGCCCCGCGGGGAGGAGCCGGCTCTGCGCCTCGTAAAGGGGGTCGCGGCCTGCAGAGTGGCTGCCTCGGTTGCCTTGAAAACGGGGCACATTCCCGCGGAGGGCGAGGCGGGTGAGACCGGCCCGGGGTCACCGGACGCTCCTGCTGCGCGCTCTGCATACCTCCACCAGCTCCTCCGGGTGGTCCCCGCTCCCCTGCCGCCCTTCTCCGCCCCCTCTTCCCCTAGCGCCTTTGAGAGCCACCTCCTCCAGGAAGCCTTCAGCCACTGCCACCTGCAGGGGGCCGGGGTGGGCTACTGGCGTTTTCTAGCAATGCCACCAATGGTCATAGCTCGCACTTGTAAACATTGACCTAAAGCCAAGCACCACGATGCCCTTTGGAACCGTCATCTTTTGTCCTCATACCAAAGACCAGCTGGCAGAGGGGGGGAACATCACCTGGCCTCAGTTTCCCCAAGTATAAGAAGGAGGGACTGGTGCGATGGCTCCTCTAGTAGACGCTTACTGTTGTGCCATGATTTCCTAAGTTCGATGCCTGGAGCCCACATGGCGAAAGGAGAGAACTGATTGTCACTAGTTACCCTCTGACCTCCGCATGCCTGCCTCTGTGGCTCGTGCTGCTGGCTGCTGTGTGCACACAAAATAAATAAGGGCTAGGCACCCGACTTTAACCCCAGCACTTGGATGCAGAAGGGAGAGGATCTCTGTGAGCCTGAGGCCATCCTGGTCTACAGGGTGCGTTCCAGTCAAAGCTACAGAGTGAGACTCTGTCTCCAAAATAAAAATAATTTAAAATTTTTTTGTTTTAGAGGGAAGGGTCGGGTACCAGACTCTGACAACTTGACACCCAAAACGGGAAGGAGATAGCAGACAGCTGAGTACCACACCTTCATGGACCCCTTCCACTGAACTACACCCGGCTCAGGCTCTGAACGTCCTCAGATAGGCTCCCAGGCTCCTGCTGGCCCTTGGCATGGCCTACCCCCACCTGGCCTGCTGCACCAGTGAGCCCCACCCTTGTGGCCCCGAATGGACCTCATCTCTAAGGGACTTCCAACTCCTCCCCCCCTCCATGCTGAAGCGCCAGGCATGGTCTGTGACCCCGCCTCCCCACTCAGCCTCTTCCTGCGGACACAGTTGGAAGGCCATCCCTGCCTTTTGCCCAGGTCTGTGGTCACTAGAAATGCCCAAAGCCAGCCTGATCAGGCTCGCCTTATCTTACCAGGGACAGGTGCATCCAGGACTCCTTAGCCTCCTCCCTGGCCTTCTGACCTGGTGACTGACTCCAGGGCTTGACTCCGCCATGGGAACAGACAGTCTTGGCCGTACTGAGACCCTTCCCAACAAAGGCTTAAAAGGAGAGAGGGGGGTCGAGATGACACCCCTCCAGCATGGCGACCACCCACAGCCATCATCCCTACTGCTGCTGAGCCCAGCTGCGTGCCGGTAGCTCTGGCACGTGGACAGCAGCCCAGCCAGGTAGTCATTCCATGCCCATTTTCTGGATGGGAAGAGTGAAGCATCAGCGGCTGGCAAGTGGCAGCACCATGCCTTCCCAGGCACCCTGCAATTCCCAGTGTACCTTGCACCAACTCAAAACTGCCTACTGATGCATTCCTGGTGCAGGGCGAGTGCCAGGAAAGGGAGGGAATGGAGACTGCTTTACTTTGCTGTCTGTCAGTCTGAGGCTCCAGTGCCCCCAGCTCAGGGCCTAGAACATAACAGGCTTGCTAAAGGCACCTGGCAATCGTGCCTCCTTGCAGCTCCACAGAGGCCCCTGTCTTGCAGTGACGACACGGCCAGCGTGTGTTGAGCATGTGGCTTTGACCCAGAACTTGACACAAGCCACACTGAATATGGGCCCTGTCACAGAGCCCATCCTGATGTCTGTTCACCTCCCCTGTTTTACAGGTGAGGGGAGACTGATTTGAAGCCAGCTCCGTGGAGCTCACGAGAACTTCAAACCCTGTGGGGTCTGGCTGACCTGGGGTCGGCCCTGGAGCTAGCTTGCTGCTGGTGGAGGAGCCACGGCTTCCCTTGGAGGGCTTGGAGGGCTGGTCACGGTTCTTCCGCGCTGTAGACACAGGGGTGGGCCTTGTGGGAAGGCACGTGACGAATGAGCCCTGAGGGCAGGGTTGAGCCGGGCTGCGGGGTCAGGTGAAAGTGTGGTGCCTCACAGAGTCTGCATGTCTGAGGCTTTGGGATACAGGCTGCATCAGACAGGCCGCTGTTAGCAGCCTGCACTGCCGGAGAGACTGAGAGATGAGAGGGGCGCCTAGAGGCAAAGGGTTTGCTCAGCCTTCAGCTAATGCTGGCAGTGGAGGGCAGGAGGTCCAGTGCTTGCCTAACCCGCACAAAGCCCAGGGTTGGCTCTGCCCGAAGTGGGGCTGTGTGCACTGTAATTCCAGTGTTCTGAAGGTCAGGGCAAAGGGATTGTCGAGAGTTTCAGGTTAGCCTGAGCAACATAGTGAGTTCCAGACCAGCCTAGTCTACATAGTGAGGCCCTATCTCAGTAAACCAAAAGAGCCAGGTTTGGCAGACACACTGTTGTAATCCAACTTACCTGAGAGGCAGAGACAGGACCATGAGCTGGAGGCCATTCTGGGCTACATGACAACCTGTCTTTTCTTCAGCTTTATTTATTTTATTTTTATGCATTTTTAGCCTACATGTATGTACATGTACCGTGTGTGTGCTGGGGGCCCTCGGAGACTGAAAAAGGACATTGAGTCCCCTGAAACCGGAGTTACCGATGCCAGGAACAGAACCTGGGTCCTCAGAAGAGCAGCCAGTGCTCAGAACCCCTGAGCCATCTCTCCAACCCTGAGCTCTTGTCTTTAAATATATGTTATAAGAATGTGAGAGGAGTGCTGGAGAAAGAATTCAGTTGAAGAAACACTTGCCTTGCCAACATGAGACCCTGAATTCAATACTCGAATCCACGCCAAAATCCAGGTGTGGTGGAATACATTTAAAATCCAGCACCAGGGACGAGAGGGCAGGGGCTAGCCTATGCTACTTGTCAAGTTTCAGGCCAGGGAAAGACCCTATCTCAAACACAAGGGTGCAAACCTGAGAAAGGACATCCCAGGTTGTCCTCTGACCTCCACACATAAGCATCTGAACATACGTGAACATGCACACACACACACATACACCACACACAGAGACAAAATGATACAAGCAATGTCTTCCTGTAGCAGTGTGCGAAGGGCCCTGTGTCTGTGCAGGAGGGTGCGTGGTGGGGAGCGGGGGAGGAAAGAGTCTGCTTGGTAAGAGATGCTCTGTCATGGCCCTCTCTCCCCAGGGAGCAATGCTGATAACTGTTTTGCACAGAGCACCTGCCTGTGTTATGACCTGAACCTAAGCCTCAGGCTCACCTGGAGGACCCTCCCCTCCTGTGAACCTGTCTTCATCCAGGCCTGAGCCAGGGTCCTGAGGCCCCACCCTACCTTCTTACCTCCGGACCAGCCTGGCCTCCGTCCGTGCTGCCTGCCTCCACCCGGTGGTTGTGAATTCCCCCATGGGGGAGGGCAATGCCCCCCCCCACAGCAGAGAACAGGGGTTTCCAGGGATGGAGCCGTTGGCCTACACGAGCGCCAGGGATGTGTCCAAGGGCTGAGGCCTGCCTTGTCAGACTTCGACAACTCTTAGCCTCTCAGGGAAGGGGGCATTAGCACGGCAGACACTGCCACCTCTGGCCTGGACTCAAGTCAGTGTCTTCTGTTCTGAGAGGCAGGCATGGGGCATCAGGGCCTCAGAACCGGGCTGGACAATGGAGTAAAAAGTGCTTGGCCACCTTAGAGTTTCCCCTCCCCTCCCAGCCCATCATGGTGGCACACATGCCTCTAATTCCAGCACTCGGGAAGCAGAGGCAGACAGATCTCCTTTGCATTCGAGACTATCCTGGTCTACAAAGTGAGTCCAGGACAGCCAGAGCTGTCTCAAAAAACAAACAAACAAAAAAAGTACCCCTACCCCATGTCCTGATGACTCTGCCATTGCTTTCTTCTCTTATCAAAAGTCACCAAAACCAGCCATTGAAACTCCTGGCCTCTTGACCCCCAGACTTCACCCTGTAGGCCCCACCCTGGCACCCAGTGCCCACACCCTGACATCCTGCTGTCAGCAGGCCTAGACGGAAAAGATCTGACCCGGAAAGCCAACATCCCAGACTTCCGATATCTCTTGGCCCTGTGGCTTTGGCCTTCTGCTCCACTCCTGTTTCTCTCAGGAGGGAGCTGTGTCTCACCCTCAGGATGCCAGGCCGGGGTGGGGAGGCAGCAGGCCAAGGGTGCTGCCCATAAAGATAAGGGGAATCTGAGGTAGCCGCGCTGGACGATCAAAGGCGGCCTCAGGGGAGAGGCCAGCCAGGGAAGTCTCTGTCCTCCAGAGCCCTCGGGCCACTCTTTCCTTCCTTCTAGGATTGAAGACCTTCTGTGACCCTTGGCCAGCATAGGACGCTGAGGACCAGAGGGAGACAGACCAGAGGGAGAGGGGCCAGTCCAGGCTCTCATTGCCAGTCCTGGAATACATCTCAGTTTCCCCACATGCAAAACCAAGGGCAAGAAATGGCTGAATCAGTTTTATTACATGAGATAAGGGACCGGGACACAGCAGCCTGCCCGGCGCCGGTCACGGTCATAGGCAGGTGCCCAGAAAAGCAGTCCCTTTCCTCTGGGTCCAAAATCCTCTCCTTGGTTTCTGAAACACGCACAAGTGTCCTCCAAGCTCTTACAGCCCGGCACCCAGACTGCTGGGCCCCGCTTCGGCCAGCCCTCCCTGCTTTCAAAGTCCCCCCTTTGAGCCTCAAGGCACCCCTCCCTCCTCCGGGGGTGGGGGGAGAAACAGAGCCTCCTGCCACTTCCTAACTGGTGACTGGGAATGATGGGCACCGAGCTTGCTGACTCAGCACCTGGAGCCAAGGCTTACTTAGCAACCAGGCCAGGCCTTGGGCAAACAGAGCTGTGGGCAGCCACACCCCACCACAGGAATGCAATAGCATTCCTGGGGGTGCCACAGCAGCAGGGTTGGGACCTGGGGGCCAGGTAAGCCTCTTCGCCTTCCTTCCCCTGCCACCCTGGCACTGGGCAGGAGGGAGCCTCACTCTAGGGCTCAGCATTCTGTGGCAGCCTTGGCTCTGGGTCCCCTCAGCAGCAGCAGACCAGCAGCAGGCCTCAGGAAGGGGGCCAAAGTGGAGGTCCAGAGACTCTGAGATCTTCTCAGCCTATGTGGCCTTGGACAAGGCCTGCCTGAACCTAAGGTTTTGTCTGAAGAGCAGACCTGGCATGAAAGCTTCTCCTGAGATTCCACTCAGCGAGGGGACCCTCAGTTACAGCTTGACCCCCGTGACAGGATGAGGGGAGCCTTGAGGTTTTGAGTTAGTTCCTGGATAGAAACCCGCTTCAGCCCAGAGAGGGATTTATATCTCCCTGAGGCAGCACTGCATGGCCGGATTCCAGCATAGGCCACTGGTGACAGCCTTCCTCCACCTACCATATCTCCCAGAGCCCAGCACACGGCCACTCTCTTTCTGTCTTAGGCAAATCTGAGTCCCAGGTCAGGGTGACCCCAGACCCCTTCTCACAGCAGACATCGGGGCTTTAGGTAAATAAATCTTGGTTCCCATTTCCCCTCTTCCAAGAGCTCCATCCAGTGGGGACCCTTCTCCTTCCCTCAGGAAAGCCTCCGTCTTTCCTTCCTCTGGGTCAGACCCTCTCATGTGCCCTCTCCTTCTGGCTGCCTTTGTCCTTTTCTGTGTTTCCCTGGAAACACAGAGACTCCAGGTTGACCCCGGGTTGGACCTGCTCTGGATTCCTCCTGGACCTGCTCACTGATTCGACTTGTGTGCTGCTGGGTAGACCTCCCACCCTCTCTGGACCAGAGCTAGAATATCTGGACTTCTTCGAGGCTAAGCATTCGTCTTCTGAAAACCCGAAATTCGAACTTGGTTGGGCATCCCCGTGCCACTCACAGACACTGAGAGTTTTGAATTTCTGAATGAGACTTCACTGAGCTGCTGCCGACACCACCCAGAGGACAGAGTGTGCCCAGGTGTGCACCCCAGCCCCCCACAGCCTCCTTTAATGTCCCAGGGCTTTGCAGCCCCTTAGGACACCGAGCCAGACTCTGTGAAGCAAGGTAGGCTTTCCAGGCCCTGGAGGAGCTGCCAGCCCGGAGCTGCCAGCCCAGCCAAGGGAGGGGACCGCAGCCTCTACTCACCATTCACTGCTAAGCCTGGATCCGGGGGCCTTTGTGCCAGGAACAAAACCTGAGGATCAGCTGTTATCTGAGAGGCCCCCTCCCGGAAGCCGGGGGGGGGGGTGCTGTGCCCCTTCTGGGCCTTGCCATGGGGAGCCATACCCCAGGCCCTCCCCACTCTCCTGGGTGTGAGGTTGTGGTGGGCACACAAATAAACTAGGCTTTTTTTTTTTTTTAAATAATGTATTTATTTTTATTTTATGTGCATTTGTGTTTTACCTGCATGTATGTCTGTGTGAGGGAAATTACAGATAGTTGTAAGCTGCCATGTGGGTGCTGGGAATTGAACCCGGGTCCTCTGGAAGAGCAGTCAGTGTTCTTAACCTCTGAGCCACTTCAGCCCCATAAACTAGAATTCTGACTCCACTTTCATCATCAGGAGACTGGGGAGTGGGTTTGATCCTATTATCAAATTTGAGGGTCACAAACTGTACCCCAAGTCAGGTTCAGCCACTGTCCTGAGTAAGACACCTAAAAATGGAAAACAGGCCAGCCTGGTGTACGGATCACGTTCCAGGATAGCCAGGGCTAAGCAGAGAAACTCTGTCTTGAAAAAAACAAGCTGGGCACCGTAGTGCACACCTTTAGTCCCAGCACTTGGGAGGCAGAGGCAGGCGGATCTGTGTGTGTTCAAGGCCAGCCTGGTCTACAGGGCAAGTCCAGGACAGCCAAGGCTACACAGAAAAACCTTGTCTCTAAAAACCAAAAAGAAGAACAACAACAACAGCAAAATGGAAAACAGAAAAAGGTTGGTTCAGTGTGGCCCCACTGGGAATAGGGACAGGGAACTCACAAACTCCCATGTCTGCCTTGGGGTCCTAAAGTGGAACAGAAGGTTAAATAGAGGGCCAAGGATATGCACTTCTAAGCAGTCTGGGTCAAGGTGTGGCCCCGCCCACCACCAACCCATCATTGTCTGGGTCTCAGCCTTATCCTGTAAGGTGGTCTGGCAAGTTGTCAGAGTTGTGTAGACTCTCTCCAGGAGACAGGTTCCCTCCCCGCCCGGGTGGGGCTTTTTCCTACTCCCATTATGAGATTCCTGGGGAAATTCCTATTTGTGACATTCCTATTTATTTGAGTCCAATGTTTCAATGGGGTTCAACTTTTCAAATACTCTTTAGAGTGTCCTCATTTCTGCCAGGCCTGTTTTGGTCCCTGTCTCACTGTCCACTAAAAGGGACAAGTGTGTGCGTGCTTACGTGAGTGCCTGGAAAAAAAAGACATGGTAATGGGTGCCACCAAGGGCAGGTTGAAGATTCTCTGAGATTCCAGTGTGTGGGGCTTAGCCCATAGCAAAGGTTGGTCTGAATGTAGAACATACATGTTTGCCCTGTGTACAAGTGTGATGCGGGCTCAGAACAAGCAGAGCTGGTGCTTAGGGCCAACCTGCTGCCCACCCCTCATCCTCACCAACACCTCCACCACCTGGGAACATGCCCCTCACTTCCAGCCGAAGCCCCCTGTGTTACAGGGCTGGGGCCTGTGTCTCTAGGGAGAAATGAAGACCTTGCCTGCTCTGGTCTCTGCTCCAGGCCTACTGGTCAGACTCCAAGTTAAAGCTCAGAGCCTGGGCCTCCCAAAGCCTTCCTTCCTGCTGCCGCTTTGCCAGGTTTCTGGTGGCTGAATTCTCCCAGCCAAGAGTGACCAACAAGCTCAGCTCTGGATCACCTCTGGGGGCATCTGAAAGCATCAAGGTCTCTCTGGGGCAGGGGTTGGGGTGGTGGCTCTCTCCAGGAGCCCTCAGACCTGAGCCAGGGTCAGGAGACAAGATTCCCAATTTGAGGAGACTAAGGCCAACAGCCATGACTTCATTTCCAGGCAAGGGGTTAGGAGACCCAAGGACCCACTCCTGGGCTACCCAGATATCAACAGCAGAGATCATCCCATTTAACCAGAGAACCCTGAGTGTGGCATGGTGCGTCTTTTCCTCTCCCTCTCCTTCTCTTGTTCTCTCCCCTCTCCTTCTCTATCACAATCTTCCTCTCCTGGCCTTCTGGGCCTCCCTTTGTCTCTCTCCCTATCTCCTTCTGTCTGTCTCTCTCCCTATCTCCTTCTGTCTGTCTCTCTCCCTATCTTTCTTCCTTGCCTCCAGGTGACAATGGAAGACAACCTCCCAGCTTGGGAGTCTCTGGTGAGGCCCAGACCTCAGCCCCCAGGCGGGTGTCCAGGCCCTCACTGGATCGGGTGGGTGTCTGAGAAGCCCTGGCCTCTGCCTGTACCCCAGGCTTCCAGTCGTCTCTGCTCCTCCATGCCTCTGGTCTACACTGAGCATCTGGAATGTGGCTCTGAGGCTGGGAGGAAGTTTTAAAACAAAATGGAGAGCTTGCGCATCAGGGAGGAAGGGAGGCCCTGGCACATCCGCAGCGCCAAGCAAACGCAGCGACTGGCGTGGTATGCATTTCCATTCTGCAATCAGAGAAGGGTACCAGGGGCCCATGGCTGCCTAAGGCTGCATGGGAGTGAGGGGCAAAGCCAGGCAGACACAGTGCCCCCACCACGAAGAGGAGGGCCTCCCCAACCTGGACTCAGGGCCACAGCCACAATAGTTTCTATCCTTCCTGGGTCCTTGGGCCTCCCAACAGGGAGCTGTGCTTCCTAACAGGAAGACAGAACCATCCTGAGGTGGTCACCTAGCACCAGGGACCCCAAGAAAACCCCAGGCCTCGGCTGTTCTCCCCTTCCCCCAGAACAACACATCCTACTCTCTCTCCCTCTCCTCCTCTGTTTTTTTGTGCCAGGCCGTGGAAAGAGAGCTGGACAGTTCAGGGACTGAGTCACAGGTCTTCCTGTGACTTGCGACACAACCTTAGTCCTCCCTGACCTCCTCTTCCCCATCTGTGCAAGTAAGGCTTGCCTCAGCACGGACCACCACCTTCCTGTGCCTCAGCACGGAATACCACCTTCCTGTCCTTCCTGTCCTAAGACTTCATGTTCCATCTCCTTCCTCGGAAGGAAATTCTGAAGCATCTAGGCAGGAATGCAGGCGGCCCCTGAAGTGAAGAGGTACCCCCTCAGCCTGACCTCAACTCCCTCAGACCTGAGGCACTCGGGAGGCGATGGGTAGGGATGGGCATTCAGGGACCTTGGATGCCTTCATTGAGAGGAGGGGGCACAGTGGTGGGAGGAGCCCAGTAAGTTGACACCACCGTCCAGGCTGAACTCCCTGGGAGCCCTGGAGTCACACTAGGGCTCGGGGAGGCGTGGGAGGGGTGCCTGGCTGTAAGGGGACTTCTCCCTCCCAAGCCAAGGCAAAGGAACTACACACAGTTCAGGGCAGCCTGTCTCTCCAGCCCGCAACACAGCCTCTGCCTGCTCTCTGCTGCTCTCTGAACGATGCAGAGAGGGAAGCTGAGGAGGCTACATGGACACCTCTGCCAGCTAGCAGGAACCTGGGGTCCTCCCTCCCTCCCTCCCTCCCTCCCTCCCTCCCTCCCTCCCTCCCTCCCTCCCTTCTTTCCTTCCTTCCTCTCTTCCTTCCTTCCTTCCTTCCTTCCTTCCTTCCTTCCTTCCTTCCCTCTCCTCTCCCTCTTCTCTTCTTCCTCCCCTCCCTCCCTGCTTCTCTTCCTGAGAACCTGGTGTTAAACATTTACCAGCCCCTGGCTGGAGGCCACCACTTTCTCAATGTCCCCGACAACCGACAACGGATCCCTGCCTTAGAAAGTCTGAGCTCAGACACACTGATCCCTGTCTCAGGCCAGGTGACAGATCTAAGCCTGTGGCCCCAAAAACCAAGGGGGAAAAGCCACACCTTCCTCATCCTTGTCGCTAAGAATTAGCTTCTCTTTTGACTCCATCATGACAGTTTCCTGTCCAGGGCAAGGAATGGTCCTGACTGTCCCTTTGGGGCAGAGATTAAAGGGCTTCCAGGTTCAGAGCCCCTGGATGGGACAGCAAGCCGTGCCCTGTGACACTGTGTCATCAATTACGCAAATATTTGCCAAGTCCTCACTTAACCTCTGGGGTCTGTTTCCTCAGCTAGAAAAGGTTCATTTGACAACATTCACTACTCACTCATTCCTTCGATCACTCATTCATTCACCTCTCATTCGCTCATTCCCTGGGTGGCGCCTACCTGTCAGCTGGTATGTAAGAAGATAGTGACATCTGTGACATCTGGATTTATGCTTTGAGCCCTGGTTCAGCCCTGGCTCTGCCCCGCCTAATATTCCCTGGGCCTCAGCCTTTCTGCCTATACAATGGCATCATACGAGGGAGCTTTCCAACTTCCCTCCCCATCTACCTGGTGCGGCCAGGCCCCAGCAGAGGTCACTGGTCATCAGGGTGACTGGGCCAGCCAGAGCTCAAAAGGTCAGCAGCTCATACCCAGGGACCAAAGTTACATACTCGACTCCTACCAGCAGCAGTCACCTTCTGCCATATGGAAGGCCACAGAACCACACACTTAAACCTGGCATGGTGGCTCATGCTAGTAACCTTAGCCCTCAGGAGGCTGAGGCAGAAGGAGGGTAAGTACAGGACCACCCTGGGGTACATAGCACGACCCTGTGTCAAAAGATTAAAAACTGAAAATGGCCAGTTTTATAGTGTTTATTTTACCACAGTAAAGACCCAAACTGGACTGGGGGATGGCCCAGTGAGTAATGGAGCTTGCTGCCAAGCTGGACTGAGTGGCATCCCTGGTACCCACAGGACCCACATGGTGGAAGGACAGAACTGACTCTCCTTATTGTCCTCTGATCTTGACCCATGCCATGGCACACACAGACACACATACAATGTAATAAAAAATTTATATATATATATATATATAGAGAGAGAGAGAGAGAGAGAGAGAACGAGAAAACAGAAAGCTGTTTGCTGACTTCTAACTATTTTGAGTGCGCTTCACTGGATACCACAACACCAGCAACGATCAGATCAGGCAACCATCCCGGCTTTGTGAAAGTGACGTTCTGGAACAGTGCTGTCAGGAGAACTCTCTGGCTGGAATGCCAGGTGATGGGCGTGTTCTGTGTGTGCTTCACACAACCCGTTGACCACTCACTTCCCTGGCCGTTAGCATTCCAACCGGAGGGGAGCGACAGCAAACAAAGAGAAACCGCCTTTAATTTTGTTCACTCTAACGGACTCAAACAAATGCTGGATGTGTTGCTACATACTTCGAACCCCAACACTCGGGAGGCAGAAACTGGCTTATTCCAAGGGGCTGGCCAGAGCTTGCACAGCTAGACCTTGGCCTAAAAAGAAAAAAAAAATGTTAAGGTACTGAGGTGTAGCTCAGTTGGCAGAGTGCCTGCCTAGGAGACACAAGCCTGGGATTCCATCTCCAGCCGTGCGTAAACTGGCTGTGATGGCACACACCTGTTATCCAGCACTTAGGCGCTTGAGGCAGGAGGAGCAGGAATTCCAGGTCATCTTCAAGTACATAGTGTTTGCCCTTTCTTTCTTTGTTTCTTGGTTCCTTCCTTCCTTCCTTCCTTCCTTCCTTCCTTCCTTCCTTCCTTCCTTCTTTCCTTTTCTCTCTCTCTCTCTCTTTTTTTTTTTTTTGTTTGCTGAGGCAGGGTTTCTCTGTGAGGCCTCAGCTGTCCTGGACTCACTTTGCAGAGCAGACTGATCTTGACCTCAGAGACCCACCTGCCTCTGCCTCGCAGAGTGCTGGAAGAACAGGTGTGCTGACTCAGCTGCACTGGCCTTTGCAACCTTCCAGTTACTGCCCTTCAGCTTCTTGGACACCCTCCGTCAGAGCCCTCTGGGAAAATGCAGATTCCCAGCCCTGGCTTAGACCCATCTGGGACTCATGGTCCAGGACACTGTTTTTATCCAACTTCCCCGGTGATTCTGACATGAAAGTCTAAGAGCCGGGGTCCAGCTGCTTCCAGCCTCCCTGCTGCGAAGGACTTGTCTGAGGTCTTTCTTCCTTACATCGGGGCTTCCGGTCCTGACCAGGTCATGCTTAGAGGCTGGGGGACAGTCTCTCCCCGACCAGGGCGTCCCCAGCCCAGTTCACTCTGGCCACCAGCCCGTGAACTCCCTGCGAGCCTGTACTGTTCCCCCAGAACAATTAAGTTGGCATTACCATGCTGTCCCCAGAGGGCTTGAAGGTCTCCTGGGGCCCCTCTCCCATATCCCACCAACCTCCCGTCTCCTTGGCTCTCCAGCTCAAGGCTCTCTGGTCCTAACTGGCAGGCAGTGAGAGGGAGAGGCTTGGCCTGCTGCCCCACCCTACAGACCAGCCTGGTCAAGCAAGTAAAGGAAGGAAGTGAAGGCAGGCCCGAGGCCAGCGGACTCCACTCCTGGTAAGGCTGACACAGGCCTCAGGAATTTGAAAACAAACATTGGGCCAGGGAAGGAAGAGGCTGCCCCTGGCTGCTGAGCCAGGGCTGGCCAACCCTTCTCCGGGGCAGCGGTAACTTTCAACCCTGCTGATTGTGGCCCAAGGCAGGGGTTTGTGTCTGGAAACTTTCCACTCCACAGATCATGGGAAGCCAGTAAGGGATGTCAAATCCTCTACCAGAATGTCCTGCCTGGGAAGAGAAAGGGCCAGGGGAGCAGAGAGGACCAAGGGAGCTGGAAGGAGGCCCGGTACCAGGAGTGATGCCCACTAAGCATTTATTGATCAGCTACTGTGTCCCAAGAGCACTCATTAATTACCTACTGTGTCCCGAGAACTCCGTTGCACTGTCTGGGGAGAGAAGGGAGGGAAGAGTCTCAGGGAGCCAGGCCCGGAGAAATTCCACTCAAGAGATCATGGATGGGATACGAGGAGAGGATGTCCAAATTGCAGAATTTGGACAAGGTTTTCCAGAGAAGGCAGAATCTAGTATGAGCCCTGGAGGGCTCTTTAGCCAAGCAGGATGGGATCTTATCAAGGTCCTCCTCCACAGCCCCACGGCCAGCATGGTGAGGGGATGACTTAGCAGATGGCCGGGGACAGGTAGAATGGATGGAGGAGTGAAGGAGAGGTTACACCCATGATCCCATCCCTTGTGTGTGTCCGTTCCTCTCGGCCCGCTTGGAGACTTTGTCCCTCCCCAACCTGCCTGGGTGCAGGCCTCACTCCGACAGCTCTGAACTGTGTTGCTGTGGGCCAGTGACTTAACCTCTCTGTGCTTCCCACCCAGCGATGAAGAGGGTAATAGCTGTTTCTTCATAGGGCCTTTGTGCCAGCTCAGTAAATTCACACAGGTAAAGAGCTTGGGACAAACCCAGGTGTGCTTAGTAAGAACCATAAAAGCCTTCGATGACGTCATCACTCAGGCGCTAGCTCACACATTCACATTCATTCATTCCCTCCTTCACTGATTCACTTCCTCATTCGGCCGCCACTCCCGACCTCCTCCCTCCTCGCCAGCCCTACATTGGGCAATCCCCAGGTACCCAGCAGCTCCGCCTCCCAGGCCACTCTCCCATTCCCAACTGTGCCACCAAAGTGCTGATGACTGTTATAGTTCCTTAATTCCTCCAAACCTCAAACAGTAAAGGAGCTGTCTGGACCAGAACCAGGGTGTGGGCTCTAAGCCCCCTAGACAGCTCCTTGGCCAGGGCCAGCAGAGGAGCGGTGAGAAAGGAGAAGAGAGAACCTCCCACATTCGGGGTAGGTACTTTTCCATGGAGCCATACTCTCCGTCTCTTTTCACTTTTTGTTTGGGGCAGGGTCTCACTAAGTTGTCCAGGCTAGCCCTGAATTTTTGATCACCCTGCCTCAGATTCCCAGTAGCTAAAACAATAAGCCTGTGCCATCGGGCCTGGCTGTACCACCACCACCACCACCTTTATCATTATTCTTTGACAGGGTCTCATGAAGCCCAGGTTGGCTTTGAACTCTGTATGTAAACCAGGCTGGTCTTGAACTCAGAGATCTGCCAGTCTCTGGGATTAAAGGTATGCACCACTACACCTGGCTGACATTGAACTCTTGATTGACCCTCTGGACCTCACCTGCTGCATGATGGGTGTCCCCTTTTTGTTGGGCCTTCTCCTATTTCTCCTGACACTCTCTGTACCCAGCCCTTTCCCTTTTCTCTCTCCAGCCAAGATGCTCTGGGATTTGACAAAAGAGGGGCAACATCCTCTCCTCGTATCCCATCCATGATCTCTTGAGTGGAATTTCTCCAGATACTGGCTTCTGCCGTCGGCCGCGGTCAACACTGTCACATGAGGTGCTGGGAATTGAACTCAGGACCCTGTGTATGCCAGGCAAGCACTCTGCCAGTAGAGCCTACACCCCCCCCCCCCCTTTTCTTCTGAATCCTCGGAAGTTCCAACCCTATTTCCCACACCTCAGGCTCTAGAAAGCCAAAGCCTCAGACCTGCTACTCAGGCCAGCTGTGGCACAGCTGGAAACCCAGCACCTGCTGAGGGAGGGCAGAAAGTCCCTTGCATTGCTTCCTCCTTCCTCACAGGCCCTTGGAGAACAGGTTGGGCTGGGGAAGAACCCGCCACGACTCTGTAAAAGCCATATCCTGTGTGCCCTCTGTTAGTATTTATTAAAACAATGCCACACATGCAACACATCTAAGAGGAAAGAGTTTATTGAGTAGAGGTGGAGAGAGAAGGAGAGAGACATGGTGAGGGACCTCCAGGAGAAAAAGCAAGGCAGAGAGAGAGAGAGAGAGAGAGAGAGAGAGAGAGAGAGAGAGAAAGCAAAAGCATCAAACTGTCCAGATTACATGGTGATGATCAGAGGAAGCCCCTGGCCTGGAAAGTTTAGGGTACAGGGTGAGGTTGCCAGGCATGCCCAGCAGCAGATAGGGACTGAGGAATGCTGGGAGAACCGGAGCTCTTTGTCCCTGGCCTGAAGCATACCACGCTCCATATAGAACACTTTATATACTTTCCCTAGCATCACATGGCGGTCAAGATCTCATCTGCAGAGACACCGTGGCTTAGAAGAGTCAAGAGGCTCGCCCAAGACTGCACAGCAAGGAAGCATGGCCCTGCCTTCACACCCAAGCTTGACACCGCAGCCTACCCAGGGGCAGCAGGGTTGGCATCTGGAACTAGAGAGATGCTGGGCTGGGCGTGAGGTGACACTAGGGCCACAGGGTGGGACAGGAGACAAGGAGAGGGAGGGAAAGAGGCAGGTCCTCCTGGAGCCACAGTACAGGGCGGGTAACGGGAACCTGGCCAGGCCAGGGCCCCCGGGCAGGCCTGAAAGCAGCAGGCTTGTCCTGTGGGGCCACTCGGGCGATACCAACTCCATGCGCTGACTCAGTGATTGCACTGGCTCTTTCCTGGAAAACAGCAGCCATGGGGGTGGGGGGCGCCGGGGAGGGAGGCACCTGTTCAGGGAGAAGGAGGCGTGGACGTCCCTCGTGCTTTGCTAAGTTGATAGAGTGCCTGCTTGGCACACACAGAGCCCGGAGTTCAATTCCTCTCACTTTCTCACACACTCCGGGTGCCTTAGCACCTCCTCTGCATACCCAGAACTGCTGTGGATTTATGAGGGTGCCAGTGGGGGCCGGGTGCCCACCTCAGCCGCACAGCAGAGCCTCTGGGGCCTGTCTCCACTTGCCTGCTGCAGAGACTCATCCGGCCCCACCCTGAGGGGCAGTTTAGAAGGCGTCTGGATGACAGACTCCTGTGCCACCTCTTAGGGACCTCAGAGCTACTTTGCAGTGGGGACCAACTTGACTCAAAGGCCTCCGGCCTCTGTGGGGTTGCCCCCCCAAGATATCCCATTGCCCAGCTGGGCCCAAGCAGGAATAGAGTTCAGGAGTACCCCAGTCCTCAGGCACCTGGCCGGGCCAGTCACAGCCATTTGTCACACCCAGATGGGATAATGGGATCAGGGACTGTGGCCTGTTGCAAATTACCCTGGTCCTCACACCCAGCTGGGGGCAGAAGCATTCATGGGGCTAGCAGAGGAACTAAAACCAGCAGGTGTGAGCTGGGAGCTCGGGCTTCCCCACACTCATCACTTGTGGCCCTCAGCCCCCGGCGGGCTGCTGTTCATAGGACCCCGTGCTGGTCACTGTGGAAGCCAGCTCTGCTGCAGGGCTGGGAGGGCTCGGGGAAACTGACGGTGGGGCATGGCGGAGCTGATGATTGACAGGCATGGGGAAGCCGATTTCCCTGGTATAATATCCCCACCATGGCCAATCTGCAGCATCACATAACTCCGAAGCAAGGGCTGCTGGGGAGGGCTACTCCTGAGAGCCCATCTGAGGGGGCCGCAGCTCAGCGCTGGCCGGTGCGCTCCATTTCAGCTGCCAGCCTTACAAAGCTGCTGTGGGAACCACATGCATGTGCTTCTGAGAGCTAGGGAGGAGGGGAGAGGGGGTGAGCTCATTACAGGAGAGGAGGGCTCTGGGCCGGGAGATGGCTCAGTGGGTAAGAATGCTTGCTATGCAAGCATGAGGACCTGAGTCTGGGTGCCCAGGACCCATGTAAAAAGCTGGGTGTGGCTGAGCAGGTAGCTGTAACCCCAGATATATGGGGGCGGAGACAGGAGACTCTCTGGGGCTTCTGGCAAAGCAGTCTGGGAACTCCAGGGTCAGTGAGACCCTGTATCAAGGGCACAAGGTCAAGAATGAGTGAGCGGAACATCTGTGGCCTCCACAAGCTCACCTACCTGTACAATACACATACACACACACACACACACACACACACACACACACACACACTTACACAAAGAGCTTCACGGGAGACAGTATGTCAGGTCGGCCTTGATTCCCAGGAGTCATTTGCTGTGTGAGCTCAGGCTAGTCACAGTCCTTTTCTGAGATTTAGTTTCCTGCTTGGTCGGATTTGGATGATACAAATAGAACGGGCTCCTGGGGCTTCTGCTAAAGGAGGTGCTTTGGAAACAGCCTGATACACTCACTGGTAAACCACTGTCCATGTTGGCAACTGTTCTGCCAAGAACTTGGGCAAGCTTCTGGGGCAGCCCAGGCCACGGGTCACGAGCCTCTGGAAAAAGCTTCTTCCAGGTTTTGAGGCGAGACCCGTGCTGAGTACACATTCCCGATCCCAGTGGTTCTGCCTTCCCTTTGCCTGTCTCCCTCCCACACCCTCCACACCCCCTACACCCCCACACACAGCCAGCCTGCTGCGGGCTGCCTCTGCCCTTCCCCACAACAGAATTCAGCATCAGGCTGACTCCAAACACCAGCGAAGGGAGACCACAGGGTGTGGCGCGCTCGTCCTCCCTCCCAGCTCCAGCCTCTGCTGCCCCCTGGTGGCCGCCTCGGACAGCTGCTGCTCCTACAGGGACACAGCCAAGGGAGCCTTAGAGTTTTTGGACTCCATCGATAGCCACGGTGCCTAATTCCTGCTGTGAGTCCGGGCGACACCTCCCCTTCGCACACACTTTCTCAAGGTCTTAGTTAGCTATGGTTGTGTGGATGACGTGTGTGCGAGTGCAGGCACAGGCGTGCCACTGTACGACTGTGACGGTCAGAGGGCAACTTTCAAGAGTCCGGTCTCTCCTTCCACCATGTGTGCTTGTGCGAGCTCTTTAACCTGCAGAGCCATCTTGCCGGAGAGGGGATCAGATGCCTGCGTGGTGCAGGGAACTGAACTCGGGTCCTCTGGAGAGCACCGGGTGCCCTCAACTGCTGGGTCGTCTCTCTAGTTTTCTCTTTTCTTTTTTTGAGACAGCCAAGGGTGACCTTGACCTTCTTAACTGCCCAAGAGCATGCGCCACCACACCTGGCTTTATCAACGGTTTTTGAGACCGGGTCTCACTGCGTAGGCCAGGCTGGCCTCAAACTCTCCGTCCGTCCGTCCTCCTGCTCCGGCAAGGCAATGGCTATCCTGTTCATCCCCCTGCACCCCGCCCAAGAGGATGACTGTATATCCTGTTCAGTGGTGCGGGTTCCACAGCTCCACTTCCTCCACCCAGCCAGCTCTGTGTGACAGTCCCCACAGTCGGCAAACCCTGCCCAGCGTCAGGCTATCGCCCCTCCCGCTGCCCTGTCACCGTTTCCTTTTGTTCCTTTTCCCAGGAGTGTCAGAAATATGACCTGGGGAGGACACTAGAGAAAGGTATCTTGGAACAGGAAAGAGCGGCTCAGGAACAGGAAGTGAGAGCTCAGCCCAAGTTCAAACGCAGGTAAACGAGGCAAGAGTAGCCGAGCTGGTCTCTCAGTGCTCAGGTAGGACAGCCTCCACCACAGCCTGGGGACACTCTTGCCACATGGGCACCACGGTGCTTCTTTGGGGGAGGAGGCTGCGTGGGAAGTGGGGAGCAGAGGCCCTGAGAAGGGATGAGTGGCTCAGATCGTGTGGGTTCGGGTGTGGCTCTTGCCCCAACAGCTCTGGTCTACATTTTCCTCTCCATGCGGAGGTCCCTGCCCTCACGGACCTGCACACCTGTAATCCCAGTCCTCAGGAGGCAGAGGCAGGTGGATCTCTGTGAGTTCGAGGGCAGCCTGCTCTACAGAGTGAGTTCCAGGACAGCCAAGGCTACACTGTCTTGAAAACAAACACACAAAAAAAATTATTCTTGTCTGCAAAAGCCAACAGGTGATGTCTGCCCAGAATGAGACAGTTGTAGAGTTCTAATAGGTGTCTTCCTGTGGAAGAAGGCTGTGTTCTTGCTGTGAGTAGCTCTTGTCACAGTTCCATGGGCACCAGACTCCTCTTCCAGTTAATTAGGAATTTTATTTATTTATTGGTTGGTTGGTTGGTTTATTGAGGTGGGGGGGGTCTCACTATGTGGACTAGACTGGCCTTGAACTCACAGAAATCCACCTGCCTCTGCCTCCCCACTGTTGGAATTAAAGGTGTATGTGACCAGACCCAGCGCTCCGCCCCATTTTTTTAAAATATTGGGCAAGATGGTTCAATAGTTAACAGTCTCTACCCCCAAGCCTGATGACGTGAGTCTAATAGTCTCCACGTGACAGAAGGACAGAACTGACTCCCATAGATTATCCTCTGATCGAAGACACGCACGGTAGCATGTGCACGCAAGAACACAGATAAATAAGTGTAAGAGATAGTAGTACTATAAAAGCAAGGGACCGCAGGGATGGCTCAGCAGTCACAAGCACTTGCTGCTCTTTCAGAGGAGCTTCAGTGCTCACGCTGGGTGGCTCACGATTGCCTGTAACTCGGGCTCCAGGAGGTCCGATGCCTTCAGCGGCACCTGCACACACATGGCACAGGAACACACATCTACGGAAATAAAAGTAAGAATGAAGCCGAGCGGGAGTGACACACGCCTGTAATCCCAGCACTCGGGGCAGAGGCAGGCAGATCTCTTCGAGCAGTGCCAGCGGGGTCTACAGAGTTAGTTTCAGGACAGCCAGAGCTACACAGACAAACCCTGTCTCTAAAACCAAGCAAACAAGCAAACAAAAAGTAAAAATGAATCTTGAGAAAGAAAGAGATTGGCCTATTGGCTTGTTTTAAGGACAGAAAAAGAGAGAAAGGGACAGGGTCGCCATATCTCCAGGAGACGCCACAATGAATTGTTAATGACAGTTAATTTTCCTCCCTGCTGGCTCCACCTCCCCGAATGACACACCTTGTACAAAGCCTTCGGCCCATGGCCTTTGGGAGATGTTTCAGATCCAAATTCATAACAATCAGAAGTTAGTTTACTTTATTTTTAAAAGAGGTTCTCTTTTGCCTGCATGTATGTTTGTGTACCGTGTGTGCAATGCAGAGGGTGTTGGATCCCCTGGAACTGAAGTCACGCACAGTTGTGGGCCGTCATTTGGATGCTGGGAATTGAACCCATGGCCTCTCCAAGGGTAGCGAGTGCTCTTAACCCCCTCTGAGCCGTCTCTTGGGCCCTATTTATTTTCTTTTTGAGATAAGGTCTTGCTGTGTTGCTCAAACAATTTCTTGAGCGGCTCAGAGTGCCTCTCTGTTATGAGTTCTCTTGTGTCCCATCCATGTCCGTATGCACTGCTGTGTTCGACTCTCATCTCTCTGTTTTGCCGTGTGTGACACCATAATTGTCATTTTAGCATTGACAAGCATCTGGCGGTTTCTCCTATTTTGACAGTCAGCGGTTAGTACTGAACAGCCTCTCTGTGGGGACGTCCGGACCCCGTCTCTGTTGGGTGCACGCCAAGGAGGGTAGCAGACGCTGACTCACGGAAGGCTTGGGCTCAGCCCAAGACTGTTCTTAAAGAGGTCCTTCCTATTCACAGGCCTTTAGGAATATCGCCCACTGCCTCCATGGAGTCCCTGCCCTTCCCTGCGTGCCCAGCAGGGGGAGCTACAAAGGCTGAGATGAAGACCTGAGTCCTCTGGCCACAGAAGACACAAATGGCTGGTGGATAAAGAGAGAGAGAAAGAAAAAGACAGACAGACAGAAACACACACACACACACACACACACACACACACACGAGTATGAGGGGAATTGGAAAGCTAGAGAGAGGGAAGGCAGGAGGGAACAAGGAACAGTGCACAGGGCCTTTTGCTGCCTGATGCTCTAGAGCCTCAGAGGGCTGAACTAGGACCCACTGCTTCTCAGAGCAGCTGTGGGGAGCTATGGGAATGGGCTGGGCTGGGTTTTTTGGTTTCTTTCTTTCTTTTTTATTATTGTTCTTATTTTATTTTGTTTTTTATTTTTATTTTTTTTCAAGACCAAATTAAATTTGGTTTTCTTTGTTTAACAGTCCTGGCTGTCCTGGAACTCACTCTGTAGACCAGGCTGGTCTTGAACTCACGTCAAGTTCAAAGCCTACCTCTGTTTCCCAGGTTCTGGATTAAAGGCATGTGCCACTGAAAGGGTTAGGCTAACTTTGTAACCTATATGTCTTCTAAAGCCTATAGTTTTGAGTTTTAGGTCCAGGTTAAGCTAAAGCCTCTTAGTACCTTTCCAGAGAGTAAAGGAATGTGACCCTATCTGTGAGGACAGATATAAAAAAAGGGCAAGCAAGCAATGACCTTCACTCAGCAAAAGAAGGACCAGACCCTTGTCCTTGAGATAGCGTTTCTTAGCAACGAACCTAGACTTCTTCTGAGTAGCTTTTGACCTCCAGCCAAAAGTCTGTAGCCCCTAATCTTCAAGGATGAGCTAACCACCCCCACCTTAAATTGCAGCTGCATCCACACTTGGCAAGACTGGCCAAGCTTGAACACCTAAGACTAACCAATTATCTTACTTTATAACTTCCTCATCCAATCCTAAATTGCCAAAACTGCAACTTCAAATTTCCCGCAATTTTTCTTTTAAAAACCTAAAGGCCTTTGTCTCCTGGTGCCACTCTTTGCTGACCAGCAGGGGTGACCCCGTTGTACAATGGTTAATAAACCTCTTGCTTTTGCAACGAGTCTTGGTCTGGGGGAGTTTCTGGGAAGGGCGCGATTGAACTCCTGAGCTGTGAGACCCCAGGTCTTACACCACCGTGGCCTGGCATTTGTTTGTTTGTTTATTCTTAACAGAATCTTTAGCGCAAGCTGGGCTGGAACTTGCTACCAAAAATGACCTTAAACTTGAACTTGCAACCCTCCCCTGCCTCCACCTGAGTAGGGAGATTACAAGTATGCCTCACCACTCTCCATTTGATGAGGCGCAGCGGGTTGGACCCGAGGCTTCACCGGGTGCTAGACAAGAGCTGCGCCAATCCAGCTACACTCTTGTGGGACAGAACTTCTGGGAGATGTGACACACATCTACTCCCAGACAGGGATCCTACAGCAGATCAAAGTACGGGGAGCAGCCAGGGTCAGCGTGGTAAGCCAGTGCTACCTACAGGAACACAGGTGAGGCTTTACTTCAGGGGCAGGAACGACTCAAGGACAGCTTCTGTCTGAGAGGAAACTTCAGCTTTTTTTTTTTTATATAATTTTATTTTATATTTTACTCTGGCAGAGAAAGGTACAGTGAATTTGGCCAGAGTTTTTTACTTTCTTTTTTTTTTTTAAAAAAAAAAAAGATTTATTTATTTATTATTTATACGTATTCTGCCTGAATGTGTGCCTGCATGCCAGAAGAGGGCACCAAATTCCGTGGTTGCTGGGAATTGAACTCAGGACCTTTGGAAGAGCAGCCAGTGTTCTTAACCTCTGAGCCATCTCTCCAGCTCCTTTCCTATTTAAAGAGCTTCCCGGCAGGATGGAATGTTTCATTCTTGGAGGAATTTGTTACATGCACATCCCCCAGTTCATGTTTTTCAAATTAAAAGTCATTACTTTATTACTTTCTTATTTATGTATGTGTGCACATGTATGCACATACATGTATGAAAAACACAGGACGACTTGACTTGCTGGAGTCAGCATCTCCTTCCATCCTGTCCTCCACCCCGTTTGTTTGGGAGCAGAGATGGAACCTGGGGCCTCCTGTGTGTGAGCTGAGCTCTAATCGTGGGAAGGGTCCTACCCAACAGCTCCACTTAAGGACAGACTTCTGAACAATGGGCAGAGTGTGGTGATCAGGGCAGGGCAGCAGGTCCCTAGGCAGAGGCAGCCATGAGTGCTGGAAGGGAGTAAGTACCAGGAGCCTTTGAAGCTAGCTCCTGACGGCCAAGGCCTGGAGACCAGCAGGACAGACAATGCTGGAGCCAGACCTCTGTCCCCAGCGTGCCTTCCCCATCGCCCGCCCTGCAGACAGCAGCCTGTGTGCATCCTTCTGCAAGCAGAGGCAGAGCCCTGGGTCCTTAGCCAAGGCTGCTTGCCAGGCCGGGGGCCTCCTGGGCAGAGGCAGGTGAACCCCGTGATGTGATTCTGCCTGGAGGGGGGAGGGGGAGAGTTGGGCATGGGCCCCTTGGAGATCTTCCTAAACATTGCTCGCTGTCTGGCTCTGTGTGCCAGGTTGGCTCCGGCTCCCGGTGTGTAGCCTGGACCCTCTGCCAGCTGAGTCCAGATGTGTCGGGACAACCCAGGTGCCAGGAGCTTCCTTCTCCTACTTTCTTTCTCTCCTTTGTTTTTTGAAAAGAGGATCTCGCTGTGTGACTTTGGTTGGCCTGGTACTCACCCTCTAGACTAGGCTGGCCTTGAACTCACAGAGCTCCGGCTTGCCTCTGCCTCCCCATGCTTGGGTTTATGCTTGCAGCACCATGCCCCGCTTCTCCCTCTACTCCGTGAGAGGTGCCAGGATCACAGGGGCCTGGTCCACACTTCACTCCGGACCTGTGACCCCCACACAAGTCCTGTGCCACACACGGCTCCTCTGCAGAGAATCCCTGTCTCAAAAATAAAAATGAATCCTATAATAAAAATGTGTACTGTATAGATGAGTTCCCCTCTCTCTGCCTGAGGACTGCAGAGCCTCCACAGCAATTAACACTCACTGCTCCCGAAATCCACTGTGCACATTTTCAGAAGAGCCATACTATTCTCTGAGTCTCTACTCAGGCAGGATTTGAACCTGTAGCATCCTGTAGTGTAAGCCCCATGGTCAGGACAAACCCCAGAGAGAGCGTCTGGTCAGGGTCTCTCCCACAGCCCATGGCTGGCCTTCAATCAGGATGTGGCCAAGGACGACCTTGAATTTCTTATCTTCTGCCCTTGCCTTGAGTGCTGGGGTTTATGCAGCCCAGGGCCACTTCAGGGCTGGCAAGCACTCTGCTGACGGCGCTATGCCCCTCCGGACCCCCATTCCTTCTTTTGGGGACAGGAGGGTCTTACTATGTAGGTCGGGCGGGGGCGGGTCTCCGTCCTCCTGATTTAGTCCCTCATCCTCGAGGGCGTGGAGGGAGGGCTGGGATTATAGGTGTGCACCACCACACCCAGCTAGCCAGACCTCCGTGAACAAAAGTAAACGCTGCGAGATTGATGGATAAAGTAGTCCACAAAGCAGTCCATGCTGACAGACGCGACAGGCTGAAGGATGAAGGCGGTGAAGGGGCGGACCTAAAGGCGGAAGAGCACATTATGTGGCCCACTGGGGGGCTTTGGGGGTGGGCCAGCACTGCAGTGTTTGCCTGGTTTGTGTGGGCCCTGGGTTCCATCCCCAGAGGGGGGAGGGAGAGACAGACAGACAGAGAGAGGTGAGGTGGGGAGGGGGGGCGGGAGGGAAGAAGGAAAAGTCAAAGTCTCTAGCAATTCCCCCCAAAATGTGTTTTTTTTTTTCTTGTATATTTTTATTTCATGTGCATTGGTGTTTGGTCGGCATGTGTGTCTGCGGGAGGGGGTGTGTTACAGGCAGTTGTGAGCTGCCCTGGGGTTGCTGGGGAAGAGCACCAGAAGAGCAGCCAGTGCTCTTAACTGCTGAGCCATCTCTCCAGCCCTGTCAAATATGTTTTTTAAACATGGGGTGTGATGGCATCTATCTATTATCCTAGCACTCAGGAGGTGGAGGCAGGAGGATCAGGAGTTTAAGGTCAGCTTGGACTATGTTGAGACCCTCTCTAAAACTTTTTTTTTTTTTTTTTCTAAATTAACATCAATGGGGCTTGGTGGCTCACCTCTGTCATGCCAGCACTTGAAAAGAGAAAACGTTTGCCTTGAGTTTGAGGCCAGCCTGGGCTGCCATGTGAGACCTGATCATTAAGAAGAGGAGGGGGAGGAGGAAAGAAAAAAATCAGCCCCAGTGGTGACCCGTGGGCCCTCACGTGCCTCCTGACGACATGCGCTGAGGACTCTGTTTACCTCTGTACTGTTCTTGCCCAAAGCCGCAGCAACTCCGGCTTCGTCATGAGAAAAACATCAGATACACCCAAATTGCAGGATCGTCTACAAAACACCGACCAAAAGGCCTCAAAATTGCCCAGGTCAGGAAAAACAAGGAAAAACTGAGCATCTGAGTCAGACAAAACAGGGAAGTAAGAGGGCGGAAGGCAGAGGGCACGTGCGGGCTGCGCGCGACCCAGGCGCCGCCGGTCACATGGGCACGGTGGCGAGAGGTACCACCTGGACCCCAGCTCCATAAAAAGCCAAACCTTAAACCCCAAATTGATCCTGGGGCTGAGGATGCGGTTCATTTGGGAGGGTGTGCCCTAGCACGACGCCGTGTTCCAGCCGCGTGAACATTTTGTGGTAGCACACGTCTGTAATCTCAGCACTGGGAGGTGGAGGAAGGAGGAGGACTCCTGTTCAGGGTCATCCTTGGTTACGCTGTGAGTCTGAGCCAGCTTGGACTGCACGGCCGAGCTTAAAAAAAAACCACCAACGATGCACACAGAGACTGGGGTGTGGCCTCGGAGGTAGAGTGTATTTTTCGAAAACAGAACAGTCAGGAGGAGGAAGAAAGACTAGCCCACGCTACCCGAAAGCCTGGGCCAGTATTCCTTCCTGGCCACCCACGGCTGAGGCCACTGCTTTCTTCTGTTCCTTCCCCTTTCCTTCTCCTTTTTAGGGGAAGCGGAGTCTCATAATGTAGCTCTGGCTGTCCCAGAACTGGCAGAGATCCACCTGCCTCTGCTTCTCTGGTGCACCACCACACCTGGTCCCCTTCGAAAAGCCCTGAACAAGGCCATGGATCCCAACTTTTCCCACTGATCCCGCCAGGCTCTGCACAACTTTGGGTCAGCGGAGATAGCCCCAGCAACCCATGGACTCTGGGGTAGACCCCACCCAGCCCAGCCTGGTTCTCAGGCCTCTGCATATGGCTTATTGCTACCGTTTGGGTCCCCAGACACCAAGGTACTAAGGGGTCACAGCCCCAGGCAGTGTTAGAGGTGGCGGAGAATAGCAAATCCACCTAGGAGGTGTTAGGTCATTGGACCATGCTCTTGGAAGGGATAGAGACATATACCCCTCCCTCTGTCTGCCAAGTACACCCACCATGAATTACCCGGCTGTCATAGGCCCAAAGCATCAGGGCCAGGTGACCCTGACCGAAACCTCGGGGACTCAAAATAAACTTTTTTTTCTGTTTTCTTTTTTGAGACAGGGTTTCTCTGTGTAGCCTTGGCTGTCCTGGACTGGCTCTGTAGACCAGGCTTAAGCTTTCCTCCTTAGGTTGCTTATTTGAGGCATTTCGTTGCAGTCACAGAAAGCTACCACACTCAGTAGGGCCTACCAGGACACACGGGCCCCGGATCAGTCCAGAAGAAACCATGACTCAGGCCGGTCCAGTCACAGAGAAGCCTGTGACTCCCCGTGGGAATTCTGACGATTTTCTTCCGTGCTGGGCCCTGTGGAAGCCTTCGGAAGAAGCTGATGGTAAGAACTAGAATGGAGAGGTGGGAAGAGCTGGGTTTTCACTGGCCGCAACAAGCCCCTCGATCCAGCCTGCAGCTCAGTTTCCTCCCTCACGTTTGTTATGTGACGGGATAACACACGGGCTGTGACGGGCTGAAAAAATGCCTGCGGTGTGTTTATGCTCCTATTCTTCGGACTTGTGTTTTGTTGCTGTTGTTGTTTGTTTTGTGTTGTTTTCAAGACAGGGTTTCTCTGTGTAGCCCTGTCTGTCCTGGAACTCTCTCAGTAGACCAGGCTGGCCTTGAACTCAGAGATCCACCTGCTTCTGCCTCCTAAATGCTGGGATTAAAGGTATGCGCCACCACCACCCGGCTAGTGTTACATATTTTAAATTGTGTGTTGGGGGCTGGAGAGGTGGCTCTGGGGTTCATGGGACCTGGCTTTGGTCCCCAGCACTCACATGGTGGCTCACAACCAACTGTAACTCTCGTCAGGGAATCTGCCACCCTCTTCTGGCCTTCCCAGGTACTGCATACACAGGGTGCACAAACCTAGCCACAGGCAAAACACCCATACACATAACATAAACTGGAAAAAAAAAAAGTTTTAAAACAAACAACCAAAACAAAGCAACAGAAACACGGAAGACATATGTCTGTAGGTGGTTTTGCCAGGACTGTGATGGGAGGCGGTCTGGGTGGACTCCAAATGAAGCCACAGGCTCACGGCTCGAGGCAGACAGAGGATGCGCAATGGGACTGGGATTTGCCTGCAAGTGCAGCTCACTGGCAGCCACTAGGTACACAGAAGCAAAGAACAATTCTCTCTTGAGACCCTGTTTGGGCCCAGTACGACCTCCACCTGAAGCTCAGCCCAGGAGGCTCATTTTAGAGCCTGGCTTCTGAGCTGTGGTTGGATAGTTTCAAGGCCCCCCAGTTGGCGGTGCTTTCTTGGCACAAGCCTCAAGAGGAGACTACAAAAACTCATGGAGTCACTTTAATATTCAAGCCTGCTTGGATCAGACACTTTGCTACTTGGAGGGGAAAGTAGCAGGTTGACACACAGCCCCTCTGCCCTCAGGGCACCTGGAGACAGGTGACCACAGACACAATGGCCAGCACACTCTTGCTGGGGCTGGGGCGGGGCTCTCCGAGAAGAGAAGCCAGTGCAAAGGCCCCGGGCTCAGAATGTGTGTGAGCCCAGGCCGCCAGGTCGTATTTACAGAACAGTCGCCACCCAGCGCCCAGACACACAGAAGCCCACCAGCACGGAAGCGGACCGAGCCGGGCCCCAGTCCAGCGTCAGGCAGGAGGGTCTCCCAGCTTGCTGCTGGCATTGCTGACCCTCTTGTTCTCTCGGAGGTTACGCAGTCGGGCGCTGAGGCTGCTGATCTCCTCCACGTGGGCCTGTGGCACCCACCCCTTCTCACCATCAGCCAGACGCACGCCCTCCAGCCAGCCTAGGGACACACAGCAGTCAGTTTCATTGTCATGGAAGGGGTGCTGGGCAGGCCTGGGAGGGGACACCTGGGCTGGGGGCTAGCCTGGGGCCAGGTGACATTACCACAGCATGTCACCAGTTCCTGGGAAGGACCCCACCTCTCTGAGAAGGGACTTTCCCACTCTCCCCCATCACTCTCCAATTCCAAGCAGGAAGTTCCTCCTCTGGTCTAACCAGATTCCCAAAGGCTGTGGCTGATTGTGTATAACCTTCCCCTGTGACGGGTTGACAGGACAGGGTCCTGCCCCTCAAAAGGGCTGTCGGGAAGGCCCAGCTCTCACCATCGCTGGTCCGGGTCTTCACTGCCAGGATGTCTGTCTTCTCCAAGGTCAGCTCATCGGGCTGTAGGGCCTTGTAGGTCCTCACACACTGGACCTGGGGGCAGTCTGAGAGCCGAGAGAGGGTCCCGGAGTCCCCAGGTCAGAGGTGGGAGGCAGCGGGAAAAAGAAGAAAATAGGGGAGGGGACCACAGTGGTGCCTCTGCCCATCCCAGACAGGAGGCTCTGACCTCCCCAACTCACTGCAACACCTTGTACTGATCTCTAGGCTCGCCCACAAACCCCAGATGCCCCACCCCAGGCTCCAACAGTCCTCTGGGTGTCTAAAGTTCCAAAGACCTCTCAAGACCCACAGGGCTTCATGTGAGGCAGCCGGAGCTGGCTCACCTCCCCATCCAGCCCGCTTCCCCTCAGGCTTATGCAGCTCCAGCCACACAAGGGCTGAGCCACTGGTGCCCTCTGCCAGGAGGATCTCTCTCCACCCTCAGGATCATTTCCCAGCAGCTTCCGTCCACCACCTGTTTGGAGGAGTGGCCTGGTCCTCAGCCTCAGTGGGACTCAGAGCTCAAGCAGAGAATCTGTCCCATTCCAGGCCTCAGCTCTGTGATGGAGTTGAGGGGCAGGCAGGAGCATGGCAAATAAGTTTGAGCCGGGTGTGGTGGCTCATGCTTATAATCCCAGTACATAGGGAAAGCGAGGCAGGAGGTGTGCTGTGAATTCAGTGCCAGCCTAGGCTGCTCAGCAAGATTCTGTCTCAAAAAGGAAAAAAGGAAGGGAGGGAAGGAGGAAAGAAGGAAGGGAAGGAGACCAGAGCTGGCCCAACCGTAGCTCTGCCAGCTACTGGCTGTGTGACCTTGGGCAAATTACATCACTTTTCTGAGCCTCAGTTTTCAGAGACGTGAAAAATGAAGACAGTGAATCTAGCTAACAAGATCACTATGAGGATTAAATAAAGTGAGTGAGAGTCCAGTCCCCAGCCTGACCCACAGCACATGCTTGCTGGAAATGTGTCTTCCTAGCCACCCCATCCTCTCAGACCACAGCTGTCCTCAAACACCTTCTATGGCTACCATTGCCAAGATCTTCTCCAATTAGATGTAGCCTGACTTTCCAGCCTCATATCACACCCAAGGGAGCTGCCTCCATCCTTCACCCTGCTACTGCCATCGTGCTAATGCCACTCCCACACCCTATATGCACCAAGCCTATCTGCTCTGTGACTGATACAGACAGACAGACAGTCAGCTGTGGGCTTCAGACCCAGCTCAGTCTAGCCAGGAGGACCCAGACTAGGAGCTTGGCCTCTCTGACTCTTTCATAGTCTGCAAGATGGGTTGTCTGTGCCTATGAGGTTGGCCTGTGCAGCTTGCCCAGCTCTGAATGGTCTTCAGAGCCACTGCAGATGGTCCTGGGTCCTACCTTCCCCATCCCAGGTGACCTCCTTGTCCTCCTGGGGGCTGGATGGACGCAAGGCTGAAATCCACCGTTGCTTCTCACTTCTAGGGAGGGGGAGGTGTGGTTATAACAGACTAGGTACATAGGCCCAGAGCAGGGCTGGGAACCAGAGCTGGGAGAGCTAGGGTTAGCCCGAGCTACATGCAAGGCTCCTTTACCCCCTGCCCCCCGCTTCTCTGGCCACTCCGACCTCATGCCACTTCCCTGACAGAGGGGCACAGCAGCCGGTGCCACCTGCCAGAATTCAGGCCCTGCTCTGCCCACCCAGCCTCGCTCTCCGCCCCGGGGTGCCGTGCTGCCCTTGCTCGGGGCTTGGGGTGCTTACTCAGTACGAGCTCGCAGCAGCAGCTGGTGCCTGGCACGCTGCCCGTGCAGCAGCCTGAGCAGGAACACGTGGCCTGGGATACCCTGAAGCTTCAGGCTCAGGTCTCGAACCTGCAGCTCAGCCATGTTGGCATGGACGAAAACGGCAAACTTCCCAAGCCTGGAGGACAGACAACAGGGCAAGAAGGTCAACAGAGCCTGGTTGCTGCCCTCAGAGCCACCTCAGGATTAGGTGAACTGATGGAGGGAGAGGGAAGGGTTCTTTGCTCTCCCAGGCCTGACTTCACTGGGTGCCATTTCCCAATACGCAGTAAGGTTCCCATCAGGGCATCCAAACAGAGCTCAGGAGGCTAAGGCAGGAGCATGGCTGTGAGCTCAGTTGCTGGCAGAAGATAATGGAAGCCAGCCCCTTGCCCCACATACACTCTCAAAGTCTTTCTGCACCCTCCCTGGCACCAGCTGGACTCCCATGTGGCTTTGCATTAAGTCAGAGCCAGGTGCTGCTGAACCTGCAGGGGAAGAGGCGGGGCCTGGTTTGTTATCCCAGCCCAGAAACTTGGCCTAGCTTGCCTGCAGCTCTGCGCTGTGCAGAGGGACACCGTCCTGTCCACCTCCCCCGTACACTCGCCAGTACAGTGGCTCCCAACCTTCCTAATGCCGCGACACTTCACTGCAGTCCAAGTTGGGGTGACCCCCACCATAAAATTATTTTGTTGTTCCTTCATAAACTGTAATTTTGCTGCTGTTATGAATCGTAATGTAAAGATCTGTGTTTTCTTAGGCGACCCCTGTAAAAGGGTTGTTCAACCCCCGAGGGGTTGTGATCCATAGGCTGAGAACCCCTGCACTAAAGGGAGCAGGTCCCTCCTTCCTCGGCCTTCCTGCTCTGGCGTCTGTCCGTCCCGAAGCACCTGCCCCTCTTGGCCATCTATGCTCACCTGGGCAAGAGCTTCTGGTGTCTCCCGCCACTCTTCCCTCTACCCCTGCACACCACACCCCTACCCTCAGAACAAGCGCAGGCTCTACTGTGACCTCAACATCTCCACTCCCTCCTCTTGGCTTTCTCTTTTATTGTTTGTTTAGAGACGGGATCGCACTATGTAGCCCTTGTTGCCTGGAATTCGCTATCTATGCAGACCAGGCAGGCCTCCGTCTCTGCCTCCTGAGTGCTGGGACTAAAGGTGTGTGCCACCATCCTGGCATACTGCCCTTTGTCCTCCAGTCCACAGCCTGGCTTCACCACGCCCCAGACATACACTGCTCTGCCACAACCTTTCTGTCTTTTCCAAACCACTTCTCTTACTCTTCAGAACCCAGCTCAGGGGATAGGGAGATGGCGCCATGGTGAAGAGCACTCATGGCTCCTCCAAACTCACAACTCTCTGTAACGCTGATTCTAGGGGACCTGATGCCCTCTTTTGGACTCTTTGGGCATTGCACACACATGGCAGTGCACAGATATACATATAGGCAAGACACCCATACACATACAATAAATCTTAATTTAAAACAAAAACAAAAACAAAAAACAGCTCCTCTGTCTCTTCTTCCGGCAAATTTACTCATTTTTAGCTCATGCTACTGGTTAGTGTAGCACATCTTTTCCTTAAAACAACCACCTGCAACTCCAGTTCCAGGGCCTCTCCCTCCTCTGGCCTCAGAGGGCACCTGCACATACCCACAGCCAGACATGTAATTAAAACAAACCAAAACCACCAAATGGCAGCTCACCCTCCTAATCCAAACACACTCAGGAGGCTGAATGTTTAAGTTTGAGATTGAAACAAACCTGAACCATGGAGGGGGTTTCAGGTCAGTGTGGAATACAGAATGAGACCCTGTCTTATAAGCAAAACCAAACAAGAGCAAAGTAAATAACTAGCCAGGGCTTGGTGATGCACACCTTTGGTCTTAGTGCTTGCGAGGCAGAGGCAGAGGCAGGCAGATCTCTGTGGGTCCTAGGCCAGCCTGCTCTACATAGTGAGTTCCAGGCTAGCCAAGAGTTACTTAATGAGATCCTGTCTCAAAACTAAAATTTTGTTCAGCAAAAACAGTGACACAGCTATCAAGATGTATGTCCATGGACCTAGGGCTCCCGTGGACAGAGAATAAATCCCATCCACATTCACATGCTCAGAAGCCAGCACACAGCATGGCAGTGCAGGGGCGCTTTACCAACTGAACAATCAGGAATGGACTTTTCTCTTAGTTTAAGATTCCTTGGGCTGACCAGGTAGCTCAGTGGGTAAAGGCACTTAGTACCAACTCTGGTAACCTGAGTTTGATCCCCAAGATCCACATGACAGAAGAACAGAAGTGACTCCTACTGGTTGTCCTCTGACCTCCACAGGTGCACCGTGATGTCACACAGCCACACACAAAACACTAGAGCTGGGGGGAGGGGCCTTTAATCCCAGCACTTGGGCGGCAGAGGCAGGCAGATCTCTGAGATTGGAGCCAGCCTGGTCTACAGAGTGAGTTCCAGGACAGCCAGGGCTATGCAGAGAAACCCTGTCTCCAACCCCCCCTCCCTCCAAATCCTCAACTTAAAAACAATTTTCAGAAGAGATCTTTCCTTTCACCCTCTCCCCAGGCTTATGCCCCCCCCCCACTTTTCCTCTTCATCTTCCTCACTAGTAAACTCAGCTGTGGGGTGCTGTCCACTGAGAAAGGCAGGGCAGTGGGTACCAGTCTGGGGTTTGTCCATCTCCTGGCTCCTTTACTTGCTAGTGCCCTGACCTTGAGACTGACAAGGGGCCTGTTTGCCATGGAGAGGCACCTTCTGAACAGACGGGGACATGACATGCCTGCCCGGGAGAGCCTCCTGAGTGCTTGCTGTTTACTTTCTCAGAACTAAGGGCAGAGTTGGGCCTGGCTGTGTGTCTGCCCTAGGCTCGGGAGCAATAGCAAGTCCCCTGCACACAGTCCACCCCTCAACTCTGCCTGACAGATGGGCCCACCTCAGTGCTTCTGTTGCAGAGCCTCCGAGGCCCAGGACACCATGTAGCTCAGCCTGGTACCAGCGGAGGTGCTGAGGTACCCAGAGGCAAGCCCCGCACAGTGGACAAAGGATGGACTCTCTGTTCTCCTGGGCCTCTCCCACCCCACTCACTCCTTCCTCCGGGACAGCAGCAGGCAGTCATTGAAGAGGTGAAGGTACACAGCCTTGCTGGACAGCTTCAGCTTGGCGGGCGGCGCAGCGGGCAGGGGGGCCAGCTCCACCAGCTCCCCATGCCGCACTAGCCAGCGGGCCTGGGAGATCAGTGGAAAGATCTGGAGAGGGGCAGACAGTGGGGAGGCTGGTGAGGCAGGCCGGGCTGGCTGAGTTTCCAGCAGGGAAGGGAGGCCATGGGCAGTGACTACCGCCCCACCCCCGCCCCACGGGCAGGAGGATTGCTTTCCCTTGCCTTGCCCTCAAAGTGGATCTTCTTGCTCAGATGGATGAGTTCCTCTGTCCTCTTCATGGACTGCACGCTGGCATTGCATTCCTGCACCAGCTGGGGGTGGTATAGGGGGTTATGTGGGCTCCCACTAGGGGAAGGGGAGGCCCCCAGGAGCCCGAAGCTCTGGCCCCTGAGCTCACCTCCTTGAGCGCACTGAAGGCTTTGGTGGCCATGTCCTCATCTTGGGAGCCTGGTGCCGTGCGCTTCAGGATGTTCTGGTGGGAAAGAAACATTTTCTTGGGTGCTGTAGTCACTGTCAAGGTCTCCACCCGTAAATAACCCTTCACACACGTGTTCCTATAAGCTACCTCACTGGGTCACACACACACACAAAAGACATGAGAATGGAAGGAGGGCCACCTGGGAAGAGGAAGGAGGCCAGCGGGAGAGGGACCAGAGGGAAAAGGTGGCGAGTATGAATGGCCTATATATGTATGGAAATGTCCTGATGAAACCCATTATGCATAATCAATACATGCTAATAAAAAGGAAGAAAAAACATATAACAACAAGAACAGACTCTCTGAAAAGTGACAGACCAATGGTGACCTCTCCCTCCCCACTGGAGCTACCTCCACCAGCATCTTGAGGCGGGTGACCCTCTGGAAAGGCAGGATGAGGAAGGAGGTGAGGGGCAGCCGCTGACACACAGGAGACTCCTCTAGGTGAGCCAGGATGCCGGGGAACTTGGGGTTCTCTAGGCTGGACAGTGGGCAGGGCGTTCTGTCACAGGTGGGGCCCTCGGCACACCTGCCCCATACGCGATGGGTCTCACTAATCCCGGACATGAGTGAGGCATCTTCCCGGAAGCCCCCCGCCTCACAGAGTGACCCTGCCCAAGGCCCCCACCCCACCGCAGAGCCCCTCCTACAGCAGGCGCTGGTAGGTGCGCTCCTGATAGGCTTGGTTGGTGACGTAGGGCAGGTAGACCCGGCGGAAGGCAGGGCAATGGTGCAGAACCACATCGCACACGCTGAAGCGCAGCACATCGGCCTCCAGACGCTGTTCCAGGTCGTGAAGAAACCTGCCGCAGGGAGGGCCAAGGTCAAGGACAGCGCAACTACAGACCTCTGGCCTCACCCCTAGCCACGCCAGGTCACGCCCTCACCTCTCACTGGTGCTCTTGACCTCGGGCAGTTTGGAAAATAGCCACTGCTTGTCCTGAGCCCCCAGACACTCGCTCAGCTCCGCGGAACCTAAGAAGTGGTCCACGGCCACCGACAGGCTATGGATGTAGGAGGCCTCGGAGGTGATCAGCTCAAATTTGGCCTGAGGGAGAGTAGAGGCCAGATGGTAAGAGCAGAGGCAGGTCACCCGGGACCAGGGTCTCAAATCTCCTACAAAGAGGCAGCCTCTATAGACACCACTCTCCCGCCCCTTCCCAGCCCTGCGGATAAGCCTGGCGCCAGGTGGGGCCCGGGCGCGCCCGAAGCTGCCAGCTGACAAGCTCCGTTACGGTAGGTCTTCCCTAAGCGCCCGCGTCGGCGGCGGCGCTCGGCTACGCCCGGCACCTACCTTTAGGCGGGCTCCCACCTAGCGAGGGCGGTGTTCACGGCCCAGCCCCACCCTAGACCCCGCCCACTCCCCAGCTTCCCACTGGGGCTTACAGGACCCTTGCTTTCCCAGCTCCTCCCACCCACTCCCCACGTTTAGAGCGCCTCACCCCTACTAAGTCCTCGATCACCTGCGTTGGCCCCGCCCCGTCCTAGGCTCCGCCCCTCCACCCCCCTCTGGCTTCCCGGGAGCCTTACTTTTCCAGGCCTTCTCACCCACCCTTAGCTTTGACAGTCCCTGTGTGGGGTCGAGTCGCCCCAGCAACCACTTCTGGCTCCACCCCTGGCATAGGCTCCTCCCCCGTTTTAGACCCTCCTGGCTTCGCAGCCAGGCTTTCCTTTCCAGGTAACCCCGACCCACCGTGCAAATTGACAGCCCCTCATCTCCGCCGGTCCCCACCTCCTGCTTCTGGCCTGGCCCTATCCCGCGCTCCACCTCTCCGCCCCCTTTCCTGGCTTCCCCGCTGGGCTCCCGAGTCTCTTTTCCCCAGGTTCTCCCATCCCTTCTCCACGTTGACAGTCGCTTATTCCCCGTGGGTCCCCATCTCCTGCCTCCAGCCCCGCCCCTCACCTCCTGCAATTTGCAGTCCCGCAAGCTCAGCGTAGCCAGGACGCCGCTGCCGCGCACGTCGGGGATGTCCTGCCACAGCGAGAAGGTGGAGCCTCGAGCCGAACGCTGCGCGCGGAAGGAGCTGCTCGGGGAGAGGTTGGCGCGCGGCGGCCCGGGCCCCTCCTCCGCGCCCTCCGCCCCGTCCCCGGGGCCCTCCTCCTCGCGCTGCTGCCGCCGCAACTCGCGCGCGCTGGCCACGTCGCTGTACTCCTGGTAGAGGACAGCTGGGCGGGGCGGGAGGTGGGAGCTCATTTAGCCATGCCAGAAACACAGTTAGTGGGCGCCAACTGCATGCCAGCCCACCTGCTAGTCACTGGCGGTGCAATTCTCTCCCTCGCACACTGTCTCCACCTCCCAACTCCCCCAAAGAGGCCTCCCCGGTTTCCAACGTTCCGGCCCCTTCCCCTCTGACCCCCTTGCAAGGATTTCGCACGTACAGTTAAGAAGGAAGCGGGACTGGCGCCGTTCAGTGGCGCTGCTGGGGTCCTGCCACGGCTTTTCGTGCGTGTCGAGCCTAAGAAAGGATGTCAGGACCTCTGCATCCCTCCCCAACCCGAGCCCCAAGAAAGAGGTGGGTACCTGGGCTCCAGCAGACCACCGTGGACCTCAGTTGGGTCGGCAGGTGCTGTCAGCGACACACTGTCCACCGTCGTCTCCGCTCTTCGGGATTCCCTCACAGGCAATTTCCCTAGAGAAAGCAAGAGCTGGGAGTGGGCGATCCAGAGAACAGCCGGCTGATCACCTTAAGATATTAACACGGGTGGGTAGGCCGTACCCTGCCCGCCTGGCTCAGGCTGCCCTCAGAGCCGGGGAGAATGGCTGGTACCTTCCCGGGTGGCTGCAGCACCTGAGGCTGAGGTCAGAGCCCTGGTGGCCGTGCTGCTGCTGCGCCCCAGGCGCAGAGAAGAGTGAAGCCTGGTCATCAGCTCTGAGGCGGAGAAGCGCCTCCGCTCCTGTGCCTCAAGGCCCCCTCTGATGTTTCCAGAAAGCTCCTGAGCCCTGGGTTCTTCCGCACACAGAGCGTGCTCTTGCACAGCCTGACCAGTCTCCAGGACTGTGGAAGTCTCAGTGCCGCCGGTGGCTTCCTCATTATGATACACTTGCATCTTGCGCCCTAGGGGTGGGGATAAATTAACAGCTGTCACCCACTGTACTTTGTCCCATCTTCCTCCTTGTGGTGGCATGACCCTGAACATCAAAATGAGTTCCCTGGGGCAACAGACAGCAAGAGCTTTACAAGGAGAGCAGAGGGCCTGACTACAGAGGACAGGAGAAGAGGCGAGCGGGGGCTGCCAGGCTGGTTATGTAATGTGTTGGCAAGTCACTTGGGCCCGATGAGCCATCTTTCCCTTGTCGCTAAAACTTGTCCCATCTTTTGGGGCATTCTGGAGTTTAAAGGGTTCACCCTGTCCCTCCCCTAGCTGCCCCAATGGGCCCACCCCCCACCAGGGTGACTCACAGGCTGACTTCCTCTCTGAGCCACCGTGGCTGGCCCTGCGTTGGGGCTGCATGTGTTGAGAGCTCCGGGGTCCCACCAGAGTTGGGGGCTGGGCACCGGGACAGTGGGGCCAGCTGCCAGCCCTGCTGGGCCTCGTGCCTCCACTGGTGGAGATAGGGGTATCTGGGCCTCCTGGGGATGGCGGCCATAACAGTCCCTGGAGAGGGGCAGGGGTCGCCAGGGACCAGCGGCTACCAGGAGCTTGTAGCGACTCTGGAGCAAGGGGGAAAAGGTCCACGCACACTGGGCTCGGAGGCTGCAGGGTGGGCAGCTCCACAAAGGACAGGCTCTCCTGCTGGCACACGGCTACTGGGAGGCGGGCAGTGCCAGGTGGTCCAGCCAGGCGAGGCTGGAGGGTTGCAGGTGGCCCACAGTCCATTCCTCCTTTGCTCTGCCACGCTCCTGGGCCTGGAGGAGAGAAGGTATCAGGCCCATATATAGAACAACAGGGAGGGCTGGACAGCCCATCCCGTACACACGAACACAGCTACACAAGCTCACTCACAGGACTATTTAGCAATCACCAATATTAATCAGCTCTTGCTGAGTAAGCGCCCACATAGCATCTCATTTAACCCCCTTTAATCCTGGCCCATCAACCTTAAGAACGAGTGCTGGAGGTGAGGAGAGTTAGGTACAGAGGTGGTTATCTCCCAAACAGTAGGGCCAGGATTCCCACACAGGCACCACGGCTTCCGAATCTGTGTTTTTTAGCCATCTTGTACTTTCTCTGACACATTGACAAGTGATATACAGATAACATAGGTTGTCACCCAGACTCATGTTCCCACACACAGCCACACATAGGTTCATAGATAACTTGAAACATTTCAAACTCGAATACACACTCACATACTTTTGTTTCTTTCTTTCTTTCTTTTTTTTTTTTTTTGCTTTTGTTACACAGGCTTAGATGTTTTCTCTCGGACACACACACACACACACACATGCGTCCTCACACTGTTCCAGGCACATACACACACCTGGATGTAGATACATACGGCCCCCAATGTCCTTGCTCTGAGGTAATCCGCCCCCTTTCATAGCCAGACTTGAGGCCTTCATGCTGAGTGATGCCTCCACCCTTGCCAGGCTGGCTGGGAGGTCACAGACTGGCAGGCGGGCCACCACCCAGATTAGTCCCTCCCAGGGAAGAGCAGGGAGATGCCCAATCCCCAGTTTGGATGACAGAGGGGCTTATCCCCCAACCCAGCTCCCAGACACTAGATCAAGCCAGGCAGAATGGGCCGTTTCCAGGCAGGACGCCATCCCCAGGCAGTTTGCCAGCACCCTGGGGCAGGATGATGAGCCCAGAGGTTCAAGACCCTCAGGCTTCTGCCCTGGGCCCTCCGTGGCCTCCCTCTTGCCCCTCACCTCTTCAGCTGGAGCTGGAGCCTGCTGATGGGGCTGCCTGCCTGCTCCGGCAGGGGAAGCCCTGTCTCTGCCCAGCTGGCTGGGGGAGATCCCACCCAGACAAAGAGTTTGATTCATCAAACCCTGTGGTGAGGCGAAGGGAGGGAGGGAGCAGGCAGCCGGCTGGGGCTGGGCGGGGGCCTACACTTGCCTGGCTGCACTGTGGGCAGTCTGGGCAGCAAGGACCCCTGCAGAGGCCCCTCAGGCCAAAAGGGCAGGGCCCAGTTTGGCAGAAATAAGAGGGAGACCCAGAGAAACAGCAGCCTTGGAAACAACAGCTCAGGAACCAACTCCAAGACTCTGAAGAAGAGAAACCACAGAGGCTGAGACGCTTGAGGCCCAGAGACAGATTGATGCTGAGACCCCCTCAGACTTCAGACAGGTCCAGATACTCAGGCAGATGGGAAGTTCAAAAACAAATAAACAAACACAGGGAGACTGATGAACAAATAGTAGCTCACACCGAGTGGGGTTGCCAGTCTGGTGGAGGAGCCAAAAAACAAAAGCAGTTATAATCTGAGTTGGCAAGAAATAAGCCACAGGCGCTAACACAGTAGGGGGCTGGGCCCAATCCAATCTGAGTATGCCAGGAAGGCTTCCTGGAGGAGGCCCTGGCTTACTGTTGCAAGGCTAAAACCCTCAAGGACCCAGCACAAAAAGATGGGGCCCAACTCCCCAGCCTGAGCCAGTGACAGCATCTCGGTGGATTTGATAGAGGGCAGCTGGGTGTCTGCACAGCACCCCAACTTCTTCTCCCAGCACTCCTGGCTTGGGAGGGTTGGGGGGAAAGACTGGCTTTCCCTCAGGGGCCTTCCCCAAAACAAAACTCACTAGGTTTGTCCCTCAAGTCTTTAGTGCCCATCTGGGAAAGTAACTGTTTCCTCATTCAGCAAAGTAGGAGAGCTGGTACTCACTTCCTAACACTAATCTAAGAACCGAGGGTAATGCCTCAGGTGTGGAGCATGGTGGGAACTTTGTCACTGTCCTATTAGTGTTGGTATTTCCTCAGTCTTTTGGGGGGGATGGCCTGGGCCAGCAGCCAGTGGTAGGAGCAAGTGGGAGGGAACACTATTAACTCATGTCCACCACACAGGTCTCCTTTACATGAAAGTACATACCGTGGCTTAGAAGGCCCCCTTCCCCCAACCCGTACTTTATAAGGCTAAATAAACAAAACATCAGAACTTAAGGCAGAAGCATCTTAATTAGGACCTCAGAGAAGGCTGGGGGAGTGCTGAGGGAATGGGCACGGTTTTCTGGAATACAGGATAAAGCCAGGGAGTGTCCTGTGGGTCTGCCTCCACAGCGCTCAGGCCCAGGGGACAGGAGAATGGCCCTTCAAGCTGGGATGCCAGCCCAGTAGCTTTTCAGGATACAGACCACCCAGCCTTGATGTTGGTGATTTGGGTCCTGAGCCAGGTTTAATACCGTGTAGCACTTCTCTGCTAATATAGAAACAAAAAGTCTCAAAGCCTCAGGGAGTACTGCCTGCAGGTGGCTGGGCACCCAGACATGACCCTGGGGCTGACTAGTGCTCATGAGGCAAGGGTCACTCTGGTTTGAGGTCCTGTGTTGACACTGATCAGCCCTGTGGCTTTACCGAAGCTCACCCTCTGTCCTTGGTATCCTCACGTGTCAAGTGACCCCAAGGTCCCCCTGAAGCCTCCTCTATGAACCTGGGTCATAGGTGTCTCTGCAGGCTGAGACGGATTGGCAGAGGCACTGCTGGCTAAAGAGGGCAACAGGCCTGCCTAGTGAGTTGGCAGAGCATCCCTAGGCAATGCTGTTACCTGGTGCAGGACCTGTGGCCCCAGTACCCAGCCTTTCCCCCCCCCTGCTTAGTGCCCTTGGCTTCCTACTCAGAGAAACAGAGACCCTGCCAGAACCCCTTGCTCCTTCGGGGCCAAACTTAGTTGGAGGTCATGGCTTGAGACGGGGTTCCAAGCGCAGCAGGGCCCCAGGAAGCCGGGAACCGGTCGAAGCCAGAAGCAGCGGGTAGGCAGCACAAAGGACTCCCCGGGGACTCGGAAGGGGAGGATGGGCTGCTGACCCGGGGCCTACCTCAGCCGGGGAGCTCCTCCGTCCAGCTGCGGGTACAGTCCAGGGCTCCAGGCCACCCTGGGGGCAATGGGGTTTTAGCCAAGTCCTCAGAGGACCATGTCAGCATGGCTCCAGCGCTGGGCAATGCAAGCTCCTGGGTATTGTGTGGGGCAGGGAGGGGGGAGGCGAGGGTGAGGGAGCCTTGCAGAGGCAGGCGGCTGTCTCGACGTGCCTGCTCCCCGCCCCCCTTCCCCAGAACCGGTTTGGCCAGTCGGGTACAAGAGGGGGCTGGAACAATGGGAGTCCTATGCCTCCCAGAGGCTCCGAAGGACCCCAGGCAGCTGCCTAAAGATGGGGTTAGCTGGGTTCTGCTCCTGGGAGGTGGGCCACCTCACTCTCTGGACCTTCCCAAATACTGGTATAGGCGGGGACCTTGTGGGAGTGGAGGACATCCTTGAAGCTCTGCGGAGGAACCTCAAAATCTGGATCCTTTTCACGCGGATCCTGAGACCTCCTCTGCCCCTCTGTGAACCTGTCCCACGTCTGTAAATTGGGAACAGTCAGCTGCATTGCTGAGAGACAGAAGTCAGTCTTGAAAGTTAGCCATCTTCTGGATGGCCCCTCCAGCTTGGCTGCTCCTCACGGTGACCCTTTCCTGCTGGAAGGACCAGCTGCTAGCTGCCTGCCCAGTGAAACCTTCCCATAGTCCAGTCTACGGTTTTCATAAGGTCAATGACACAGCTGAAGTCAAGGCAGCCTCCATGAGGGGGTAGGGAGTGGTCCCTGCTCCGTGCCAGGCACACAACTTTGCCAAGCCTGTGGGAAAGGTAAAGCTGCTTCCTCTCAGTGCTAGCTGCTATGTGTGTGAGCACCTTGCAATTGCCAAGCCCGTGCTATTCCCAGGAGTATGTTGTGTTAGGATTTAGTGAGCACCAGTACACCCAGCTTGCACAGTGCTGGGGGTTGAACTCAGACCCTCATATATGACAGGCAAACACTCTACCAACTGAGCTGCATCTCCACGCCTCTAGGTAAGCCCTTCCTTTTGAATTTCTTTTATTTTATTGCATTCGTGTGAAGGTGTCAGATGCCTTGGAACTGGGGTTACAGACAGTTTTGAGCTGCCATTTTGTGCTGAGAAGGTCCTCTGGAAGAGCAGACAGTGCTCTTAACCACTGAGCCATCTCTCCAGCCCTATAAGCACTGCTATTACTACTGTTCCTATATCACAGGCCCTGCTGGGCTTCACGCCAGACCCTTATGAACCCTCCATCAGAGCGGGTCTTTCAGCTTCTAACTGATGAGGTTTAGCTCAGGGTGGATTCCTCCACTTCACCTGAGCACCGTTACACCGTGAGAAGACATTAGAGTGAACTGGGGGTGATACAGTTATGTCAACATTGCACAGAGAGCAGGAAGAAGGGGACGTGGAGAAAAAACGCCAACCATCTCGTCCTCCTAAGAGGTACTACCCCGACCCCTCGATGGAAACCAGAGGGTTAGACCTTAGGGCTGAGCGGGAGCTCTAGAGAAGCTTAGAGGATTGTGCCTCCGTCGAATCTGGTCGGGTGGAGCAAGCAGGCCCACTGTCCAGAGGAGAAAACCTTCCCGCGCGCCGGGAAAGTTCAAGGTAAAAGGGGGCGTGTCGAGGGCAGGACCAAGCGGAAACTATTGTAGGAATCTGTCCAATCCCTGCTCCTCTCCGGAGGGCGGGACTTGAGAGAGCAGTGCCAAGGCTTGCGGCAGTTTAGGGGGCGTGGTCAGTCGGGCGTGGGTGGGGCCAGGGTCCGCGTCTTCCTGACCTCAAGCAATACCTCTTGGTGGACCGCGCCAGCTCACTTGGACTGATAACACACACAGCAGGCACATTCCACAAGACCCTGACTGCCAGGCGCAGGAAGATCAGAAGGAGCTAGGGAATGGAGGACCAGAGCACGACTGCCTTAGCAATCTTTTTGTTCAGTTTTGTATACAACTGTAATCCCAGCACTCAGAGGTAGAGGCAGGCAGTGAGTTCCAGGCCTGGTCTACAAAGTGAATCCAGGACAGCCAAGGGTACACAGAAAAACCCTGTCTCAAAACAACAACAAGAAAAAAACCACAGTCTCTTATGTAGCTTAGGCTGGCCTCAAACTTACTATGCAGTCCAGGCTGGCCTCAAACTCTATATGTAGCTAAGGATGGCCTTGAACTCGTGACCTTTTTGCTTCCACTTCTGAGTGTTTGATGACAAGCATACAGTTTGACAGTGAATTTTTTGAAAAATATTTATTTGGGGATGGAGAGATGGCTCGATGTTTAAGAGAACTGGCTGTTCGTACAGAGGCCCACATGCAGGCAAAACACTCATACACATAAAAATAATAAAATTAAAAACAAATGAATTTATTTTACATTGTATGTGTGTTTGCTTGCATGCATGACCGTGTGGGTGCTGGAGGACCCAATACTCTTAGCCACTCAGCCATCTCTCTAGTTCCTTGACAACGGATTTTCATAACCACCTTGTCCTGTGCTATTATCTCCTCCTAGAGCAGATTGGCCAGCGTCAGAGCCTGAACTCAACTATGTTTGCAGCTCCTAGACCCGACGCTCTGCACTCTTGTCCCTACCCCTTCACCCCCTTAGAAGCTGGTCCTGTGGCTTAACCCAGCAGGCTCTGACAGACTCAGGCTCCGCCGGTTCCGGCGAGGTCCCACTACTTTAGTCAGAGCCCCACCCCATCCAGGCTCACTGCTCCTCCCCTCCCCAGGCTCAGCACCCCCGACCCCTTCAGACCCCTTCCCCTAGGCTCAGCACCTGTCCAGGGCAGGCCCCGCCCTACTCAGGCAGGCTTTAGCACTCTGCCCTTCTAGGCGCCCGCCCTCCCAGGCAGGCTTCAGCACCCCCCCCCCCCCCGGGACTTAACGCGCTGCCCCTTCCCAGACAAGCCTGGTCCCACCCAGGCTTAGTGCAGTGTGTCCCTACGGTCGCTCCCCACCCTCCTCCGTGCCTGGTGGGTCTTCCACCTGCAGGGTGTGTGTGCTTGCTCTGGAGCAGAGCCAGGTGAAGGGCACAGGCACCAGCGTGAAATCGGCAAAGCCGCTCGGCTGGTTGTGGTGTTCTGACTGTCGCCGGTGCAAACAGCTGAAGGGAAGGCCTTCAAGGACCAAGTCTCTCTCTTTTACATATATGAGAGGTGCTATCTGCACGCCAGAAAAGGGCAACAGATCCCAGTATAGATGGTTGGGAGCCACCATGTGGTTGGTGGGAATCGAACTCAGGACCTCTGGAAGAGAAGACAGTGCTCCTAAACACCTAGCCATCTCTCCAGCCCTACTAAGGCAATCTTGACCTGAGATTTGCTAGGTCATGGGCCCTAGGGGAAAACCTACTATCATCCTGATTAACGAATGTGGCACTAAAATGACCCCTAGTGGCATCCTGTTGCAGCCATAGATCAGTGCGGCCCTCAGCCCTCATCAGAGAAGCTTTGTAGAGGAATGTTAAATCAGAACGTGGCTGCTCTGGTGAGAGGTCACATCCAAAGACCTTCTGTGTGATCCGGCTGGAAAACAAACACACCTCTAATCCAGGAGACAGAGGCAAGCAGATCTGAGTTCAAGGCCAGCCTGGTATAGAGCAAGTTTCAGGTAAAGAAAAGCTTAGGTGTGGTGGTACACGCCTTCAATCCCAAACGAAGAAGGTAAAGAAAGTTTGTAGAAGGAAGCATCCATGTTTGAAAATGATATTTAATTGAGGCAGAAACAGTGATGAATCAGAGAAAGAATAGGATATGCCCAACTCTCAGTGAGAAGAGAGAGGTAAGGGAAGCTAGTTAAGGAGCAACACTGAGAATGAGAGAGAGAGAGAGAGAGAGAGAGAGAGAGAGAGAGAGAGAGAGAGAGAGGAGGCAGTTTTACCAGAACAAGAACAGAAAGACAGGTTGCAGAGACAGAACTCAGGTGAGGACAGAACAGGCCAGAGGATGAGAAGGAGCCAGGAGATCAGATTGAGGAGTTAGTTTGAGGCCAAGCAGAGCAATTCAGAGAGAGAAGCCAGACTGAGTTGTTAGCTGGAAGAGGAGATTGAACTAGAGCAGCCAAGTTGAACTGGCCAGCTAAGAGCGCAGTAAGGAATAAAGTGTAATTAATTTAAAAAAATCAGATTAAATAAAATAAATAAATAAATAAATAAATAGCTCAGTAAGAACTAGAATGGATGAACTTACTTAGCTGTAGTCTCAGAGGCAGAAAACATTCTAGGCCTAGATTAGCAGAAGGAGGCAGGAGGCCTCCCAAACAAGTGAACCAGGAGAATAAAAGTTCCCTTTACATATAAGCTTCTAGCAGTATGAGGAATTAACAGAGACCCACAGCTCTCTGAGATACTTTGGGGCACTTAGCTCTAAATGGGAGTTTTTTTTTTTTTAATCCATACTCTCAAGGCTTAGGGATCTATTCCAAAAAGACTGTAAGAGCCAGAGATGGTACACGAATCCAAAGGAAACTGCATTTTCCAGACTCAACAGGACAAATGTACATATGAGCTCACGGAGACTGTGACAGCATACACACGCCTGCACAATCCCAAACCAGACAAATATCCCAGCCTGCAGAAGTCTATGTTTTGCAGTTGATACTGGCTAGGAAAGGGGAGATCAGTTTTCTAAAATGGAGTGATGCTGGGCATATATCCACAGTACTCGGGAACCTCTTGCTCAGGAGTATCTGGCCAACTCAAATCTGACTCCAAGGGTATTTTTGCTTGTGTTTTGTTTTGTTTTTAAGAGAAAGAGCATGAAGTTGGCTGGGAAAGGAGGAATAGAAAATTTGGGAGGAACTAGGGAGGGAAAAGAACATGATCAAAATATATTGTATAAAATTCTCAAAGAATAGAGCCAGGTGGTGGTGGCGCACGCCTTTAGGAGCGCAGACACAGGTGGAGCTGAGTTCAGGCTGGTCTCCACTCCAGAGCGAGTTCCAGGACAGCCAGAGCTGCACAGAGAAACCCTGTCTTGAAAAACCAAACAACAAAACAAAACAAAAAAAGCTAAGAGAATAAAGGAAATATTTTCAAATCGCCAGTGTTTGTGGTATAAATGTGCTTAGGGAACCCCATGATGTTGGATACCTTACTTACTAATGTATACCGTTGGGGGCACACAACAGAACTGTAAATATTTAAATAAATAAACCGTATTTTAAGGAAAAACACAAAAGACAGGCTTGCAGCAGGCCATGCTAACTGTCGTTATATATATATATATATATATATATGTATATATATATATATTACTATATAACTTTAATTATTTGTGAAAATTGCATGGGTATGGATGTTTTGCCTGCATGTATGTCTATGCACCTCATGTGCACAATGCCTGTGGAGTCGAGGAGAGGGGTGGGAGCCAGGCGGTGGTGGCACATACCATTAATTCCAGCACTGGGAGGCAGAGGCAGAGGATCTCTGTGAGTTCAAGGCCAGCCTGGTCTACAGAGAGAATCTCAGGACAGCCAGGGCTACACGGAGAAAGCCTGTCTTGGAAAACAACAAACAAAAGAAAGAGGTGTCTCCCCTGGGAACTGGAGTTACAGTGGGTTGCTGGTAGCCATGTGGATGCTGGGAACCCAGCTTTTTGTTTTGTTTTGTTTTTTGAGACAGAGTTTCTCTGTGTAGCCCTGGCTGTCCTGGAACTCACTCTGTAGACAGGCTAGCCTCAAACCCAGGGGCCCACCTGCCTCTGCTTCTGGAGGGCTAGGATGTGCTAGGAGTGCGCCACTGCCGTCCAGCCAAGCCCACCCAACACCCAACCTCTGAGCGTTTTCTCCAGCTCCCAGTCCCTAATCTTTTCCTCTCAGTCTCTCTCTGTCTTTTTCATCTCTCTGTCTCTGTATCTGTCTCTCTGTCTCTCTCTCCCCTTCTTTCTTTTCTTTAAGGCAGGGCCTCACTATGTGGCCCTGGCTGTCCTGGAACTCACTCTGTAGAGCAGGCTGGCCTCGAACACAGAGATCTGCCCACCTCTGCCTCCCCAGTGCTGGGATTGAAGCTGTGTGTGAGCACACCCTGCTACCATTTCCCTAGTCTAGAGCCCCTCCTCCAATCTCTGGCCTCTGCTGACTCTATTTCCCTCCTCCGTCACTCATTCGCCAAGACCAAAGGGTGGGTCATGGCCTCCATCTGGAGCCCCCTCATCCCGATGCACTGTGCTTTCTCGGCTGCTGGCAGTGTGCTTCCGGTCAGATTTTCACCCAGCTGCCGAACACAGTTGATGTCAGAGTCAGGAAGGCTGCTACAGAGATAGCAAACTCCAGTGTGAGGGGAGGAAAGTGTCAGGTTTGCACACACACATCACATGACTGGGCCACTGCTCAGCCATCTCTAGGCATTCATCACAAAGCCCCTCCCTTCATAGTGACGTCATACTTGTCACAGTGTTGCAGCTCCTGGCCACTCCTGGCCACCCAGGAGCCCTGAAGCTGTGCCAGCCGCTCCTTCTGTTGCTGGAGAAGCTGGACAATAATGCCACAGTAGCCTGGGCCTTGAATTGCCACTGTGATTCCCTCAGGTCCTTTCAAAGTAAGCGCCATAATTCTCCAGAGGAGGAAACTGAGACCTAGAGGTAGGTCCTTCCCAAGTCTCCAGAAGGTGAGAGTCAGGACTCAAATGCAGCCGTCTGGCTAATGTTCCTGAGGCAGCTCCTGTCCCACCAGCCTTGAAGATGTAATGATGCCCAGTCAGCTACCCGGGCACACCTATTCTGCATTCCAAGCTTCTTGTCGAACTGTCCATGAAACCCCACCAATAACATCTGCTGACAACATGTTCTCCCTCTCTGAGGCCTGAACACAACTCAGCTCCATGCTGAACTCACCCTTTTCTCCAGTATGATGCTTTGGATTCCTGTCCACTAAGAGTTAGCCCTGTTGGCAGAACTGAGTGGAGGACTTGCCAGCCATACAAATACCCAGGAGGCCTCCCCACTCCCCTGCCAAGGATGTGCAGACAGTGACCTGTCTCTACTGTTCAGCCTGTGACTGAGAGATGGCACATTTGCGGTGCCAGAAGATGCAGCATGGCTCTTTAGGAGACTGTCCTTCCCCTGTGCCAATGACAGTGGCACCTGCATAGTAACAGTATCTCCCAGGATTTCCACCTGCTATGGCTCCCATCCAGTCCCCATTTAAGACCAGAGGGAAAGAACTGGCAGAGCCACTTCTGGAAACCCAGTGTGAAGTCAGGATGCGCCGCAGCCAGGCTCTCCCTCAGAAGAGACCGATGAACTCAAGCGGTGGAGGGGGGCGTGCTCTCCCCCCTCAGGCCTGAAGGAAGGAATGGAGGTGGTAGGGGACCACAGCTACCTAGTAACGGGCTGCCATGTTACAGTGGAGGAAACTCTAGCCCAGGAGATGAGGAATCAGCCTCAGGCTCAGCAGCCAGTCCTGAGGAAGACGAAGCTGGAGTCCAAAGGTGCTGCTCCTCACCAGGCCCTTGGTTTGGAAGAAAACAGCTTTAAAAAGATCAGGGGTGAGGTTGGGGGCTAGAGAGATGGTTCAGTGGTTAAGAGCACTGGCTGCTCTTCCAAAGGACCTGGGTTCAATTCCCAGCACCCACATGGCAACTCACAACTGTTTGTAACTGCAACTCCAAGGGATCTGATACCTTCACACTAATGCACATAAAAAATTAAATTAAATTAAATTAAAATTATTAAAGAGCGGGGGCGATGAAGACTCTCCTCACCTGACTTTGAGAAATGCCACAAATTCAAGGCTGGAGAGATGGCTCATTGGTTAAAAGCACTGTCTGCTCCTCCAGAGGACCTGGGTTCAATTCCCAGCAACCACATGGTGACTCTGTAAGTTCTAGGGGATCCAACACCCTCATACAGATATAATGCAGGGAAAATTATTATCCCCTAATGTCAGCCAGGTGCCCCTGATCCAAAGATGGAGCTATAGGTAGCCCTGTCTCTGAGCCCACAGTTCCTATTGGGCATAAGGACAGCTGTGACACTTACTGGTCATTAATCCATTCAACGATTAGTGTTTTGGGGAAGCAAAACCCACTATTTTAACAGGGAATTTAATACAAGGTTTGGCTAAGTTGATGTGGGAAAACTAAAAAAGCAGAAAGGGAATTGAAATCTCAATGTCAGTGTCAGTGTGTAGAGGAATCTTAATTCAGAACATGACCGTTAGGATTAAATGTGTGTGCCACCATACCTGGCTGTTTTTTTGTTTTGTTTTGTTTTAGTTTTAGGTTGGTTTTTTTTTCAACTTTTATTAATTACACTTTATTCACTTTGTATCCCCCCATGAAGCTCTCCCTTATCCTCTCCTAATCCCACCTTCTCTCTCCCTTCTTCAAGAATGCTCCTCCCCTAGTTTTAGTTTTTTGTTTTTTTTTAATTTTGTTGTTGTTTTTCCAGACAGGGTTTCTCTGTGTAGCCTTGGCTGTCCTGGAACTCATCTATAGACCAGGCTGGCCTTGAACTCAGGAATCCTCCTGTCTCTACCTCCCAAGTGCTGGGAATAAAGGCGGGTGCCACCACAGCCTGCACTTCACACACTCTTTAACTGGTGAACTGCCCCATCACGGTGGTATGGACCCGGCTGTCCCAACCACAGGGTCAACACCAGCTTGAGTGTGGTACAGCTGGTGACACTGCCAGCCTAGGTGGAGGGCTGGGCCATCACTTGGCCCCACCCATTGAAAGACTGGGAGGAACACGAGGAAGCCCACCTAGAGCCTGGAGGAGTAATCTTGCCTTCATGGCCCCCTAGGTCCATGGAGTTCCCAGTGCAGAACTTGATGCTGAGAAGACTATATAGTCAACCTTGATATACACTGGGAAGCTTTGGAGCAGCAGGGGCAGGGTGGCTTTCATCAGAGGAGGGTGGACCACTAGGGTCCTGGACACCCAGGGAAGTCAGTTCTTCTAGAACAAGAGACCAAAGCCTTCTCTCTATGAGAGTATTGCAGCAAAACAGGTATGTATCGGGGTGGGGTGGGAGGCCAGGGTTACTGCATTGTGGGAATTCGGGTTCCTCCAGGCCTGTTCACAGCTCTCAGTGTAACCAGAGCAGTGGGTGCTCCTGCTGGAAGGGACAGCAGAAAAAGCACCCTGGAGCAGAGGGGCTTGATGTCGTGGCCTTTAGGGTTTCTGGAAGTCAATTATCTGGGAAAGACTAGATTCATCTGTTTTTGTTGTTTTCAGATAAGTCTCACTCTGTAGCCCTGGCAATCCCGACACTATGTAAACCGAGCTGGCCTGGATTCACACAGATCTGCCCGTCTCTGTCTTGTCTGTGCTAGTACTGATGGTATATGCCGCTATGCCTGGCCTCATCTTTGTTTTTTTATGTCTTTTCTTGTGAGGGCTACTTGCGAGTTTGTAGATGGGTGAATGATGGTAAGTGGGTGGGTGAATGGGTAGACGGTAGACAGATGGATGGCTATGTGGATGGCGAGTTAATAGACGAGTGTGAGGTGGGTAGATGGGTGGGTAGGTACTTGGATGGACAGATAAGCGAATGTGTGGGTTAGTGAATGTGTTGACCAACAGGTGGGTAAATAGAGAAATAAACAATTGGACAGCCATGCGCAGAGGGCTAGAGAGACTGTGTGGCTGGGCAGGCAACTGAGCTGGACAGCAAGACATCAGTAAATCTCTTTAAGGACGTACAGTGGGTGGGAAGGGCAGGTGGAGGGGTGCACAGACGATGCAGATGGCTGAGAGAGAAAAACCTGGCTGCATGGTTGGTGGCTACAAGGATGGATGGACGAGTTGCCTGTTTTGCTAGTGTTAACTGACCATGCAGGAGTCTGAAGTGGACACTGGCTACCCCACAGTGAACACGCCAGACAGGCTCTGTGTGCTGATAGAGTCTGCAGACCAGCCGGGAGACAGACATCAGTGGAGCAGAGAAGTGTAGTTGGGAGTGCATCCTACTGAGGAAAACCTTTGCAGGAACAGACACTGTGAGCAAATGACTGTGAGCAGAGACGTAGCAGATAAAATGATGCTAAGGAGGATGACAGTGGAAGGGAAGCACTTTGGTGTTGTGGGGTGGGGTGGGGGGGAGGGTGGGGAGAGGAATGGTCTGTAAGGTCCAGGTCACTCTGGAGAGCCGTGTGAATTGTGCACTGTAGCCTCCACACAATCTAATAGGCCTGCAATATTTTCAGCCTCTGAAATTTACTGCTTTATAAGCTCACCCTCTCTTGGTCTTTCTGAGCTCTGGGATGGCTAGTTCGACTCATCTTCTCTGGATCAAACTCCTCTCTCTCCCAGCTGACTTCAATCTGGCTTCTCTCTCGGCCCCTGGATTATTCTGCTTGGCTTCAAACTAACTCCAGCAATCTTTTCTTTTATTTTTAAAGATTTATTTATCATTTATGTAACATTCTGCCTGCACACCAGATCTTACTATAGATGGTTATTAGCCACCATATGGTTGCTGGGAACTGAACTCAGGACCTTTGGAAGAACAGCGAGTGTTCTTAACCTGAGCCACCGCTCCAGCCCCCAGCAATCTTTTCTAATCATCTGGATCCTTCTCATTCTGTCTTCACCTGAGTCTAGCTTGTTCTCTCTCTGCAACCTGTCTCTCTATAACTGTTGTCCCAGGAAAACTGCCTCCTCTCTCTCTTATTGCCCATTAAGTAGCTGACCTTTCCCCTCTTTTCCTGAGAGTTAGGCATATACCATTCTGTCAAGTCTTTCTCTGATTCATCATTGTTTCTGCCACTCAGTTACACATCACTCAATTACACATTGTAGAAGGTGCTTCCTTCTACAAAATAACTTTACCTTTATTGTTTTGATTAAAGGCATGTACTGCCACACCTGGACCTAAGCTTTTCAAAAGTTACCTGAAACTTGCACTATATCAGGCTGGCTTTGAATTTAGATCTGCTTGCCTCTGCCTCCTGGATTAAAGGTGTACTTGTATTCCAGCTGGATCACACAGACCTAGAAGGTCTTTAGATGTGATCTCTCACCAGAGCAGCCATGTTCTGAATTAAAATTCCTCTACACACTGACACTGACACTGTTACTTCAATTCCCTTTCTGCTTCAGTTTTCCCACATCAACTTAACCAAAACTTGTATTAAATTCCCTGTTAAAATAGTGGGTTTTGCTTTCCAAAAACACTAACCGTTGAATGGATTAATGACAGGCTGGCCTCGAACTCACAGAGATCTGCCTGCCTCTGCCTTCCTGAGTGCTGGGATCACAGGCATGCACAGCCATCACAGGTCTTCAACAACCATTTATCAGGCACATTCTACATGCTAGAGACTATTTGGGGCACTGGAGGTAAAGCAGTTGGCTTTACACACCAGGTCTCTGCTCTCATGGAGCTCATCCTAGTGCCAGGAGACGGACAACACACTACAGTGATAAATGTTGTGACAAAGCTCAAGGGACAGGGCCTCTAGGGAGGACATGGATCAAGAAAGCCCTTTTGAGCCTGTAATCCCAGCACTCAGGGAGGCAGAGGCAGGCAGATTGCTGTGATTTCCAGGCCAGCCTGGTCTACAAAGCAAGTTCAGGACAACCAAGGCTACGAAGAGAAACCTTGTCTCAAAAAATAAAAACAAACAAACAAACAAACAAACAAACAAACAAAAAGCCTTTACAAAGGTCTTAATGTTGAAGCCTAAATCAACCTAGAGTCTGAGTAAAGAGAATTCCAGCAGAAACAGCACCAAGGCCCTGGGAGTAACTTCATGTATTCTTCTCAAGGATCCAGTGGTGCCAGTTAGGGAGAATGGCCAGGGGCCAGGAGGGAGCAAGGCCTTTCAGGGGTCGAAATGAATAGCCAAGTGTGTCCCTTCTGAGTACACACAGTGCTGTTTTACAGCTCTATCATCTTATGTGTACACTATTTGGGCTGCATGTATGCCTATCATGTATGGGATGATGTCCTCAGAGACCAAATCCCCATGACCTGGAGTTACAGACAGTTGTGTACCTCTTGTGTACTTGGTGTCTGAAGAAGCCAAAGTGGGTGCTGGATCCCCTGGAGCTGGAGTTACATACCCCTGTGGGCCACCGTGTGGGGGCTGGGGATCAAACCTGAGTCCTTTGCTAGAGACTTTGGGTCATCTACCTGCGGCATGCACACAGGCTGAGTGCCTAGCAGAACATCAGCAATCCCCACGGCAGCCAAGAGCATCAGTCAGAAGCTGTGCTCCTGGGAAGCCGGCTGTCAAGGTAGACCGAGTCCCGAGGACTAACCACTGCAAGATGTGGGGCAGGAGGTGCTGCAGCATTCTTGGGGAAGGCAGAGAGGAAGCTCAAGCTCATGGGCGGCTGTCGCTGGGCTACTTTAGATTCCTTGGTGGGGTCTGGGGACCCCTATATGGAGGTCTCCCACCCCGTGTGGTTTTCCCTGGAAGAAAAGTCTATTCCTGGGGAATGGGGTATGAGTGCCCCTGTGGGACTCAGAGACCCTGGTCATGAATGGCTTTTTGTCTGCGGGCCATTGTTGGAGGTGTGAAGGGACCAGAGAAGGCAGCTGTGCAGGAGCAGGAGTTTCTCAAGCAGCCCAGTGGGGCCACCCCTCCCTCTATTCACTGCCACTTGCCTGGGCTAAAGGTAGGAAGGAAAGAGCCTCCCTGACAGACCGGAGTCCCTTCTAACTCCCTCCGTGCTCTCAGCCCATGAGTTACCTCTTTCGTAAGAATGGCCTCCCAGCCAGGCACAGTGGTGCAAACCCGTAATCCCAGCACTTGGGGAAGCAGAGGCAGGTAGATTTCTGTGAGTTCGAGGCCAGCCTTGTCTACAAAGCAAGTTCAGGACAACCAAGGCTACACAGAGAAACCCTGTCTCAAAAAAAAAAACAAAACAAAAGACAAAAGAAAAAGAAACAAGGATGGCCTCTGCACTAGTATAATAGTGGCATGAACGTTTCGGAGAAATCAGGTAACCAGTCAAGCAGTCACTTCTGATTGGATGTGAGGTCTGCCCCAGAGGAGGAGGGATTCATGTCTGGTACTGCAGGCCTGGTCAAAGGCTCTGCAGGCCATGGGCTCTAGCAGGAGCCTTGTACTGTTGTTTTGTTAGATGTGCATGCTGCCAAACTGCTCTCTAAGCATTTGTCCACACCATAGGTTAGAGCTGCTCCCAGCCTTGCCCAGAGAAGCCCCTCTCCGCAGTGGGCAGCAGCCAGTGCAGAGATTTGTAGCTGGTCAGACTGCGGAGAATAAGTGACTGCTGAGAGCTCAGGCCTAAATGGGACACATTATCAACCCCATCCTGGCCCCAGGCTCAGGGAACAGCACAGAGGAGGGGGTGGAAAGACGGTAAGAACCAAAGAATGGGAGGAGTGCTGGGAAAGACTGTCTTCTGGGCATGCTGCGGAGGCTGCACTCATGAACCCACTGTAACTATGGTTACCTACACTAGATGAGGCCAAGAAGATCAGTGAACATCCCAGCGAGCAGCACTGACTGGAATCAGTAGGTTACAGAAAAAGGGGATGAAAAGGGATGTGTTGGGGGAATGGGGTGGTCAGGGGACGCTCGGGACAGGTAAGATCAAAATGCGCTGAACACGTGTATAACACTGTAAACTAACAGAAGATATTCTAGAACAAACAAGCAAGAAATAACATGTCGGCATCAGTCAACATTATCACACCTAATCTTGGTGCTGGGCAGGGCTGAACCTTTACCTGGGTAGAGTGAATGCTGTTGATATCTCCTTGGACAGCTTGTCAGCTGAGCATGTGGTGGCCACTGTGAGTCCAAGGTCGCTCGGTTCTCCTTCACTTTCCTAATGGACCACCCCTTAAGCACGCCTCAGTCCATCTCCTGTACTTTTTTTTCTAGAGTTGAGCGCTCCCCTGATATTGTCCTAGCCCCATAATTTATCTCACACACACCCGTTTAGCCCTCTGCTGATTTAGCCTGATCCTTAGTCCCCTGCCCTCCCCCCTACTCTTCATACTCCTTCCTCCCCTAGTCTGGACCTGGCATGCTAATGATAGGACTGGTACAGGCTGGCCAGGGAGTAAGATCTAGAGCCTGGACAAAAAAACCTCAGGACCCCACCCAGGACTCAGGCATGGCCTCTTGTGGCCTGCCCAGCAGCCTCTACAAGTTCTGGTCCCGTATCTTAGTACCTTGCTGTGGGTCCTCGCTGACATCCCAGGGTTAGGCTGCTGAACTGGCAGGAACCTGACTAGTAGCTCAGTATGGCCAAGGGAGGAGTGGACACTGGTGAGGGAAGGAGCAGGCACAGGGGAAGAAAGGAGAGGGGAAGAATGGGGGCAGGGAAGGAGAAGGGAAGGAGTCCCAGCATAGTATCTCCCCTCCTGCAGAGTATAAGCAAGATGGGCAGGGGAAGTTAGTGAGAGGCTTGACCCACCAGCTTGAGGGCTCTCTGCATCTCTGATCCTCTTTGGGCACACGTCTGTAGGATGTGAAGAGGCAAGAGAAGGGAGCTGGGGAGTCCTGGGTCTGGGAGAAACGGTGGGGTTGGACCTGGCTGCGCATACTTCCCCAGCCTCACAGTCCAAGGGAAGGCAGCCCCACCTCCTCCTGGCTTTCCAGAGCTCCAAAGCCTGAAGCTCAAGTTGTGAGGAGTCAATAGCCCCCCTTTCCCAGTTATTCCTTCTAAGTCCAGGTCAGCCTGATCCCACCTGGAGTGTAATCACTACCTATGTCCTTCAGGACATTTCAGGAGCATGGGACATCTTCAGAAGAAAGCTGCAGTTACTGAGTGGAGGGAACTCAAGAGAAAGGCTCTAAGGGAGTACTGCAAAATGGTGGAGGTGGAGCGGGGCAAGCCCAGAGGGGCTCCCATGACACCTGACAGAGGTTAGCTCTGGGGCTAACATCTGCCATGATGGGCTTGAAGCTTACTTTGGTCCAACTGTGCCTTTTTCTCCCCCGATTCTTCCTTTTGGAATGGAACTGTTGATTCAGTGTCATTGTAAGGTAGATGTATGTAACTTATCCTAGGACTGGTTAGACTATACAGAAACCTGAAACTAGACACAATGCAGCTTTTCATTAGGAGATAACCATGAGCTGTGAGGACAAGGCACAGAATGTCCCTGGACCTTCAATGTCTCCAGGGCCCAGGTGTTCAAACACCTCCTAGTCAGAGTGCTGTTTTGGGAGGTTGTAAGCCTTTATATTAGAAGCTGAGCTCTGGGTGACAGTGGATTGCTGAGTGATGAAGGTGGGTTGTCTGTTTGAGAAAAGGTCTTACTTTGTAGCTCTGGCTGTCCTGCCAGAGCTAGCCTTAAACTAGAGATCCACCTGCCTCTCTCCCTCTAGACTAAAGGTGGGTACCACCACACCTGGCTGAGAGTGAGGTTTTGATGGTATAACACGGCCCCAGTTCTGGTCCAGCTCTTTCTGCTTCCTGCCTGTCACAGTGTGACAGTCACCTCATGCTGCTGTCCACACAGACTGACTTCCTCACCCTGCCATGGCTTCTTCAGGATTATGGGCTAAAATTTCCAAAACCATGAGCCCAGATAAATCCTTCCTCACCCATGCTGCTTTTGCCACTTTGTTATGCTAACATAAAAGTTTACTAAAATCTACTGGATGGTGGTGGTGGTAGCAGCAGCGGCACACACCTTTAATCCCAGCGCCCAAGAGGCAGAGGCAGGTGGATCTCTGAGTTTGAGGACAGCCTATCTAAAGAGTGAGTTGTAAGACGGCCAGGGCTACACAGGAAAACCCTGACCTCCATCTCTAAAAACAGACAAACAAAATGCTACTAAAACCCACCCATATCAGCCTCCACCCAGTGTCTATGGTGGATGGAACTCTGCACAAAGCTGAGTCTGCTCACTGTTGAGTCCAAAGCAGCCTCCCAAAATGGCAGTGCTGGTGAGTGTCCTAAGTAGCAGGACTCTGACTGTGTAAACAGAAACTTACATCCAACCTAAATTGGGTTTCTGCTAACTAGGACCTCCCTTAATCTGCTCCAAAGGTCAGCAGCCTTGAGCATCTAATTCCCAACTAATCTGAACAGCCTGTATCAGCTCAAAAAACTCACCTGGTGGACTATCCTTTAAAATCTTGCTTTTCCACCATTTTGCTATTCTCCCTGCATCTCTGTCCCCACTCCCACCCCATAGCCTTGGCAGTCTGATCCCCAATAAACCTGTCCTTCTACCCATGGAATGGTCTAGTTCAGTGGTTTCACTGTGCCCTTGCTCACACTCATCCTCCTTCCTCACCAACCTCCCATACAGGAGAGCTAACTCAGGCTCGCTCACACCCTACTCCCGTGGTTCTCCATCTTCCTAATGCTGAGACCTTTTAATATAGTTCCTCATGTTGTGGTGATCCCCACCATAAGATAATTTTCATTGCTACTTTGTACTTAATTTTGCTACTGTTATGAATCATGATGAAAATACTTGTGTTTGCTGATGGTCACAGGCAACCCCTGAGAAAACGTTCAACCACCAGAAGGGCCCTGACCCACAGGTTGAGAACCACTGTCCTACCCCCACCCCCTACTCAGTAGGGAGGGTCCTCACCATAGCCAGTGATGTTCCCTGACTCTTAGGCAAAGCCCTTGCCTAAAGGCAGATTTACAGCTTCATAGACATGAAAGTCAAGGGTCACAGAGTGAATGGCTAGCTTCCTGGCTACGCAGGTGTACCACTTGCCTCAGGCTCCCTTCTGCTTCATGGGACTGGATGCCAGTCAATGCAGTGTGTCCACGGAAAGCTCTGGTGGCCTTCTATATGTGCTCACTTCCTGTCTGCTGGCTGAACGCTGGTAACTGCGGAATGACTCAGAATAAGGTGCAGGGAGCAAAAAACCACTTCTACGAAGTCCAGCCACTGAGATTTCAGTTTATCTGTTAGAGCAGATAGTGTGACTTCAAATGATAAGGCTCCTGGCTAAAGGCAAGAGAGGTCCAGGGTCCTTCTGAGTAACCCCCTCCCCGACACCATACCCTCTGTGGGTGTTGCAGAAGGGTGAAGGGTAGTGGAGCTAGGAGCCCTTTCAGCTCTGGAGCCTTGTGTTCCCACATTGCCCTCACGTGAGAGCCCTCCTCAACCAGTCCTCAGGACAGAACAGTGTTCCCGAATCAGCCTTGGGCCCTCAGTCCCACCATCTTCCTGGTCATCCAAGGGATGGATAAGTGGGGATCATGAGTCCTAGTCTCTACTCAGGATGCCACCACCCTTCAGCCCGGAGCATTCTCTGGGGAACTGGGCAGCAGGCCAGCTGCCACCTGGTCCTGGTGCCACAAATGTTCTGCAAGGCCATTGAGCACATGGGCAGTGTCAGCCAGCCCAGCCCGCCCATCCAGGGTACGTCCATCCGCCAGCCGCCGCCCTGGCACACTCTTCACCCGAAACAAGGGCAGTTCCCAGGCCTGCCGGAAGGCTGTGAGGTCTCGCTCCGGCACGTCCGTGTGCATGTACTGGTCAAACCTGGAGGAGGGTTAAGGCGCCTAGCCAAGAGGTTCTGCTCACCGCCGCATCAGGCCCAGCCTTGGCCTTCTCTCCAGAGGCCACACCTAGGAGCTGTGGTAGGTCCTGAGTCCCCTTTAAGGGAAACCTAAAGGTTAGACCTCCCAGGGTGACAGGTACCAGGAGCAGCGCATGCTAGCGGCCACTCAAAGGATACTTGGAGCCAATAACAATCTTGACCACCCCAGGAGCTTCACCAGCTACACGGGTCAACTGTCCAGGAAGGTCTTCAAAGGAGGCACGGTCAGTGAAAGAAAAGAGGAACAGGAAGGCATCCGCATTCTCTTTACAAGCCTAAGGACAGAGAGGCTATCTTGTAGGAAACTGACACTTAACCACACCCATATAGGACTAATGGCATACTGCCATGTGGCCATGTAATCACATGGGACTAGAACCCTCTGACCAGCTTCAGGAGCCCAAGAAGAATCAGTAGCAACCCCTCTTTTCACAGCCTGGGAAACTGAGGTCCAGAGCAGTGAGTGGCGAGGACACCGTCCCCAGTGCCAGCTAGAACCCTGCAGCCCAGCATGCTGCCCTCAGGTAACATGTGTTCAGGCCAGGCTCCTACAGACAGGGTGGGTCCCTGACAACAGCCTCCACCCACAGTCCACCCAGGCCCACTTGCCCAGCTCACCGGCAGCATGTGGTCAAACTTCTTGAGGGCAGACTCCCCACAGTCCCAGAACTCAAAACGGAACATGACAACGCGGTTGCTGTCCTTTAGCTTGGCCGGCCAAAACACCACAGTGGTCTGAATCCCTGAGGAGAATTGGGATCAGCCATTCAGAAATGGGATGGGGTGGGGGTGGGTCAACACTCTGACACGGGAGGCATGGTCCCTGACCTGGGAGAATCCTCAGACTCAGGAAGTAACAGTCTAACTCTGCAGGAATCCCTGGTTAACCAGGCAAGTGGGTCCTCGCCAGGAAAAGCAGTCTCAGTGCTTATGGGGGGAGATCTCAAAGGTCCTGGGACACATGATGGGGGATGCGCAAGCTTCTACCTGTATACCAAGTGGACAGGAGGCATGTGGCTTCCACTGTCTCTAGTACCAACCTGAACAACACGGCTTCCCAAGATCACAGAGGAAACGGCCTAACTATGTATAAGCCCCCGCTGATGCAGTCCGGGTCCAGGTTCTTGTCCCCATCCCATGGAAGACCACCATGGGTGGGCTGAGGGTTAACCCCACTCACCAGTGGTCTCATGGTGCACTACGGGCACTTCCAGGCCTGCCAGCTTCGCCACCAGCGCTGTTTTGCCCACACCACTTTTCCCAGACACAAAGATCTTGTAGCTGGCTGTATCAATGGCCACCGAAGGGGGCGGCACCGGCCGTTCAAGCAACCCTGTGGCAAGGAGGGAGCCAGTGAGTTGGGGAGGAGTCAATTCCGCCCTTGCTCAGACCCTGGGAGAGACAGCCTATCTCAAAAGCTAACTAGCCAGCTTGGTTCTCAGCATCGACTGGGCTCTGCTCCACAGAGGCCCAGGATACACAGAGATGGTTGAGACCTCATTCACCATTGTCAGCTACTCTAGATCTTTTGCTGAAGGCCTGGAGAGTGTACTCCTCCAGACATGCTTCGCTGTTAACAAAGATAAAACACTGGGTGTTTTTGCATGTATCTGTATGTCTGTGTATGTGTGTGCCCGGTGCTCGCAGAAGCATGAAGTGGGTGTTGGAGTCTCTAGGACGGTGGGCTACAGACAGTTGTAAGTCACCACGTATGTGTTGGGAATTAAACCTGGGTCGTTTGGGAGAGGAACCGGTGCTCTTAAGTCCTGAGCTGGCTCTCCAGCTCTCATACTTTTTTTTTTTAAAGTGAGTTATTTACAAATTATATTCACTATCATCATTAGTGACAATTGACCCCAGCCCAAACTTCACATGTGTAAGAGATAACCAATGTGAGGTTTTAATTAAGCACTTATGTATATCATGATGTGTGTGTATGTGGGGGGGATATGTGCGCATCACATTACACACGTGAAGGTCAGGGGACAACTTTGTGAAGTTGGTTTTCTTCTTCCACCTCATCATGGCTTCTGGAGACCCCAGGCTGACAGCAAGCACTTCACTGGCTGAGCCATCTCACTGGCCCCCAGACACGTTCTTTGATGTTGATTTTGTTTAAAGACTTATTTATGTATTTACTTTGATGAGTGCCCGCATTTATGTCTGTATAGCATGTGTGTGCCTGGTGCCTGCAGAGGCCAGAAAAGGGTGGTTGATTCCTTGGCTCTGGGGTGATGGGCAGTTGTGATCCGCCTTGTGCAGGCTATGAACTCAACCTAGGCCCTCTGGGAAGCTGCTAGTGCTCTTAACTGCTGAGCTGCTCTTCCAGAGGGCAGGGGTTAGGTTCCTAGCACCCCCATGGCCACTCACAACTGTCTGTAACTTCTGTCTCAGGGGATCTGTCTTCCTTTTCTCTCTAACCTCTGTGGCACTGCATACATGTGGCATACAGATACACATGCAGGAAAAAAATCCATACACATAAAATATTTAATAATAAAAAACTTGCACACAAAAAGGTCAAAATGATAATAATCTGTAGTCTAATGATGTAAAGTCCTGAGGTACTAAGTTCTTTTCTTCTTTGTGATACCAGGAATGGAACAGCCCCTGGCATGCTATTCGAGAGCCCTGCCACTGAGCTACGCCTCAGCCTCTTGGCCTGTTAACCAGGGCCTTGCCTGAGTGATCTGCCTTATTCCTGGGGAGCCCCATGTCTTACCCTAGACAACGGGCAAGATGCTGAAGGGTGTTCCTTTCCTCACTAGGGCATGATCCTAAAGAAATCTCTTGAATGTGCTCTTAAGAAAGTTGAATAGTCTGGGCATGGTGGTACACACCTTTAATCCCAGCACTCAGGAGGCAGAGGCAGATGGATCTGAGTTCAAGATCAGCCTTGTCTACAGAGTGAGTTCCAGGATAGCCAGGGATACACAGAGAAGCAGGGAAACCCTGACTTGAAAAAAAAAAAAAAAAAAAAAAAAAAAAAAACAAAACAAAACAAAACAAAAATAAAGAAAAGCAAAAAAGAAAAAAAGGTTGAATGATGGAACACGCCTTTAATCCCAGAACTTGGAAGACAGAGGCAGATGGATTTCTGTGAGTTCAAGACCAGCCTGGCTGGTCTAAATAACAAGTTCTGGTTACAGTGTGAAACCCGGTGTAAAACAAGGTTGCATCGGGCCACTGTGCAAAGTGCCCAGCAGAGGGCATGACCCCAGGTGAGGGCTCAGCATCTCTGGTGACAGTGGCTGTTGGCAGGGATGGGCTATTGCCATGCTCCTGGCTCTGTTGGTGGAATTAGCTTTAGGGAGATTGGGTGAAGGGGCACGTGACTAGAAGAGACACTAGACACAGGGCACCCGGGAGGCCTCGGTGGCGAGAAGTGGGGTGGGGCAGGTCCCACCGTCCTGCTTCTGTGGTCCCAGGGCGTGTCAAGAGTGAAGGAGCTGCAAGACGCATGTGGTGAGGTGGGGTAGGGGGGCGGGGGCGGAGAAGCGCTTACCAAACTCCCGTCGGCGATTCTTGCGCAGGATGCAGGCTAAGTACTCCTTGCCCTCGACTGTCTCATGCCAGTCTGGGACAATCACGGAACCGTGCATGGGAGGTCTGGCCATGGTGGAGCACGCCAGTAAGGTAAGGATGTGGCAGAGAACTGGGAGTAGGAGTGGAGAGAGAGGAGTAACCATTACCTCCTGCCGGCCTCGTGGTCCTTAATCTCTCTCTCTGGCTCTCCCTCGGAGCCTGGCTCCCCGTCCCGAAGGTGCATTCCCATGCCATTCCCCCCTCCTCCACATCGCTCTCTGGGGAGCAATACCAGGGCAAGCCCATCCTTGCCCTGGGAAGGTATTTCCACAAACCCCCTCTGCCTTTACCGCCTTCCGAGGGTCTCACAGCCCCCCTTCGCCTCTGCCTCCTCAATTCCGACTCCTAGGACCACCAACCTTCACAGTGCCCGCCTGCAGGCTGACTGGGGGAGGGACGGATCTTTTAAAAGCCCGCCCAGCGTTCTTGTCCTGGCAGCATACCCTGCTTCCGCCAGGCCTAGACACGGTCCGCAAAGCGCATGTGCAGACTGTTGCCATGGAGACGCAGGGAGAGGCCAGGCTCCTGAATTCGGGACAGTGTTTGTCTGTTCGGCAAGGTCAGCAGTTCTTCCCAAAGCCGCGTCTTCTTTGGCTTTACCAGCCTGAGCTCAGATTTTCCTCTCAAACGTAATCATCTCCCTCAGGAAGGCTTCCTCTGTTCTTTGTACCTCAGTTTCCTCGACTACAAAGTGTACATTATTTCCTTTTCTTTTTCTTTCTTTCTTTCTTTCTTTTTTTTTTTTTTTAGACAGGGTTTTTTGAGACAGGGTTTCTCTGTGTAGCAGCCCGGGCTGTTGTCCTGGAACTCATTCTGTAGACCATGCTGGCCTGGAATTCGGAATTCGAGATCCACTTTCTGTCTTCCAAGTGCTGGGATTAAAGGCGTGCTCCACCATTCCAACTTTTTTTTTTTTTCTCCTTTCTTTTATCTTTTTTGGGTTTGGTTTGGATTTGGTTTTTCAAGTCCGTGTTTCTCTGTGTAGCCCCGGCTGTCCTGGAACTCACTCTGTAGACCAGCTGGTCTCAAACTCAAGAGATCCACCTGCCTCTACCTCCAGAGTGCTTGGATTAAAGCTGTGTGCTAGTACCCCCCTGCTCAACTTTCTTTTTTTTTTTTTTTTTGTTGACCTTACTATGTATCCCTAGCTGGGATCCCAGCTATGCAGACAAGGCTGGCCTCAAACTCTCTGAGATCCTCCTGCCTCTGCCTCTCTAGTGCTGGGACCTCACAGGATTCTTTACAACAGTGTTGGGCAGCACAGTTCAGCGGGTTTAGTTATTTTTCTGTTGCTATTAATGTCACAGCCCCATCCGTCCTGCTCAGCAGGTCCAGACCCAAACACCTCTGGACTGAGAAGTCAAGGGACTTTGTAAGAGGTCTGACTAAAGAGCCATTTGTTTACTAAATTGATTTACTCATCACTGTCATTCAACAATGACCAAGCCCCAGCTGTGTACCCACTGCCTGATTGGTGCTGGGGAAGCAAGGGTGAACTAGAAGTCCTGCCTTCGGACTGAGCCTGGGCTTGTGAGCAGCCTGGAAGGTGGCTGCTCAGTAAATGCTTGTGAGCCGGACAGGATGAAGGGGCTACCTCTGAGAGGCTTCCATGGTCTTCACCAGCATTTCACACTGTGTCTTCAAGGAGGGCCAGCCATTGCTTTGCAAGGAATGAGTTAAGGGGGCCCTGTGCGGGCCGCTGTGCTGGAGTCTGTGGACATTCGTTTCCACGTAAACAGCATCGTGTCTCTACTATAGATGACATGACTTGTCTGAGGTTACACCCACCGCACAGCTAGTCAGTGGAAAAACAGACTCAGAGGCCTGGGTTACCTGACTCTAAAAACACGTATCTCTCCCGGCAGATTGGGTTCTGGACTTTCAGGGCTTCACCCCCAGCACCTGGGGGCTAGGGAAGCTCACAGCAACCAGAGGGTGGCAAACCCACAAGAGGCAGGCAGAGGTGTGTGTCTGGAGTTTTGGGTAGAGAAGGGAGGAGGGTGAAAAAGGGCGCTTCCCTCACTGGCTCACAGGCAGAGAAGTACAAGAGGAAACCATTTGTGTAGAACTCTGTGGCTGGAATCCACTGGGCATGCTCCTGGGTCAAGAGGTCCCTTCTGTGGTGCTTAGGATCTGCCCAGTCAGAGTTAGCCACAGCCACGCATAGTTCTCTCCACAGGCCAGGAGTGCTCGGATCGGATCTCAATTATCTTCTGGCTTCTAGACTTCACATTCATCCTAGTCCAGGCCTGGCTTGTGGGAGAGAGGGGATGAGAAAAACGCAGCAACTTGACAGAGTGACCTGGTAATAACCTGGGAGCTGGGTAAGATGTCAGCTCCTCTTGGGCACAGACAAGGGAGGGTTGGTGGTTAGAGATGCTGGTGACCAGAGGGTCAGGTATGCACTGCTACCTGTGAGCTCAGAAAAAGGTGCTTGATGGCCGCTTCATCCCAGAGCATGGAGCTGAGTTCTGGGCCTGTAAACTCAGAGAGATTCTGCCTCTGGGCCTGGGGGAAGCTGTAAATCTGCACATTTAACATGTACATTGGGGAGCTCTGACAGTACCACAGACTGGAGGCTCAGACTGCCAAACTGCAAAGGAGTGTTTCCTCACGGTGAGGCTGAAGATCCAACCTCATCACAGGGTTGGTTTCTGCCTCTGCCTTCTGTGTATGAGGACATGGCCTCTTCTCTGCTCAGTCCCTGCTGTTGCTTCCTTCTTTTTTCTGGAGATAAAGGCTCAGTATGTAGTTCAGGTTGGCCTGGTGAGCTCCTGACCCTCTTGCCTCACTCTGCCTCTTGAGTGCTGGGATTACAAGTGTGCACTACCACACTAGCTTCTGCTGTCCACCCCTACCCCCTTTCTGTTTTTTGTTTTGTTTTGTTAATACATGGCATCTCACTATGCAGCCTTGGCTAGCCTGGGACTCAGAGATCTGCCTCTGCCATCATGAATGCTGGGACTAAAGAGCACTGACTGCCTAGCACTGGTGGCACTTGCCTTTAATCCCAGCACTCTGAAGGGAGAGGCAGTTGGATCTCTGTGAGCTTTCTGAGGCCAGCCTGGTCTACAGAGTGAGTTCCAGGGCAGCCAACACTGCACAGAGAAACCCTCACTTAAAAACAAACAAACAAAACATAACAACAACAAAGAGCATTGACTACCACATCTTATAAAGACACTCTTTGGTTGGATTAGGGCTTTACCATTATGCTCTGATTTCCTTCTTTCCTCCCTCCCTCCCTCCCTCCTTTCTTCTTTGTAGAAACACAAGTCAGTCACAGCAGGGCCCAAGATCTTGATTAAATAAACACTTCTGCTGGGGACAGGCAGTCGACCAACACAGGGGCTGAGGGTGACAAGTTCAGGACAGTGCTTAAGGTACTTGTGCACTATCTTGGTGTGCTGGGTTCTAATCTCCTGTTCCTTAATCATTACATTTGCCCTAGCCCCTCCCCCCAGCTTTAGAAGTTCTTTCTCTTTTTAAACCTAAGGCAAAAGGAGTGAAACTTGGAATGTTAGTAATGTAGAAAATGAGAATAGCTGAGCTAGAGCTCACCTGGAAATTACTGAGCTGAAAGAACGGAGTCAGGGATGGACTAAACTAAACAAGACATGTGACGGTGTGTTTGGTGCCCAGCTCTGGGCAGAACACTCAGGTCCTACACCCTCCTACACCCCACTGTCCATTGTGTCACTTCTAGGTAGTGCCCACCTGACCCTTTTTCGGGGACTCCTCTGATACTCCGGTCTGCATCTCCTTTCCTCCCAGTTAGGGGAGCCACTCCGTGTCTAGTTGTTGGAGAGTTGTCATGACGTCAGGTTGTGCCTTTGACTGGACTGGCTGTACTTTCAGTTTGGAGAATGGCCTGAGGGAGGCTGGGGTCAATCACCATGTAGAATGTGAGGCTAGCAATCCAGGCCAGAGATGAAGACTTGTATATTTATGAGCACACCCTGAGCCAAAGGGAGGAGCCAATAGTGGGTTTGAGTTTTTGTTCCTATCTGCCCCACCTCAGGATATGCTGGCAAGGCTGTCTGATTCTTGCTTTCAACCACCCTCAGGCCAGGCCAGGCCCTGTGTGCCTGCTCACCTGGACCTCCCATCTACTCCAAGCTGTTGATGTATTGCTGCCTTGAAGAACCCATGGCCTGGTGGGGCCCTTGTCTTGAGGTGCTTGATAAATGTGTGTGGGAACATCAAACTGTGAAGAAGGTAGTGAAATAATCAGAGGCTTCTACTTCAGAAGGACCCTTAGGAAGATGGCTCACTCCTTTTGCCATATCTTTAAAAAGAGGTCAGTGCCACCCTTTTCATAGGCAAGAGTTCAAACCTTTGTTTTGTTGCTTTTTTCTGAGACAGAGTTTCTCTGTGTAGCCTTGGCTGTCCTGGAACTAAGTAGACCAGGCTGGCCTCGAACTCAGAGATCTGCCTGCCTCTACCTCTGGGATTAAAGCTGTGTGCCAGCACTGCCCGGCAACTATGCCCCGGCCAGTGTATGCCTTCTTGCCAGCTGTTTTCAGATGCCAGGACTAGGTCTTTACCAAAGACACTAGCTTTGTATATACTGACAGCATCTGCGGCCCAGAGCGCAGCTTCAGAGGAATACCACCTTTCCCGTAGCTGGAGGCTGGGGTTTGCCAGTAAGGGTTAGCATGGGGGTGGTACTCTGTAGTTGATGCAGGCTAGGCAGGGAAGGCCAGCCAGGGTTTCAAAAGGGAAAGAAACAATGGGAAAGTCATTGTCTGTTTCCCCATAGCTTTGCATTGGATGCACACAGATGCAAAGTCTTTCCTAGGGCTCCCCCAGGTGGCCCTTTTAAGGAATAACATCCACTCAAATGTGTAAGCCTTGCCTGGTTCCAGCTTCTTTGGTAGAAGGCAAGTTCCCCACTACCTTTTTTTTTTTTTAATTTTATTTTATGTGTATTAGTGTGAAGGTGTCAGATCCCTTGGAGTTGGGGTCATAGACAGTTGTGAACTGCCATGTGGGTGCTGGGAATTGAACCCGGGTCCTTTGGAAGAGCAGACAGTGCTCTTAACCACTGAGCCATCTCTCCAGCCCTCCCTACTACCTTTTTACTGACAAAGCTGAGTGACCTTGAAAGAAGTGAGAAGGCTTGTGCCAGCTCCGACTGACTGCATCAGCTTTGGTTCCAAGTCTGTTCTGGTCAAAACCTGTATTAACCCCTCTTACTTCTAAGTCCCTCTGAGTCCAACGAGCCAAGTTTCCAGAGTTGAAAGGGCATGGAGATCTCATTCCAGATTTCATGCATGGGCCAGGGATCATCCCCTCCCCTGAAACTATCAGTCCCTGCTCAAACACTCCCAGCATCAGTGAAACTGTTCCTCACACCCAACCCCTGGCTATACTATAGACGGGCTAATTACAGCTGAGGGATGCTGTCTTGTGGGCTAGAGGAGGTGGAAGGGGCAGCCCCAAGCTTGTGTGGCAGCTTCACACAAGGCCAGCCTGCTGGGTCTGGAGGTAGGGACTCCTATGTTGCCCAGACCCAAGGTGCTCTAGGCTTACTAGTTTTAGGGACCTTTCTCAGGTTCCCAGAAAATAAAAGCTTAGGTTCAGGGTGGTGACCTGGGCTGGTCACTCTTCATAGTCTCTCTTCCTGGCAATTTACACACAAATGGGGGGGGGGCAATGGCTGGGGAGTGCTTGGACTGACTGCACGTAGCTAAGCTGTGCACAATGGCAGCACACTTCCTTCCACCTCCAATGCATCTTCCTGATCCTACAGGGCAGAGACAACTACACCACAGCTGGTAAGACCTGCGCCCCAGGGTAAGGTAGTAAACAGGGGAAGCAGTATGCAAGCCCTATTTACTGTGTTGCTTAAAGACCCACCCTGTCCTGTATCCTCACCTCTGCTCAGGCCAGTGATAGTGAAAAAGGCTGTCCTGGGCCCCTGCACAACTCTCCTCACTTCCCTTGGGTCTCCACGTCAGGGTGAGATTGAGGATCTGCAATGCCAAGTCCTTCAGGCATGGTGGGGACAAGGACAACAACCCCTCTCAGCAAACACAACGTCCTAACCACCCTGTTCCTCCCACTGCCCTCCATCCCTCAAAGGTGATTCACTTTGAAAGATGTGAAAAAAGGACTTTTCCTCTTTCTTCCCTGTACTAATAAAGTAGTTAAGACAATTCAGTCCATTTTTGTTTTATTTGTTAAACTGCTAAAAAGTCATGGGGGGGGCATTAACAAAAATGAAGTTGACAGATTTAAATATCCATGAATTCCACTTTCATTCCTACACTGTGATGTGCCTAAAATGACTATCAGGGCGAGCCACCTGGCACCCCTGAGTTATATGGGAAACATCACTCACAGCACCAGCTTTGCCAGGGCACAGTGGGCGTGCGATGACATGAGCCCTGGTTGGTAGGAGGGGTCAGAGCGAGCAGAGCGAGGACAGTGGAGCCAAAGTGGCTGGCATTCATTCACTCACAAAGATGGCAGTGAGAGGCCACCTACTGGTAAGAGCAAACCGTGCCTTCGGCAGTACTGGAGGCCAGGCTTCCTTACCCTAGACCCTTCAGACCCTCCCCACTGTAGTATGTGCTGGTGAGACCACAGATAACGCAAAGCTGAGCATTCACCATGCCGGAGGCACCGTGAGGACGAGGACAGACGGACAGACCGAGCAGGTGATTCACTTTGAAGGGGAAGGAAAAAAGCAAAGCAGAAGGAACTTAGAAAGACAAAGTAAAGGAAGAGAGGATCTTCTTGTTCTGTTGCCAGTGGCTTTTTGTCCTCCAAAGTTGAGCCTTCCTGTAATAATGCTTTCTCCTCTCCTCTCTTCTTTAAGGAGTTCCAAGACCGTTCATTCTTCCACAGTTCATGGTTTCAGTTCTTGCTATTGCTCAAATATTAGAATCAATCAACCCACAGAAAGCTGGGAGGGCAAGCCCAGCATTATCTTACACAAAATTTCAATTTTGTTTCTATACCATATTGGTGCTTCCAAAATGGGGGTGGGGGGTAGGGGTGCTGTGGCGCCCTCATCCAAAGCAAGCAAGAAAGGCAGAAACAGGAATGAAAACGAATGCTCTCTGCTGCATGGTGTGCAGGATGCATGAACAGGAAGCTCTGTGCAGGAGCAGAACAGTGCCCAGAACTCTCATATGAGGCCAGCAAAATGACTGAAGTTTATTTGACCGAGGGCTCTCAAAGGCACACTTGCAGGAATGGAAAGGGTTAAAGCTTCAAGTAGAAACAAGATGTATTTTAAATACTTAAATACTGATAAATATTTTCTTTAGGTGCTCCTGAGGGTTCAAACAAAATACTTTTGTCTCATGTCTCTCAGGGAATTTTAAGACAAAATTGGTATCATGTCAAAAGAGGAGTTGTGGTTGAATCTGAACTGATGGCTGTAGGAATGCTGACCTCTGCTGAGACACCGGAAGTCCTACTACACACATATCCTTAAGGGGCTGAGGAGACCACCACGTTCACTGTTGAGTCACTTCCCACAGCACAAAGCCACAGTGCTCAGGGACTACCAAGTCCTACATGGCTGGGTGCAGTCGAGGCTCATTCTGTCTTCTCTAGAGGGACTGCAGACACCTGGCTCTCAGCATTGTAGGCATCCTCCAAACTCCAGAGGAACCCATAACTTTCTAAGAGGTTAGTATTTCTGTTGCCTGCCTACTTGGAAAGAGTAGAAGAATCAACAGTTGACAGCCACCCAGCTGAGGAAGGCCACAGGGGAAGAGAAAGACTACAAAGTGGAGATTCTGAACTTTCAAGTGTCCTAATACTTGATGTTTGAGCAGAAACCAAGTGCAGAGGCACCCTCCACACAAACCCAGCACGACAGTTCCAGCACCACCAGGCTGCTTATCTGCTGGCCTCACCTCTTAGGTCAGGACCCCACAGTATCCAACAGTCTCAGCCAAAGGACTGGCAACAGCAACACAGCAGGGAGCTGGACTGTAGGACACACAGGAAGTAGGCACAGGGGTGTTCCAGAGCGCATGCCTCAAGGGCAGGCCCTTTCCTGGGCTTCAAATCGAGGACATTCCTGCCAAGACCACCAGAGCAAAGCTATTGGCTCAGGGCAGAAGAACATGAAGCAGAGACACACACCCGTCTGACAGGTAGAGTGCTGGCTGTGAGCCAGGACCAAGGGCCAGCTGCTGTGGGCTTGTGCTTAGGAGACACTGACAAGAAAAAAGGAGAGTGGGGCTGGGAAACACGTTTGTTATTTCAATTTCAGTCTTAAAGGCAAAATAAAAATCCTTTACCTATTGATGAGAAACCACCAAGATCGATAGTTGCATGGCCATCTTATTTTGATGTCTCCTATGTCCAGGCTATGGCTTAGAGACTACTAATTTACAGCTTTCTCTTTAAACAAAATAAATACTCTCCTGGTTGGTTGTACTTTATCTAGGAAATGAAGTGAAAGTAGAAACAAAAACCCTGTTTGGGGGACACAAGAGCAAGTCATGAAGGATGGAGCTGCTCCAAGGTCAAGGGCATGATACTCAAGCTGCTCACTTGGCAACATCACAGAAGGTTGTGTCACAAGTGGCAGGCAGAGGCAGGAGGATCTCTATGAGCTACATATTGAGACCTTGCCTTGGGGGTGGGGGTGTCTTTTAATTCTTCAAAGATTTTTTTTGTTTCATTTTATTTTTCTCAATGCTCTCTTTTGTTTGACTTCTGATCCACTCTTAAACTTCCAGGGGCTGCCTTGAAAGGTAGCAGGGAACTGAACCCTGCACTCTCAGATTCAGGATCAGGAGCCGTATCAATCGAGCTATCCAAAACTCCAAAACTCCCTTGACAGTTGTGTTTTTTTTTTTTTTTTTTTTTTGGTAAATGATACTGCATTCTTAATTTTGTCTTGTTGAGAAGAGTCTCATCATATAACCCAGATTAGCCCCAAACCTAAAATCATCCTGCCTCTGCCCCAAGTGAAGTGTGTACCAGCACACTTCAGTGAATCCGGACTGGCCTCAGGGATGTTGGTAAAGACTATCTAAAGATTTGATTTCTATGGACACTAGAGTTTTGTGAGAAAGGCAGAAATGACAAAAGTTCTGGGGCTTAAAAAAAAATAAAAAATAAAAAAATAAAAGGCCAAATACCCAAAATGAAACAACATCCCAAACCAAACCACCAAAAGACAGGGGAGCAGCCTACAGACAGACAAGAGGCCTCTGAGGGCAATTCTAAAAGAAAAACAAGTATGTTTTTTGGCAACTTGCAACCAAACACGATTGTCAGAAAATTCCATAATCAGACACTGAATGTTTGCTGAGACGTAGGGAGAACGAAAAAAGACCAATGGACAGGAAGGAGGCAGACAGATGGATGACTCCAGCATGTGGGGAACAGTACTTCTTGTTGGGTGATTTCTCTGGATCAGAGGGCAGAAGGGACTGGGCACAGGGTGCTTCTGCAGAGCCACCACAGGTACTCTGTGGTTTAAGCAGGAACAGGGGAAGAACTGTTTTCTGTGACTGACCCTGCAGCCCCGTGGCTGAAGCCTCTTCCTGGTGTCCTGTCTAGGCCCATTGTTTCTGACTCTGAGAAGGCCACAGAAAGGTCACAGGGGCTCTTCAGCTTCTTGTGGGAAGTTACTTTGTCAGTCTGTCCCCTTACTTCCCGGTCTAGTTACCAGCAGAGTAGAAAAGGCCAGCACAGCCTCTCCTAAGACAGCAAGAGCTGATCTGAACCAGGATGAAGATCTCCCCTTTATTTGTAAACAGAGTTGGCTATATAATATATCTGTGTGTGTGTGTGTGTGTGTATATGTATATATATATATCTTTTCCTTAATGGAGATTTGATCCCAGCCTGATATGACAGGCGTGGAATTGGGAGTTTTGGTTTATGGGAGTCATGTTTTTCCCAAGTCTCAGTCCAAATGCTTGTACACTGGAAAATTCCAAATTAAAAGCCACAGAAAGGGAAGGGATTTTGAACAAATTATCTCTTTGCTCGAACAAAGTACAAGGCGTTTGTTTTTGGATAGTACTTCACATTCTGCTTCTTGTCCATGAGCCCTCCAAATATGATGAGCTCTCCTCTGCCTTGCACCACTGTGTGCAGGCTGGTTTCAGGAGGTCCGACCACAGAACTACTAGTAAATACTTTCCACTTGACCCGGCCTTTCTCCTTGGTATCTTTAATGTCCAGCACATACATCTGCATGGGTTTGCAGTTCATACTCTGGTACAGGGGTTTGCCAACATTGAGGGACTGTGGAGGGTGGTGGCCCAGACGTCGAGCAATGGGGGGTAAGGAATGACCATCTCCTTGGGCTGGTCCTGGGCGGGGGATGGGTACTGTTTCTCCACTGCTCAGGCTCTGATTCCCAGGGGAGCTTGGAGAAGACCCAAGAGGAGGACTTAGTGCAGCTGAGGCTGAGGGGCCTTTGGATGACATCGCTTTGATGGCTTCCAAGCTCCGACGCAGGGCACCAGGAGATACAGCCCCTGCCAGCGCATTGGCCACGTGTGGTGGGGTGTGAACACCATTGGTCTGTTCTGGAGGGTGTCTCACACTCCCTGCCGCTGTCCTGTTGTCTGTGCTATCCACGTGACTGCTACTGGAAGCAGACTTCAGGTCCCAATTCAGATCAATGGAATTTAGCCTCAGGTCCTTCTGGTCTGGTAGAGACCCTCGTCGGGGGGGCAGAGAAAGTCCCATTCTTAAGTCATACCCTTCAGAGGCAGATGGAGTGCTTGGAGATACCACCTGCACAGGGCTGTCTAAGGAAGCACCCCCAACAGCTGCTGTTCCTGGAGACAAATTTCCACCATTGAGGATGGGAGAGCCATCTCCTCTGGCTGGGGAGAGGCTCCCTTCCCGGGAACCTGAAGGAGTCTGCCTCTGAGCCCTGGGTCTCAGTGTTCCCCAGCGGCCATTAACACAAGGAGCTTCATCCATGCTCCTCACTGGGGACTGGGAGCGGTACTCTCGGGTTTCGGGAACCAGGGCTGGAGGAGTGGCACTGATAGGTGATGGGCGAGAGTTCAAACTGGGGCTGAGGGGCGCTCTCCCACTAGGAGCCTGGCTGAAGACCACCACACACTGTCCCACCTGGAAGACAAAGGACTCGTGCTCACACCCTCGCCCTCTGTTCTGATCATTCATGCAACTATCAAATTTTCTAACACGGCCACTGGGAATGGGCCAGGTGTTTTGTAGATCTGATCCACGGAAATGAAAGTAACCGTCATGTTGGCTAGAAAGGCAAGTAGACAAGAATAACTGTTGCTACAATGTGACGTTATCAGTTATGGCTGTGGAATAGGGGTGTCTGTTTGAGGGACCCTGGAAAACATTCTGTAGACAAATGGATGCTTAAAGCTACAAGTGAAATGATATGCACCTATGTCCTCCTATCAAGCAGCTCATGGTCGTGGGAAATACTAAAAGAGCACATGACAGCAAACTGTTTCCTACTTCTGTACACATTTCCCTTAAAGCTTAAAAAATTAATTTGGTTTTCCAATTTAGGGTATTTCCTGATGGCTGCTCATTCCCTACTTACCCGGCAGGCTGGATGGCACCAGAGCTCTGGGGCTCCATGGTCTTCATTTTCTACCTTGAGTGGCTGCCAGGCCCAGGGACCTGGGTGCATGTGCAGTAGCCAGGCATCTTTGAACAGCTGTAAGAGAAGGGCCAACGACAGAACTCAGCACTGGCATGTGCTTTAGCACACACGAACTGCCATCTCACTCAGAACTGCTGTACATTTACTTATTTACTTACTTAATTTAATTAATTTATTGTGTGACAGAATTACTGTCTTAAAGCTGTGCTGTCTGGTTTAAAGTGTGTGGGCTTTGCAGGATGGACATCCTAAAGTCCTCAGGTATTCATTCAGCTATGACTTCTGCCTCCATTCATTCATACACGGCCACTGACCGTCCTGAAACAGAGTTGTTCTTGTGATCCACACATCATCTATAACCGGTGTGTGTGTAGGGGAAAGATAATATATCTACTAACTTTCTCAGTCCTCAGTCTACATTCTTTTCTTTCTTTCTTTCCTTTTTTTTTTTTTTGGAGACAGTGTTTCTCTGTATAGTCTTGGCTGTCCTGGACATACTCGTAGACCAGGCTGGTCTCGAACTCACAGAGATCCACCTGCCTCTGCCTCCCCAAGTGCTGGGGTTATAGGTGTGCACCATCACACTCCGCTTCAGTCTGCATTCTTAAGTAAATTCCATGTGCATCTCAGTTATCTACCTATTTTTCTATCTCACTGCCCCTGCAAAACAAATATTGGCAAACCTTATAACTTAAAAGAGGAAACAGAAATAGAAAGAACTGAGAAATGAATATTTAAGAGACCAATGTTTCTGACTAAAATCACCTTTCAATCCACTCCCCACCCCCCCAAAAAAGAATAAAGGGCAGAAAATACAAAAGCTGTCTCCTCAAAGTGGAAAGGACATTCTCTAAGTCAGCATGCCAAAAGAAGACTCTGTGTCCTAGTAAACAAGCAGGATAAGCATGGTTTCAGCACTCAGCAGCTGAAGCAAGTGTCACTGTAATACTCACAGCATTGGGACCGCCACACCCACCAAGGATTAGGATAGTTGCATCATCTATAACAATCTGGGAAGACAAAGAAATTTAAAATAAATCCACAAGGACACAGGCATCTGATTTCCCATGCTTCAGTGACATATACAAATGTCATGCTGAGCTCCTAAGTGGGTATCCCAGCTGCCCACTCTACCCAAGCCATGTCAATTCTACCCTTGAACCGATGACTCCTGAACAGACACATAACTTGAAAAAATAGTAACACAAGTAACAAGTGTTAACCATAGAAATGCAGAATTCTCTTAATAAAATCCTCACTGAGGTCACTATAAGTAATACAGCACAATAAAAGCTGAGAACAAACAGCACAGAAAAAAAGTGAGAAATTCTCTTTGGCTCACTACACAGGGACCTCACCTCACTCCCATAAAGACACTACAGAGCTTGCTCAATAGTTAAACTCTTTAGCACCTGAGACTGGCCACCTCGGGGATGAGGACTGGGGCCAGAGATGTTCGGCTTGGACCACGCCCACTGCTCCAGGTCAAGGACCCAGACTTCATTGCTCCTGTGAGATAAGAAAACAGTCATAAGGAGGTTGGGAGCTCCAGAGAGACAGCAGTGGCTGGGAGATTCTGGTGCCTGTACCCAGCTGGCAGACTTACACCATTTTCACACACAGCCTGTCTGGGCTGGCGGAGGCTTCAGAGATGCTTTCCTCAGAGTCTAGGGGCTTTAGAAGAAAAAAAGACTGTAGCTGAACCTTACATTTGCAGACTAAACAAAAAACTTTATTTTCTCTACCTTTGGTTTCCTTTCCTATGAAATAGAAACACTACTGTTCTATAGAACTACAGATACCGGGTATGGTGGCACATGCCTTTGATCCCAGCACTCATGAGGTAGAGGCAGGTGGATCTCTTCGCTCCAGGACAGCCAGGGCTACACAGAGAAACAGTGTCTCAAAAACCAGAAAGAGAGGGAGAGCATGCTCAAGAAAGTGAGCAGTTCTATCACATAGGCATCTTAAGCACACAGTCAGCCCTGAACCTGTCCGGAGATTTTTCAACCTTTCTTTCCTCTGTGGCCATAGTCTTAGCTGAGTTGAATGTGAAGCTACATTCTGGACCTAAAGGACAAGCTCATCAGTGATAGCTGGAGGCAGCTGCTGGTCAAGTAATCACCTTCCAAAAACAAAAACTACAAGAAAGAAAAAATGGTTCTGAAGGCATCTATCACTGTACAAAAGCTAAGAAAACTCTATTGATGATAACAACAAAGAGTATTTCACAGTGGCTCACAAAAGCTGCAGTTTTTATCAGGAGCCAACTGCTATACTCAACTCTTCTCCAGAAGGCAGCAGTGATGGGCATGGTGGCACACACCTTTAATCTTAGGCAGACTGAAGTGAGTTCTAGACCAGCCTGCTCTACATAAAACCCAGGCCAGTCAGAGACCTGGTCTCAAAACACCAAATCCCTCTGCCGAAAGAAAGAAGTAGCATGGCCTTTTCTTGGCCATCCCCCATTGCAATCCGAGCACTCATGAGGCAAGGATTGCATGAATTCATGGCTGGACAGAGCTACAAGCAAGATTTTGTCAAAAGAAAGAAAGAGAGAGAGAAAAAAAAAAGAGAGAAAGAGAAAGAGAAAAAGAAAGAAAGAAAGAAAGAAAGAAAGAAAGAAAGAAAGAAAGAAAAGAAAAGAAAGGAAAGGAAAAGAAAAGAAGAGAAAATAAGAGAAAATAGAGCCAGACAGTGGTGGCACTCACCCCTAATCCCAGCATTGGGGAAGCAGAGCAGAGGCAGGCAGATCTGTGAGTTTGAGGCCAGCTTGGTCTACAGAGTAATTCCAGGACAGCCAGAGAAACACAAAGAAAAACCCTGTCTTGAAAAACGAAAAAAGAAATAAACAAAAAAAGAAAAGAAAAGAAAAGAAAAGAAGCATAGCAACGACAGGTTCCTGACTGTCTATCTCCAGTTTGTAGGTATCTCTTTAAGGTCTTCTATTTACATATAATGATATAAAATAAGTACTCCCAAACTTAAATCCTAAGCCCTCTTATCTAGAGGGCAGTTTCTTTTGTTTCTTTTCATATTTTATATATTTTTATATTTTTCTCTTCATATTTTACTTTTTTGGTTTTGTATCATTTTGCATTTTTAAAAACAGATCCTCATAGGCTGGCCTCAAACTTTCTATGTAGCAAAGGATGGCCCTGAACTCCTGTGTGTGTGTGTGTGTGTGTGTGTGTGTGTGTGTAATTTTTTTTAAAGATTTATTTATTTATCATGTATACAGTATTCTGCCCTGCATGTATACCTGAAGCCAGAAGAGGACACCAGATCGCACTCTAGATGGTTGTGAGCCATTATGTGATTGCTGGGAATTGAACTCAGGACCTCTGGAAGAGCAACCAGTGTTCTTAACCTCTGAGCCAGCTCTCTAGCCCATGTGTGTGTGATTTTTAAAATTTATTTACTTGTTTTTTTGTTTATTTATTTCTGAGGTAGAGTTTCTCTGTGTAGCCTTGGCTGTCCTGGACTCCCTTTATACCAGGCTGACCTTTAACTCATAGAGCTCCATGTGCCTCTGCCTTTCCAAGTGGTGTGATTATAGGTATAAGCCACTGTGCTGGGTTTCTCCATAGCTATTTTAAAACATGAAGCTTGTGAGCCCTGTCACAGGGTAAGCTTGGGTCTGCAATGACTCTCTCTCTCCCTCTCTGAGAAAGAGTTTTTCTTTTTAGCCCTGGCTGTCCTGGAAATCACTCTGTAGACCAGGCTGGCGCTCAACTCACAGAGATATGCCTGCCTCTGCCTCCCGGGTGCTAAAGGTGTATGCCACCAAGCTGAGCTGCAATGACTTTCTTGATAGCTCATTAACTCCCCATCTTATTCAGAGTATACAGAAAACTCCCATGGCTCCTACTCATACCAGTGATGCAGATGGACTTGCTGTTTTGGATCTTGACTTCCAGCATGAGCAACAGAGAACGGGTAGTGATACAGAAGGCAGAGATGGGGAGCAGCCTCCCTGACAGTTTCTTACATACTCTCCTAATCTCCTATCCAATTTGGAGAGTCCATAATTTCTACCCATCTTGTGAATATACCTCTCTCCTTCTCCTGAAGGACCTGAGCTGGGCAATGAAGCATCCTGTTGCATGGAATACGGCCTTCTATAGGTACAAGACAGTAGACAAGGAGGAGGCTTCACAAGAACTTGATCCCATTGTATTAAACAGAAAGAAATTCTACTTAACCTTTGACTTTATGAAGCAATTTTTTCAACCTATTGATCTGTGATGGAGAGACACTGAGGTGAAGTAACTAACTGGGTTAAGGAGAACTATGTTCAGGGACATGGCTGTGTTCACCTTTCTGGCCTATCATGCTCAGGAGTTTCTTCATGTTAGCCTGAAGCAAACCAGCAATACTTACATTTGCCGGGATCCTAAAGAGCCACCGAAGACAATCATCTTATCACCTATCACACAGGAGGAATGGCCAGCCATGGGAGGGGGCCCATGCGTGGTGACGATGCAGTTCCACCTAAGGGAAGCAGACGGAAGGAGGCAGAAGTCAGGGCCATCTGCTGCATCTTGCAAGCATAAGAACAAGCAGTAGTTGGTCCACTAAGAAAGACAGGCTGTACCTTTCTAACAGACAGTGATAGGACAAGAAAAAGAGCAGAGCGCAGGGTGTTTGTACCTTTCCCATGAGCTTCCTTCTTCAAGTTACATCCAAGTTCTCAATATGGCTGCAAACAGCCAAGGAAGAGAAGACCACCATAGAACAAAATATGATTTTATGGCTTTCTCAGCCTAGTTTGCTGAGAAATTTCTACCTGCCATTCTATCTGATTAATGATTACCATCATTAAGAAAGACATGTCTAGTGGCTGGAGAAGTGGCTCAGCAATCAGAGCAATGGAGCTCTTCCAAAGAGGACCTGGGTTTATTTCTCAATACCCACATGGTGACTCACAACTGCCTGTAACTGCAGTTCCAGGCGGATCTGACACCTTTACACAGACATATGTGTAGGCAAGACACCAATGCAAAACAAAATAAAACAACAAAACAAAAAGCAAAAAGAGAGACATGTTTGTCAAGTAGGGTGGTGCACACCTTTAATCCCAGCACTCAGGAGGCAGAGGCAGGAGGATTTCTGTGAATTTGAGGGCAGCTGATCTACAGAGTAGGTTCCAATACTGCCAGAGCAATGTAGAGAGGACCCTCTCTCAAAAAACCAAACTAAACCAAAACAAAACAAGACAGAGGTCTCTGAGAAAGAACAGTACATAGGGTCCCTTGTGTTCACAATAACCCTGTGCTCCTGGAAAGGAGCTGCTGAAGCTGACGGCTCCTTCTCCAACCGGCCTGTCCACTTTCCTCAGAAGAGAACCAGCTCTTCTCCTTTTGCTCCTGGGGGGAAAAGGTTCTTAATGTCCAAAGGACAGTCTGCAAAGCATCTCACTCCATAAGCAAGCTCTTGCTGTAAGCCCTCAGCCTGGAAAAATCTTTAGAGTTTCTATCAATCAAACTCTCCATGGGATTCTGTTGTTTGGTTAAGATTTTTTTCAAGATTGTTAATAATTTTCAAAAATATTTATTTTTATATTTACATATGCCTATGTGACTGTGTGAGGGTACTGGATCCTTTGAAGCAGAGTTCTGGGAAGTAAGCTCTATTCCTCTGCCACATGAGGAAGCACTCTTAACCACAGAGCCATCTTGCTACCCCCTCCAAGAAAGAGTCTTAACACACAAAAGTGAAGAAACCATTTATTTCCACCCTATTTTGGGTCATCAAGATAGCCTCATGGGCAAAGGCACTTGCTGCCACGCCTGACAAACTGAGCTTGATCCCTAGGATTCACATGGTTAAAGGGCAGAAATGGTTCCAGGCACTGTCCTTTGCCCTCCATACACATGTTGTGGCATGTACCCCCACCCCCATACAAAATAACTAAAATGTAATACAATGAAATCTATTTCTTCCAGATATAGAATGGGTTATCTTTGTGGCTTACCAATTTTTAGATGGTGAGTATGTGTGAATTTCATCAAAGAATCTCTCTGGTTGGTGTAAGGGATAGGGACTTGGCCTTGTCCAGCCACCAAATAGCACTAGTAAGTCCTTGTACACGACCAGAGTGGCCCCAGCTTTGGGGGAAGGATAGGACCCTAGGAGAAGACAACAGTACCACAGTTAGGATTTAGGAGCATACCCACAGACCATGTTTCCTTAAAGGGAACCAATGTCACACAGCAGAAGGGTAAGGGTGAGACGCTGGGTTTTCAGGTCTCAGAGATTCATTACTGATTTATATATCTTCATAACCAACATGGAGAAAGTTACTCAGCTTTCTTTGGAAAGTGGGGTGGATTGGTACCCATCTTAAAAGGTACTAACTTACCTTGGCTTAGGTTTACAATGGTGCTGTAGTGGCCCACAGTCAGTGCAAATCCTCCTCTGAAATTTGGTCTTTACAGGCTTGTGGGAATGCTACCCAATACAGCGAACCTCAGGTCCCAGGCAGTCTCATGGTCACAGACATAATGGTGGACACTGTGTACCATTCTGTGTACACAGAATGTGTACACAGGTGCTGTGTTGTGTGGTGTCTGGGAGCCAAGTATGTTAAGTGCATTTTCAACTTGTGATGGGTTTAACTGACTTATAACCTTGTCATGACTTAGTCTAAGAGCAGCCTCAAATACATACAGAGTTTGACACCAGCTTGAGCCCCATGAGACCCTATCCAAACAAACAAGAAAGAGAGAGAGAAGGGGAGAAGGGAGAAAGGAAGGAAGGAAGAAAGATCTCATAGGAACATACCTTTCCAGGGTTTTAGTTTTGAAATGACCATTGCTATTTCCCCCAATTTCTCACTGGGCATCTCTCTCTCTCTCTCTCTCTTTTAGATTTATTTACTTATTATGTATACAGCATTCTGCCTGCTTGTATGTCTGCACACCAGAAGAAGGTTATCAGATCTCATTAGAGATGGTTGTGAGCTACTCTGTAGTTACTGGGGATTGAACTCAGGACCTCTGGAAGAGCAGACAGTGCTTTTAACCTCTGAGCCATCTCTCCAGCCCCCTGGGTATCTCACTGTTATTATGGTCAAAGTAATGTGTCCTAATATGTAGGGGTCAGAAAATACCAGTATATTAAAACAAAAAAAGAAAACAAAACAACTCTACCAGGCTATATATGGTTTAACAGTTAAGAGCACCGCTCTTCCAGAGGACCTGGGTTCAATTCGCAGAACCCACATGGTAGCTCACAACATGTAACTTCACTTTTAGGGGATCTTCTGGACTTCATGGCATCAAGGACACACAGGTGCATAGATACACATGCAGGCAAGATACTCAAGCCCATAGAATAAATTAAAATTTTTATTATTTTTTTGTTTTTGTTTTTTTGAGACAGGGTTTCTCTGTGTAACCCTGGCTGTCCTAAAACTGGCTCTGTAGACTAGGCTGGCCTTGAACTCAGAGGTCCTCCAGTTTCTGCCTCCCAAGTGTTGGGATCAAAGGTGTGAGCCACCACCACCTAACATTTCTCTCTCTCTCTCCCTCAAAACTATTATTCCCTTTTCTTTGTTAAGAAAGGGTCTCATGTAGCCCAGGCTGCCCTCAAACTTGCTGTTTAGCTAACTAAGTATGACACTGAACTTCTGACCTACTGCCTCCACCTTTTAACTCTTACAGTTGTGAGTGACCATGCCCAGTGGGCTGCTGGGGATGGGCCCAGGGCTTGCTTCATACCAAACACACACCCACTGGGTCACATCCCAAGCCCCACAATCTGTTTTTCTTTATTCTATATTATTTCTCATTGCAAAATTTTGCCTTCCTGGGGGGAAGCCTCTTAGTTCAACTAGAAAAATCTAACAAATACAATGAGCTAGTTCAAGTTACTGTACTCCAAAATTACTCATTTTGTGAAATATAAAACAAAGTTTCATGTCCTCTCATCTCATTTGGAATTTAGAGGTACTTAATGGCCTGGAGGTGGTGGTGGTGCATACCTTTAATCCCAGCACTGGAGAGGCAGACAGAACTCTGATTCAAGGCCAACTTGGTCTACAGATCCAGCTTCAGGGCAGCCAGGCTACACAGAGAAACCCTGTCTTTAACACCATCCCCCCAAACCAACCAACCAAACAAACAAAAAAAGAGAGCCAAGCAAAAGAGCTGGTCCCACCTTACACCAACTATAGCACTTGGGAAAGTGGCCTGCACCCCACCAGAGCAGCACAGTAGAGATGGTCCTGGTGGCAGGGGCATGGGTGAGCCAGCCCAAAGGGAGTGAGAACAGGTGAGTTGGCCCTGCCCTTTGCTGGCTGTGACACTCAGGTGACCTGTCCCTGTCCCTCACCTGGACAGTGCTGGAGAGCTGTCCCAGATGTCACGGGTGCAGGAGAGCTGGTCCTGATGGTGTGCGCATAGGAAAGCTATCAGGCTGACCAACTCGGCTACCATCCAGGCCCAGATCCAGGGCTTTGGGTTAGCTCATCCCAACATCTAACCTGGGCTTTGGAGTTATTTTAAAGAGGGCATGATCTAAAACATTATGACACCATGGGTAAACACTGTTCTTTTGGGGATGGAAAGATGGTACATTGCTTTACACCTTCAGGCAGAGGCAAGTGGAGCTTTGTGAGTTCGAGGCCAGTCTGCCAGGACAGCCAGGGCTACACAAAGAAACACTATCTCAAAAAAACAAAAACAAAGGAGTGATCACTGCTTTAGCAGGGACCTGACTTCAGCTCCGAGCACCCACTCTGCCAGTAACTCCAGCTCCAGGTACGTTGACACCCTCTTCTGGCCTCTATAGGCACTGCACTCCTGTGGTCCACAGGACATTGCAATACATTTCTGTCTATTCTGGGCTAAAGGCCTTGGAGGGAGAGGTATCATCTGTCACCTACTTTAACTCAATGGTTTGCTTAGCACACTGCTGAAATAACCTGTTCAGCATCTCTCAATAACAAACTATCTTGGGGTAGAGGGGCTCTTTCTTTGTTTCTTTCTTTGCTTTCCTTCCTTCTCTTTTCCTTCCTTCCTTCCTTTTTTTTTTTTCTTTCCCTCTCTTCCTTTCTGCATTTTCTGAACTGAAACCCATCATGGAACTTAACTAAAGATAGGTCCCTCCTCTGTGCTAAAACAGAGCTGGCTCCCATAACCATGACATAGCCTGAAGGCAGTGGTTGCCATCATAACATGTTAAATCTAAACATTTCTCTTTTTTAATTTTATATTTTTGAAACAGGGTGGTTTTATGTAGCCTTGGCTGCCCTGGGATTTGCTCTATTGACCAGGGTGGTCTACAATTCAGAGATCTACCTGCCTCTGCCTCCCAATTAAAGGTTTGTATGTCACCACCCCTGTTCAAATATTACTTAGTATAAACCTGTCTCTCCAATTTCCCCCCTTTCTATTTTATTCTTCAGTTTCAACAAGATCAGACAAGTTGATATAAAAACTCATTGAAGTTAGAGCTTGAGGATACACACACGCACACACACTCTCACACACGCCCCTTAGACAAGGTTTCACTATGTGGCTTTGTTTTGAGATGGGATCTCCCCAAGTGTTTTGTTGGCCAGGGCAACTTTGAATTTGCTTCAATCTTCTAGTCTCAGGTCTCAGGCTCTACAGTGATGGAATTACAGGCATGTGCTGTAATATTTGCCATGGCCAAATATATAAAGGTATATATTTTCATTCCTACACCCACACTTTGCCTTTAAAAACATCACTGAGTAGTTTATGGATTGCCCCAATGGCAGAAACTTTAGCACCTGCCATGAGAAGCAGGCCAGGGGCATGAGAACAAAGAACTCCATAGGCGCTGTTCCCAGTGCCAATAAAGCCACATGAAAGATCACTGCATGAACAGGGCAACATTTACCAGTTAAAAATTAATAACATAAAGAACAGTAAGGACTCCTGTCTCCACTGCAAGCACTTTTGATGCAGTTTCTGGGGTAGAAGAGGTTGCCTCTGATAACTTGTTAATTGCAGTCCTAGTCAGGGACAGTGAAGACAATGTTGCTAGTCACAGACATTCCCGCCTGGAGGAATCAGGAAAGCCCCACTAACCTTGAAATTGCCAATCTATTCACTCTCCATGAGGACCAAAGGTTACACAGATCTTTATGGGATAGTTTCAGTTCTTTTCTCCAGTAGCAGAGAATACTATCCACCTCCAAAAAGCATGTGTTCCAGAAAAGCCCCAGAAACTGAACAAGAATTCCTTTCTTCCTTCTGCTCTTCCTCACACACCCTGGGACCACAGAACAGAGGAAACAGGGCAACATTGCCACTTCAAAAAGGTAAGATCAGTAAACTGTGCCTCCAAAGACAGTAAGGGGAAGCCAGAGATGCCAGGGAGCGGTGGAAAAGCCCTCAAATCAAGCACATTTCCTCTACTTCTGTTCTGAGTCAGTCAGAGAGGAAAGAACACACAAGGCTTGCGTTCTGTGCCTGAGGTTCAACTGCCTGCCAGCAAGAGAAAGGCAGGCTGTAGCTGATCAAGGACAGACCTACCCCTGAGAGGTGCCTGAACAACAAGCTCTTCCTGCTATGACCCCTGCTTCCCAACAGGACAGAGCAGGCTCACCTTTGAGAATGTAGGACAGGAGCAGAAGGGATGGAGGCATGGACACGCATAACGTCCCTGGCCTTAGACTCTAAAAGAAGTGGGAGTAGAGGCTATGCCCTGAGCCTACCTCATGCACATCCTAACAGATGGAGTTGGCAACATTAGGTGGAAATGAAGTGATGACAACCAGCTGGCTACACTGATCCCCCATTTCTTCCAAGACCTGCTTTTACCATTCCCCTGGACAAATCCTGGTCAGGGGGACAGATCTACTTGCCTGCCCCAGAATACCAGATTCCCTTCTCCGGTGCCCCTACTCAGCTAGGCATTCCCACCCAACCCTTCAAGAACCAGTTCTGGTGATGCCGCATTTCATGGACACCCACAGCTCTACCCATGCACCACACAGCATTCTGTTTGCTTCTGTCTCTTTCCTGTGTGTTAGGATGTCTCCTAAGGATAGGTAACGCTACTGCTTGGATGGTACTGGAGCCCCTGGTTTAGTCTTTGACGCTCACTAATCCTCTACAGAACAAAATGACTAATGTCTAACATGGTAAATAAAGAGTTACTCCAAGTCTGCATCCATTCAGAGCTCAACTGAAGATGCTTTTTGGGTAAAAGGACATTTAAATCATCAAAACTGGTATACATGAAAATCCACAGTCTTGGGGATGGAAAAATGGCTCAGAAGTTAAGAACACAGGCTGTTCTTCCAAAGGTCCTGAGTTCAATTCCCAGCAACAACATGGTGGCTCATAACCATCTATAGTGAGATACGGTACCCTCTTCTTCCCTACAGGCACACATGCAGGCAGAATACTATATAAACAATAAATAAATCTTTTTTAAAATCCACAGCCTTGGGGCTAGAGAGATAGCTTAATGGTTAAGAGTACTGGCTGCTCTTGCAGAGGACCTGGGTTTGATTCCCAGCACTCACAAGTGGCTCACAACACAAATCCAGCTCCAAGGGATCCAATATCCTTTTCTGGTCTCCTTAGGCACCAGGTACACATGTGGTGCAAAGACATTCATGCGGGCAAAACACTTACAAACATACAAGTTTTTAAAATGTAGGTAAAGGCCCACAGCCTTCCTGATAGACGTTATAACTTCTGCCTTTTACAATGTCAACTTCGGTCCCAGAATATATAATGGCAAAATAGCCCTATGGGCCTGGTGTGGTGGTTCACGCATTTAATCCGAGCACTCTCTGGAGGCAGAGGCAGGTCTAAGTAAGTTTGATGCTAGCCTAATCTATATAGGGAGTTTCAGCCCAGCCAGGGCAACACAGAGAAGCCTTGTCTCCAAAATAAATATGTAAACAGACAAAAAAAATTTAAAGTATATCTTAAACTAGGTGACCACCCATGGCTCCTGTGGTAGGCTAGTACTGGTGCTGTCCATGGTTCTTGCTCCTGGCATAGCACTAGAACCTGCGGCTGAGCTGAGGCCCAGGCACCTTCCTATACGGGAGCTGCTTTAAGACAATGCTCTGGCCTATCTTGCCTGATAGTAGATGATGAGAGTTTCATTTTGGAAGGGTCTTGCCTCATACCTGGGAGGTAGGAATGCTGCTAAGAGATTAGGAAGACTGAACAGAGGCCTGGATGGATTTCCCTGTACTGTGTGAGCCACAGACATGCCAGGAAATCTGGATGAAAGCCCAAAGCAAGGGCAGCCTGAGGTGGAGAAGCTTCTGGGATCCACAGACGTTCTGTGTTCCTTCCCACCTATGCATCTTTTCTCACCTGTCTCTTTTTAAATATATTTTATTGTATTTTATATGTATTGGTGTGAGGGTGTCAGATACCCTGGAACTGTAGTTACAGACAATTGTCAACTGCCATGTGGGTGCTGGGACTTGAACCTAAGCCCTCTGGAAGAACAGCCAGTGCTCTTAACTGAGCCATCTCTCTAGCCCCTAAAACGATTTGTTTCTAAAGTGTTTTGCCTGAGTGTGTATGCCTGTGCAGATGTGTGTGGAGCAGGTTTCCTGGAACTGTAGTTACAGGCAGTTATGAGATGCCATATAGGTGTCAGGAATCAAACCTGGAGCCTCTGCAGGAGAAGCCAGTGCTTTTTAACTGTTGAGCCATCTCTTCAGCACCACTCCCCACCAAGCCAATAAGTCTTAAAAAAACAAAACAAAAAAAAAAAACAAAAAAAAAAACAAAGCCAGGCATGATAGTGTATGTCTCTAATACCCCAGCACTCCTGAAAAAGAGACAGGCCAGTAAGAGAACTCCCTGTGAGTTCCAGAAGTCAGGTCTATATAGTGAGACCCTGCCTCAAACAAACTGGTAAAATGGACCCCATTGTTGTTATATGATGTCATAGGTACTTTAACTAGTAAACAAATGGTAGTAGAAGTAAAACTTCTTGGAGTGAGGTTCTGAGAAAGGAATCCTTAGGTGTTAGTAAAGATACTTGCTGCCCCTGGGTTCAATCACTGGACCCTGCATGGAGGAAGGAGTGCCATCTCAGAAATGTCCTGAGCACCATACACATGCACGCTGCTGCTATGGAACTCCGTAAACCAAGGCCACAAAATAAGAGATCCACCGCTTCCGTCTCCCGAATGCTGGGAGTAAAGGCATGGGCTGCCACCACCCAGCAAGGGTGGCTTTTTTAAAAGCAATCATACTTCACATAAAATTCAGTCATCAAGTCACTAACACATATCAATAAAATAGCATTTTAAGATTTCAGAAAGCTTATTTAAACAGCAATAAAGACAAGAAAAAGGACACAGAGTAAGAGCCACACTCAACAGAAAGGTATGACAGAGATGGGGAGAGGAAGTCCCAGGGCTCTACTTGTTTGAAAAGGAGACTCTAGGGAGGGAAGATCAACCTCATTTTCCAGGGGCTGGGAGACAGCTGACTTCCGAGCTCTGAAGGATGAAGCAGCCTCCCACCCAGAATTTCCAGCTGACACCTGAAACGTCAATAAATGACCAATCACAGTGCTCATCTGCTCAGCAAGAGCAGGTGATCTTTTCCACAACAGACTATGAGCCGAGTCTTAAACATACTAGCTTCATTCAAACCACATATCGAGAAAGCATAAATTAAAAGTGCCTCAGGATAAAACCTGAGTTTCCAGTTAGAATGGCTTTCTACAATTTTATTCAAGGCATCAATGAAAGGTTAATGTCTAGATGGCACCAGAGACACATAAGACAAATGCCAAATGAGTTCATTGGGTCCTAAGCCACAAGACGGTATTAGGGGACTCCATGGATAGCTGAGAGTAAACGAGGCAGTGCTAGATGGGTGACTTGGGAGTCGTACTGCACAGGCAACCCACAAGCAACCAGGAGGACATGGTACAGACTGCAAAGATGAGGATTCTGCTTATTTTCAGTGACATTGTGGGATCTTAACTCAACTAAAAATCAATTTAAAAGGCTCCTGAGTTTGACTAAATGACTCAAAGTCAAAGGATGAAGGGCTCTCAGCACAGAACAAAAGCCAGACATTTTAGTAGTCAATGCATTTGGTAACCAAGAAAAAAAAAATTAAAGGTAGAATCAAGTCTCCTCATCACAAACAAAAGAAAATAAAAAAGATAAAACAGTGAGCTGGAGAGATGGCTCAGTGGTTTAGCACTGGCTGCTCTTCCAGAGGACTGGGTACAATTCCCACACCCACTGGGTGGCTCAGAATGATCTGTAACTCCAGTTCCAGAGGATCTGAAGCCACTTCCTCCTTTTTTTTTTTTTTCTCTCCTTTTTCTTGGTTTTTTTGAGACAGGGTTTCTCTACGTAGCCCTGGCTGGCCTGCAACTCTGTAGATCAAACTGGCCTGGAATTCAAGGATTCACCTGCCTCTGCCTTCTGAGTGCTGGGATTAAAAATATGGGCTACCATGCCCAGCCTGATGACCTCTTTTGGCTTTGCTGGTCACTGCATGCACATGGTGCACAGAAATGTATACAGGCAAAATATTCGAGCGCATAAAACTAACCAAGTCTGACTACCTACATCTGAGCTAGACAGCAGGAACTCAAGCTGTACTTGAAGGATACACAAGTCCTTCTTCCAAGTGTTTGATGCTCATCAGTTAATAAACACTCACTCGACCTTCATCAATCCCAAATTCTCAACACATTTTTGTGGGTGACAATTAAAAAAAAACAAAAAACAATTTAAGGCTGGGTGTGGTAGTGCACATCTTTAATCCTACCACTCAGAAGGCAGAGGCAGGTAGATCTGAATTTAAGACCATCCTGGTCATGTTTCAAGTTCCAGGACAGCCAGAGCTATTCAGTGAGACCCTGTTCCAAAACATAAACAAACAAACAAATTAGAAAATGGGTAGGTAGATGAAAAACAACCCTTAAAGAGGACTTTCCTGCCTATGGGTATGTTTTCTACCTGCCTTTATTTTGTGTGAATGTATGTGCATATGTATGTATGCCATGGTGCACACATGGAGGTCACAGGAAACCTGCATTAACTGGCTGTCCCCTTCCACTATGAATGTACTGGGGATCAAACTGGTCATCAGGCTTAGTACTGCTGAGCTATCTAGCTGGCCTATTTTTCTCTTCTAAAAGTACAAATCCAGGAGGGTGGTGAGGTGGCTTAGTGGTTAAGAGCACTTGCTGTGGCAATTATGAGGGCCTGAATCCAGTATCCATAAACAAGCTGGGAATAGCCTCATTAGCACTTAAAATTCTAGTGCTGTGGGAGGTAGAGACAGGAAGACTACTGGGGTTTGCTGGATGCAAGGGGAAAAAAAAAAGAAGCAAAAAAGCTCCATGTTCAGGGAGAGACCTTGACTGGAAGGAACAAAGTAGAGAGTTACAGAGGACACCTGACACCCTCCTCTGGCTTCCATGTGCACACCTGCACATGCACCCACCACCACCACCACCACCACCACCACCCCCCCAAACCCAGATCCAACATCTTAACCCTAAATCCTCACATTAGAAAAGTGAGTCTCCAGCCAGGCGGTGGAGCACGCTTTTAATCCCAGCACTCAGGGAGGTAGAGGCAGGCAGATCGCTACTGAGTTCAAGGACAGCCTAGTAAACAAAGTGGGTCCAGGACAGCCAAGGCTACACAGAGAAACCCTGTCTCAAAAAACAAGGAAAAGAAAAAGAAAAAGAAAGAAGAAAAGTGAGTGAGGAGCAAAGACTCTACACCTAAATATGCCAAGAGATATGAAGGTGACCTGCTGTATCTATTGTTTAGAAGCTTATCATTTTTCTTACAGAGAACACAGGAGCTATGAAATTCAGAGACACATAGCTCAGAGTGTGGAGCTGCATGTAAACAGGAAAGCAGACTGCAAATCTTTGTCCTTGGGTAAATTCTTCTAAAACAAGATTCTGAGCCCACAAGCCAGTACTGAGAACCCCATGTGAAGGTGCAGAAACTGGGAAGGGGGCGGGGAAAACACTGGAAGATTCTATGGGAGAAAGTGGTGGGAAAATCAACTGAGCTCCAAGGCTATTTAAGACATGACAGGCTGAGTGCAGCATTGCTAATATTTATAGATTCCATCAGTATTTAAAGCTGCTTCTAACTGAGGAAACATGTTTCACCAACTGAAATTCTCACTTTCATACATAACAGTGGGGTAACCTTTAGGAAGTTTTGAAAAGCAGAACTCTCAAATAGAAAATTAGTGATTTTATCTTGATTCAAAGATATAAAAGGGCACTATGACTTACAGTTGTTATTAAGTAGGTGCTGGAATTAGCTTTAGTGTGAATTACTGGTAACTTATCTGAGAAACTGGTTTAAAGATTGGTCTTGAAACATACAGTCAAAGAACGGCTTATATACCTTGGGAATTAAACACAGGCTTAGCCAAACAAGCCTGATTACGAATTAAGGTGCCACATTTAAACAAGTCTAGAAGGTCAGTTCATTTCCTGGAACATTTTGGCAAAGACTAGAATTATGTACACACAATTGCTCATTTACAAGTAGCCATAACTTCCAAAGACTTCTCTCTCTTTCCACCCTCCATTATTTTATGAGTGATAGAACAATCAGTAGAACGTCTGTACGAGGTCCCACTGCTTAGCACCTGGCATCGCACATCCCCTTATTCCTATCAGTGGCTGGTCAAGCTTCCCATCTCTGCCAGCTCCTCCACTGGATGGCAACCCCCCCCCCGTCTGACTAAGTTACTTCCTCTAGAAAATTACTGTCACTGGCATGCAGACATGCTATAAAATCATAGCCACGTCTGGCCTAGAACTTGCAGTGATTCTCCTGCCTCTGTTTCACAAACATAGGGATTACAGGTATTCACCATCACACTTGGAAAATACACTGCCATGAAAATACAACTCACCTCTCAATGGGCATGGTGGCACACATCTTTAGTTCCATCACTCAGGAAGCAAAGACAAGTGGATCTCTGTGAGTTCAAGGCCAGCCTCGTCTACATGGTGATTTCTAGGTCAGCCAAGGCTGCATGCACAGTGAGACCCTGTCTCAAAAACACAACTAAGAAGCTGGGTGCAGAGGTGCACACCTGTAATCCCAGCACTCAGGGAGGCAGAAGCAAGTGGATATCTGAGTTTGAGGCCACTCTGGTCTACAGAGTCCCAGGACAGCCAAGGCTACATGCAGAGACCCCATCTCAAAAAAACAAAAGGCAGGAGAAGGAAAAGAAAAAGGCAACTAAGAGCTGCAGAGATGACCCATGCACCTACTGTTCTTCCAAAGGACCCGAGTTCAGTTCTCTGCACTGACGTCAGACAGTTTTTTGTTTGTTTTTTTATAACACCTGTAACTCCAGATTCAACACCTGTGGCCTCCTTGGGTACCAACACTTGAGTGCATACATCCCCATACTCCAGAGACACAGACATATATAATCAAAATAATAATAAATCTCAAACAACTACCTTTCAATTCTATGCCCATGTTAATTGGCACCTTACTCTCCTTTCTACTCTACAGGCCACAGGCAGATTCCTTTAGCTCATTCTTAACCTTCTGATCATACATTTCTCATCTAGAGACCACTACCCTCACCCAAGGACAGACACTTCCTGAGATGCTTGCAGGCCGTTGTTCACATATGATACAAGCCACGTTTCATTTCCCTCAACAAGTTTGGTTGACCCGACTGCACTGGACGTGTTTAATCATAGGTAGGCAGGAAGTTCGACAGGATGTATGCTTGCAGCCAACTGGACAAGGCAGGCTTGCTTTATAAGTACCTGGCCAATGTAGCTCAGGACTATTTTCTGGGAACCCTGAAATGAACCTGACCAGAATCTATCATCCTGGCTAGTATTTAATTAAACCTTGCTTCAGATTTGGTGGTATTAACAACACCTGTAATCTTAGCATTTAAGAGGTAGAGGCAGGAGGATAAAATGTTCAAGTTCAACCTCTGCAACAGGAATCAAGGTCAGCAGAGGTTCCGAGACCCTATTTCAAAAAAGTAAAATAATTAGGCCTACTCTTCTCTCCACTATGTATCCTACTCCTGAAAAAGACTCCATTTTGTATCTAGCTACTACACAGGATGTGAATGTGTGCCTTGACTGGCCCTCTCTCCTATGTCCAATCCACCAAGTTCATTTTAATCTAAAGATCCAGCTGAAAGTCATCTACTTTGGCCTCTCTCCACACCAAGCCTTCACAATCTCTAACTGCTCTCACTGTGATGGGGCCTCCAACCTGTTCTCTTTGATTGACTTCCTTGTTTTCGTGACTTCCAGGAGACAACAGCACAGTTCTTTGAGATCTCTTTGTCTTGTTTTTTTTTTTTTTTTAATTTTAATTTTATATGCTTTAGTGTGAAGGTGTCAGATCCCTTGGAATTGGCTTTAACAGACAGTTGTGAGCTGCCATGTGGGTGCTGGGAATTGAACCCAGGTCCTTTGGAAGAACAGACAGTGCTCTTAACCACTGAGCCATCTCTCCAGTTCCTTGTTTTGTTTTTCAAGACAGGGTTTCTCTGTGTAGTCCTGGCTGTCCTCAAACTTAGAGATCCACCTGATTTCATCTCCCAAGTACCGGGTTTAAAGGTATGACCCACCACTGCCGGCCTGAGTCCTCTGAAATCTAAATTGGATCTTTATAATCTTTTCTTGAAATTTTTAAGCAGCTCCATTTTAGCTCCTAGTTACCACTCTCGCCCTTACTCTTTCTGGTTTGAATAAGAACGGCCTCAAAGGTGTGGCCTTGTAGGAAGAAGTGTGTCAGTGAGGGTGGTGGGCTTTAAGGTTTCAAAAGCCCAGTCTCTCTTGGCCTATAGATCCGATTTCAGCTACAGCTCCGGCGCCGTGGGTGCTGCCATGCGCCCTATGATGAGAATGGACTAAACCTTTGAAACTGTAAGCCAGCCCCCAATTAAATGTTTTCTTTATAAGAGTTGCCTGTGGTCATGGTGTCTCTTCACAAAAATAGGGCAGTGATTAAGACACTCATGATGAGCCAGGCACCGTGGTGCCGCCTGTAATCCCAGCACTCAGGGAAGCAGAGGCAAGTGGATACACAGAGAAACTTTGTCTTGGAAAAACCAAAAACCACCCCCCACCACCAACAAAAGAAGACACTCAGGACGTGAGTGTCAGACATTTCCTCTTTGCATATGAATTCCCCCCATCTCTGCGTCAGTTACCACAGTGAGTCTCCTGTTTGTATTTTGTTGCTTGGTTGTTTGCTGTGCGTTTGTCTTGGCTTTGCTTTACTGCTCCAATGTAAGCTCCATGAGTTCTCTGGAAAAGTCTGATGTGTGCCAGCCGCGTCCTCTTTCCACTGTGAGGTCTGCCGTCCTCCCCACCCCGCCCCAGGTACAGCACTGCTGCCACCCCAGTGGACCCGAAAGCCTTGCCCAGAGGCCTGAGCTAAAATGCCACCCCGGTGAGGACTGCCACAGGCTTCTGTGTGACACACCAAATCGACATGGAAGAAAGCTGCTAGAGCAGTCATCACCGTGAGCCCCTCCCAACCAGAAGCGCTCTACTACTTGCTTGAACTATCTCTTCCAGCAGCCAAGTCTGAAGACTGAATACACTCAAGCTGCAAGCTTGACTGCTTCAAAACCAACCCCCTCACCAAAAAAAAAAAAAAAAAAAAATCAGGTTGGCACTCAGGATGGCAGATACATTCTTTCAGAGAATCATTTCAAAGGATTTCAGCCTAAATGAGAATTTCATCAGATGCTGTATTAAACTATATTTTTTTGTTTTTTATCTCAGCCAGGTGGTAATGGCACATACTCCCAAACACTTGGGAGGCAGAGGCAGGCAGATCTCTGAGTTTGAGGCCAGCCTGGTCTACAGAGTAAGTTCCAGGCCAGCCAGGGCTACACAGAAAAAACCTGTCTTGAGGGGGTAGGGGGGGAAGTTATCTCAAAAAAACTCCCCTCAAAACACTAGGCTCTAATTAAAAGTTAGGGTGAAGTGGCAACTAGATTCTTTTAAGGCACTTCAATAGAAAATGACTTTAAACATTCAGTAGCTTATTTTAAAAAGGAAACAGGTGTAGTGAGAATTCTGGAATTCCAGAATTCTCTAATCAACCCCTAAAAAATCACAGAAATATAATAACAACATGTTTTTGTTTTAATCCCAGGTGTGGGGGGATATGGGGCTGCTTCACAGCAGCTGACTGTGATTTGCCTCATGCTTTAGCAGAGGTGTGGTTTTGCCAGCTGCAGATAGTTTCTGCAACTGTATGACTTTTGGAATTCTGGGGACTTTTCAGAGGGTATATAAATACTAAGGCCCCCCAAGAGGCAGGGTGGGTTATTGGTTGGTTATTGGTTGTTTCTGGTCATGGTTTGTTAAGTAGTCATGCACAAAGAAGAAACAACAAGAAGAAATCAGACATCATGATGGTAAAGATCAAACAATCCCCGTAATCAGCAGGAAGTAGTCTAACAATAATGTTACCCCTTTCAAACCCAGACTTTACTCAGGGATCTCTTTTTTTTTCCTTTCTATCCTTTTTTCTCTCCTATCTAGTGTTAGGGGGTTGAAAGGGTGGAAAAAAGAAGAACTCACAAAGTAATCAAAGTTCAGCTACAAACAAATCAACCAACCAACCTAAAGAAAACCTTATCAATGACTATTATTCTACACAAACTCTAAACTACCAAACCGGCAACTCCTCCAAGTCTATCTACTATGGGGATTTCAAAGAATAGCCTTTAAACTTAGCGGTTTAACAGGCTGGAGAGACAGCATGTTCTGCTTCTGCAGAAGACTCAAGTATGGTTCCTAGTATCCATGCTGGTTGCTCAAAACTGCCTAAACTCTAGCTCAGCAAATCTGACACCCTGCTCTGGACTCTGCAAGCACCCTCCACACACTACATAATGGGGAAAAAAATAAATTCTAAACAACAAAAACTTAGTGGTTTAATTATAAAGTGAAGTTTCACGTGTATCTTAAAGGAATTTATGAAGGTCCCCACCCTTGCAGAGGAAGGAACAATATCCAGGGCGGATGATCAGGGTGTGAAGTGAGGTGACAAGACATAGGCAGAATCAACACTGTGACTGAGACAATCAAGGCTGCTTTAAAATGGTGTCTGGGCCCTGTGCAGATACAGTGGCCACAGGGTGCTCAGGCTGTAAAGACATTCTACACCTTTGCATGTGTGTCTGTGCACCCATGTGTTGGGTGCCTGTGGAAGCCAAGAGAGGGTGTTGAGTCTTCTGGAACTGGGGTTACAGGCAGGTGTGAGCCACCGTGTGGGTTCTGGGAACAGAACATGTGTCCTCTGAAGGAGCAGCAAATGCTCTTAACCACTGAGCTATCTCTCCAGCCTCAATGTTCTACACTTTAGAATCTCTAACTCCAGGCGCTGGAAACATCTCAGCAGTTAAGAGCACTTTGTTGTTCTTGCAGAGGACTGGGGTTCAATTCCCAGTGTCTACATGGTGGCTCACCACCATCTGTAACCCTGGTTCCAGCAGATCCAGCAGGCATGCACACAGACAAAAACACATAAATAAATGTTTTATTTAAAAGAAGAATTTGTGATTCCAAATACTTATTAATCAATACTTCATTACATGTAATAGGGAACCAAGGGACTAGAAAAGGAGACGTTCCTAAGCATAAAATCCTGAGCCTAAAATAGTACTATTTAGCCATACTTTCAATACTTTTTATATGGCTCCGCACAATCCCAGTCCTGCCCTGAGTACTCTAGTAACCCTGTCTGCACGCTCCTGCTCTGTTTGCTTACTACAGGAGAAAGAGCAGAGCTTTCCACTGTGGAAGTAGAGCTAAGCCTCTGGCCACTGCTCCACAGCAGCTGTTCTGTAAACACAGAGTGTGAACTGGCTTTTCCAGCCTTTAAGACAGGTTCATCCAGTCCACACTTTTGAGAGGTGCTGTAACTCAGTTACTGAGAACTGAGATTATGCCACAAGTGAAGCCCCTGCCTCCTCATCAGTGTCCTTTCTAAAGGGCCAAACTGACCCCAACCTAAGTCAACTAGCATGGCAGGGCCTAAGTAAATGAAAAGTGCCCAAGGAAAACCCAAGTCTCCTTGGTGCTGACACTGAGTTTCAGCCTTGAAAAAGCAAATGAAGAGTGTCAGGGGAAAGCCACCAATGAATCTAGGGAGCATTTTATATCTCAGGGACTTAAGTTTCTCTTTGGTATCACCACCTCCCAGTCTTAAGACTGACACTTCAAACTGACAGGACAATCTCGTGAGTGCAAAAACAACTGTTTTGTTTTTTTTAAAGGAAAGATTACATCACAAGGAGAAAAGGAACCTATTTTCTGGCGTAACCCTGCCATCCTGGGACTGTGTAGGAATGCACCTGCTATGGAATCTTCCCACACTGCTGAGCAACCAGCAGAGGCATGTCCCATACACTCCCCAAGTATCCAAGCTGGCAAGAACAAGTGTTATTCAGAGACCTCAGTCCTGGGACAATAGCTCCTGTCAGTCAACTATGGTTCTCATGACTCTGCTCTGTTCGTCAACTTCATTCCAAACACAAATCACACCTGTGCAAGTACCTGAGAAAACCACACCGATGGATTCACACAGTAGCACAGTGATGCTGGACAAATACCAGTATTAATACTGATGATAAAACACAGTTTATTTTTATCTACTGAGACAGGGTCCTTTTATGTAGTCCTAAACTCTATGTATCCTAAAACTCTCTAGGTAGACCAGAGTGGCCTCAAACACAGAGAACCATCTGCCTCTGCTTTCCAAGTGATGGGATTAAAGGTGTGCACCACTAGACCCAGCTACAATTTTATTCTTACTGCAAAAATTTAGATAAGTATATGACCCTAGGCACTTAAACAGCTGATTTGACAAGGAACCTGGGATACCAGTAACATATGCTTGAGACCATGCCAAGAAGTCCTCTGGGGAGAAAGCAGAAACCAGCAGTCCATTCCTTACCTGAAGCCAACGGTCGAATCCATTCTTTGCTGTTTAGGTCGAGCCTCCAGAGGTCATTGAAGGCGGCATTGCAGCTGCTCTGGGTGCAGCCTCCAAACACATACATAGACTGATTGGCATCATAATAGCACGCACCTACAGGGATAAAGGAAAAAAGAAACAAAGGACTGCAGCTTCATTTTGATATCTCTAACTTTAAACCCTAACCTACTTTTTCAAAACTCAAATATTCCACACATTTCAATAGCTCTGTACCAAATTTCTATCCCCAGCAATGTGCCTTCCCATTGCTCAGTGTCATATTATCCTTGACCTTAAGAGACAAGCCTCCTTTGCAGCCCCTAAACACTGTATTCTGGGCATCAAGCACACCAACAGTGACATCACAGAGCAAGCAACACACATTCAGATGGTGGCTTCAAGAGTGAAGCTTCTTTGAGCCTGGCTACATCACTAATCAAAACTACCCTGTTCCCTAAGGCAAAGCAAGCCAGGGTCACAGAAGTCCTTCCTTTGTCCCCAAGGACTTCCCCCTAAGTTTTGCATTTTCAAATGAAACCTAAAGCAGAAATTGTTATATGAAACACAACAACTGTAAAAACAATTTTAACCAGTGCCACAAAAACCACACAGACATCAATGTAACTAAAGCAAGACAGATTTTGTGAAGCAAAGGAAACAGCAGCTCAGGCTCAAAGAAACTGAAGAAAGCAGCCAGGTGTGGTGGTACACTCCTTTAATCCCAGCACTCTGGAGGCAGAGGCAGGCGGATCTCTGGGAGTTCGAGGCCAGCTTGGTCTACAAAGTGAGTTCAGTACAGCCAGGCTACACAGAAAAACCCTGTTTCAAAACAAAACAAAAAACAAACAAACAAAAAAGAAAGCGATTGAACCCTTAACCCCTTAGGCATGCTAAATCTAAGAGAACCTGAAGAGAACCAAGGCCAAAGAAGAGCCAAAGTTGGTAGTCAATCACATGCTCATCACCAGAGTGTTCCCAAGAAAGAGGCAAAGGAAAGGACTAAACCCAGAAAGACCTAATCCAGAGTTCAGAGAGGCAGGAAAGCTGCCCTGGCATCTCCTTCAAGTCTCATCCAGTCACTGTCCCTAGGAAAGGGTGAGCACAGGCCCTGCAGCCCTTTACCACCTGGGCTCCAGAAAGCAAAACTTCCTCCATGTGCACAAAGCACTACACAGGCTGGGAGGAGTCACCCCATGTCACATGGAAGGAAGGACAAGAGTAAAAGATCCAGAGTTCTCAGACACTAGTGCTTGGCTGCAGTGATCACCTGGCCATGTGCAGGTGCACTTAAGTCTCAATTATGATACCACTTATTCAGGCTCAAAAAAAGGAAAACGCTCCTACCCAGTACCTGCTACCATTGTCAGTCACAGCAGTGGTGTGCACCAGCTCTGGGAGTTTCCCTTTGCTCTCATCTCAGCCAGCTGTTAGGCGTGTAAGCAGGCTCATTATGAAGGTTAGAAAGCAGCTGAATAAAGCCCCGAGCTCCCCAGTAAAGGGTAAGTGTTCCCTCAGCTGTCACTCTAATAACAGAAGTGTAGCACTGTGACATGCGCCTCACTGCTTGCCCAGCGCTTACTTCAGTGAGATAAGGAGCTTTACAGGTTCTGTTTTTTTTTTGTTGTTGTTGTTTTTGTTTTTCTGGAAACAGAGTTACAGACCTGGCTGGCAGGGAATTATGTAGCCCAAGCTAACCTAGATCTCACAGACAGCCTACTGAGCTACTGAGTGCTGAAATTAAGTGTGCACCACCACGCCAGCTTTCAAATGTTAACCCTTCTATGGACTCTCTTTTAGTTTGAAAAATAATTTTGAGGGGCTAGAGAAATGGTTCAGAAGTTAAAAGCACTGGCTGTTCTTCCAAAGGACTGGGGTTCAATTCCTAGCACCTACGTGGAGGTTAACACCTATAATTCCAGTTCCAGGAATTTGACACCCTTTTGACATCTGAGAACACTGCACACACACGGTGCAAAGACATACATGCAGGTAACACCACACACATACGATGAAATAAATTAAAATCTTTTAAATAATAATTTTGAATCTATACCTAAATGAGTACTTTGACTTCATAACTCTTTTTTTTTTTTAAAGATTTATTCATTTATTAGGTATACAATGTTCTGCCTGCATGTATGCCTGCATGTCAGAAGAGGGCACCAGATCTCATTCTAGATGGTTGTGGTTGCTGAATTGACCCCAGGTCCTCTGGAAGAGCAGACAGTGCTCTTAACCTCTGAGCCATCTCTCCAGCCCCCTCACAACTCTATTTTAAAAGCAGAGTCTAACATGGTCTACAAAGCAAGTGCCAGGCTAGTCAGGACCACACTGTGAACTCTTGTCTCAAATAAAAGTAACATAAATAGAGTAAAAAGTAGTCTAGTAAAATTCCATTGCTCACAATTGTTAAGAACTCCAAACGGGCTAGAGAGATGGTTCAGTGGTTAAGAGCACTGGCTGCTCTTCCAGAGGACCCAGGTTCAATTCCCAGCAACTACAAGGCAGCTTACCAACTGTCTGTAACTCTAAGATCTGACACTCTCACACAAACACAGATGCAGGCAAAACACCAATGCACATAATTTTTTTTTTAATTTTTAATGATTTAATAACAAAGAAATAAGTTAAAGGGCATGAGAGAAATGAGGATAATAAATCCTGGTTCTACATCTGGATTCCTGTTAAAGAAACTCACCAGATCTGTGTTATCTTGGTCCCACAGAGGTCACTGTGCAGCCCAAGCTTGTTTTGAGTTCATGGTGATTCTCCTGCCTCAGCCTCCTGAGTACTAGGATTACAGTTATGGATTATACTATGGATTCCACCTGTCTTGGAAGGGACTAGTAATTCCAATATCATGAAGAACTAACTAACAGCATTCTAGAGCTTCTGAAATGTAACTCCTGTTCATTACATTGACACTTGATAAAGCATGTCCAGGCCAGTAAAGACAGCTCAAAGGGTAAAGGTACTTGCTATCCAGGCCTTGATGACCAATGAGCCATGTGGTAGTGCACGCACACACACGATAAGTAAGTAATAAATGATAAGGCAAGTCCCCAATTTCCTAACTAGGATCATCAAGTCTAGTTTATGTCACCCTAAGTCTATACACAAACTCTCAGTAGCAGCTTCCTTCATGTAGCAGAAGAGCAGAATGGTTTTATTTTTCAAAGAGCTAGCAAACATTCTTCTCCTCTATTTGGATTGAAAACCCAGCTAGTTGGGCCCCATGAGGTCCTTCGCATGTATTTTAATCCTATACTAAAATAGAGCAAGCTGCATTTTCCTGCTTTTCTCTGAACAAATAAAGGTTTCTGAAGCAGAAAAATGGGGCCCAAAGCTAAGATACTGAGATGCAAGTGACATGGCTGAGTTTTAGTGACCACTGGTCAAGAATTAGTGAAGCTGGGAGAGAAAGGGAATCAATTTAAAAAACAATGTTTAGAACTCAGATATAGTAGAACAAGAAAACTATTAGAAATGGTGCATACTTAGTCACAAGTTCAAAGACACCATGGTCTGTAAACAAACTCTAGGCCAGCCAGGGCTACATAGCAAAACTCTACCTCAAAATCCAGAAAGGATATAGGACACTCAAATATTCTAATAAGCATACCATTTAATTCTGCTTACTGTTTGTTTTTATTTGAGACAATGAAGTGGTGACAGCACAGCTGGGAACGCCCAACTAACAAAGAATGTGAGCAATTCTAAGACCTAACTTGTTACTTGACTTTTATTCAAGTTCTATACCCAATTAGGTTTCCTTCCAGAACATCTAGACCTCTGGAATGTTATAGCAGTTAGAGCTCACTGCATGGTGAGCAGTGTGCTAAGAAACATGGAAGCTATGTGTTCCAAAGTGGGTTTTCTTGCTCCATGAATAACTGTAACAAAGACACTTAATCTCAAATTGCTAACAGTCTCCATCCAAGAACACACAGCCATGATTTAACTGCACACGAAAGCCAAGCTTACTTCACACACCACAACAGTTTTCTACTGCACTATAATCAGCTCTGGTGTAAGATGTTTAAGAATCTGGATTTCCATACTGTCTGAACAGTCCCTTAATGTTCCCCAAGTAGGCTGCACACTCTAACTTTCAGATCTGCAGATGTTAAACTCCCTTTTGTTTCCCTACTGTCACCAGGGAAAGGCCCTGAGGCATTTATCCCATGCTGGAAGAGACTATGCTGTCATGTGTCTCCCTTGTACAAGCTGGAACATATTTGATAAGGTCTGTAATTACATAACTCAGGACAGGCGAGGGTGGTGATCCAGCCTGGGCCTGCACACTCCTGCAGGTGCCAGATCAGCAGTGTGTGGAAACTACCTGACTGACTGAGAAGCCTAAACACTTCAAGGCTTACTATGTTGGAGATTGTCTATAGTAATCTGACAAGGGTATCCTCCATTAACCAAGGCTGTCATCATCAGATCTGCAGACATTCACCAAGTACAAAACTGGCCTTTTCACTTCACCTGCCTTTTCTGTCCCAGGCTTTTAACATAGGAAAGATCTGGTGCTGGACATGTATTTGTTGTGCCTATGGCATTTAAAGTTAGTTTTTTTTTTTGTTGTTGTTTTTGCTTGCTTGTTTGTTTTTTAATTAAAAGCCTGTATGTGTAGAAGTCAGAGAACCTGCAGGAGTCGGTTCTCTTTTTGTGGGTCCTGGGAAATGAACTTGGGTCTTCAGGCTTGGTGGTAGGTGCCTTTCCCTACTAACATCTCACTGGCCCATATTTGTTGTGTTTAAACCTATAAACATTGACAATTATTAAAATGTATTCATACTGATGTAGGAGATACTCAACGAGAATTGAGGGATTCACTAGTAGATCTGCTTAGGAGACATCAAGACACAAAACAGAACTTAACTAATGCAGCTGCCTCCCAGACATGTAGTCCCAGCGTGGTCTGCAAACCAGGCCTGTCAGAGTCCAATGGAATTTAGGATATCAGGATGCTAATGTGCACTCATCAGTATCAACCGCCATTATGCTCCTATCTCATAACAAAGGAGGCAAACCTGACTCAGAACAAACCATTAGGCCCATTTTCTTATCAGCTCAAGGGGGCAATACAGGGTCACAACCAATGTTAAGACCTGGCCTGCCATGAAGCCCCTTAGTTCTCTTCTTGAAAAAAAAAAAAACATAATTCTGCCAGGTGAGCAAGATGACCCTGGGTAACAACTATTTGAAAAAGAATAACAGTGGTGTACTAAAAATACTTCTGGCAATATCTTTTTCGTGTGGATCTCCCATCTGCCTAAGTGCCCAGGCTTGCAGTTTCCTGACTGTTTAAATTGTTCAAAGTGTAACCTGGGGCTGGGACCTGAAAGAGATTTAAGGATGACTATGTTCCTCTTTGGACATTTGTTATATTAAAGAGCTTTTCCCTTTATTAATCTCTTAAGTGTGTGGAGTGATTTCTCATTGGAGAGGCATAGTAATTCCAGAACTAGCTATGAACTAGATGGTAAGAAATACAAGGATGTCTGCAATGTGGGACATATCCTCAAGTACACAACCACTTATGGAGGAGACATTATGCTCACATTCAACAGCCTAAATAATGTGTAAATGATTACTTCTCAGTTATATTTCTCAGCAACCTATAACATAAACAGAATTTGCCAAATACATCTTCCAAACTAAGAAACTGGGTAAAAATCCCAGGCACTTGGTTCCCAGAGGCAAAGGTCTTTGTTCTATTGATGAAGCTTCTCTAACAGAGGCGATGGTAATGACAAAGGTGCGGTGTAGAAGAGCAGAGGGAAAGCGCAGTCTCGTCAGGACAGAGTACCAACAAAGTGGCCTTTTCTGTGTAGGGATCAGGGTCTGAGTTAGTTCCATCCAGCTTAAGATGGAGAGAGGAAAAGAAGACATTTAGAATTGGGGAAGGGGCAGTACTCACGTTTGCACTGCATGAGGCTCAAGGTTTAACCTCTCCAGCACCACAGAGGAAGACAGGAATGTACTGTGAGGGTGCTGGGATATAATAGTTAGATTATGATTTAAAAGACAGGAAAAAAGAAAAAGTTTGAAGCAGAACAGAAATTTGGCTTTTTGTTTTGCTTTGTTTCACACAGAATTTCAGGTAAGCCAAGCTGACCTTAAACTCACTAAGTAGCAAGGGCTGACCTTGAACTCCTCCTGGCTCCACCACTGAAGTTCTGGGATTACAAGCATGTACCACCACATTCAGCTTGCAATCTTAAAGACAAGAACTGAGAATGAATCCAATACCTCAAGTCTGTGTATTTAAGATGATGATGGCATTCACTAAATTAAGGAAGGGGAAAAATTGGTAGAGGGGGCAACAAGCTCCACTTTTAGCTAACTGAATATGAAACATCCAGTATCTCCATGGTAACATAAGTGAAGAATTAATTTAAAATGCAGATATTGAACCAATGTGAGGTAAGGATAAGAATGAAAACTGACAGATCACAAATAGACAGAATAGAAAAAAGGAAGGAACCAAAGGGAAAAAAATTAAAATTCTTTTCTTTTAATTTTAAAATAACATTTATCAGCTGGGTAGTAGTGGCACACACCTTTAATTCCAGCACTTACGAGGCAGAGGCAGGCAGATCTCTGAGTTTGAGGCCAGCCTGGTCTACAGAGCAGGCACCAGGATAGTTAAGGCTACACAGAAAAAAATCTTGTCTCAAAACACAACAACAAGGGCTGGAGAGATGGCTCAGAGGTTAAGAACACTGGTTGCTCTTCCAAAGGTCCTAAGTTCAATTCCCAGCAACCACATGGTGGCTCACAACCATCTATAGTGAGATCTGGTGTCCTCTTCTTGTGTGTATGGCAGAACACTGTATAAACAATAAATAAATCTTAAAAAAAAAAAAAAAGAATGTACATACCAAAGTCTTGTTTAAAAAAAACAACAACAAAAATACATTTATTCATTCATTTATTCATTCATTTATTCATTCATTCATTCATTCACGTGTGCCAAGGTGCATGTGTGGAGGACTATTTTTGGGAATTGGTTCTCTCCATCTACCATGTGGGTCCTGAGGAATCAAACTCAGGATGTCAGGCTTGGTACCTGCTAAGCCATCTCATCAGACCTGGAATTCTTATTTTTAATTTATTTTGCAAGTTGCCCATTTTTCTGTAATTGTCTTCTTTAGTTTGCCAGTCAGCTAGACAGTACATAGAGATAAACAGAAAGAAAGAAAGAAAGAAAGAAAGAAAGAAAGAAAGAAAGAAAGAAAGAAAGAAAGAAAGAAAAGTAGAAAAAAAATTTTTTAAACAAAATTATCTATGACTCCTTCTTGGATTTCTATGAGCACAATGAGCGCCCTCACCAGAGGTCCACAGTGACAGGCTGGAAGGTGCATTGGAGTGAAGCGAGAGCCCTTTCCCCTTAAAAAGCTGGCCACTTCCAGCGTGCTGCTCTGCTGACATGAAGCTGACTAGCGCGGTCAGACTCACCCTCCTCGCTCGCACTTCAGCACTTAGGGACAGGGATATAGCGCAGAGGTAGGGAGCCCCAACTTCCATCTCTAGCCTTGCAAAAACCAGCACAACAGTCTTCAGAACTCTGTCTGTAGTGATAACACACACTGACACAAACATGGATCCTCACAGACAGAATGTCACCTAGTCCAGTCACTTATAACCATGATCTGCAAACTCCAGAAATGGTTGAGACCTCTTTCAATAACAGCAGTAATGATGATGAGACTTGCTTTTTGATTCTGAGACAGGGTTCTACTAGAAACCTAGCTGGTCTTGAACCCTCCTGCCCCCCACTGCCAGGACAGGCGCAGGCCACTTCTCACTGTGCTGACAATGGCATGAACAGCTCAGAAGCATTGGAGTAAACTGTTGGTGTCCAGCATGGGTCAAGGTAGTATCACTGAACTATTCTCTTTTTTCCCTGTTATATTTATTGACTGATTTACTCGAGGGAGGAGACATATGGCAGTGAGTGTGGAGGTCAGAGGACAATTCAGTTAAGGGATAACTTGCAGGAATTGGTTCTCTTCCACCAAGTTTTATCTAGAGATGGAATTCAGGTAACAACAGCTTGGCAGCAAGCTCCTTCGCCAATGAGCCAACTCACCAGTCCCCAGCTACTCTTGTAAACCTAGTGTCCTTCACTGTCACACATTCCCAGTTTTGACTTCAGTGAGTCTCACTGAGGTCTCGTAGATGTCCTCCTCCTCTGAACAGTCTAGAGTAGCACAGGTAAAAGAGCAGCTCCTTGAGAGCTGCATGCAACACTTTATCTGTCTCTTTGGTCTATTTTCATCCAGCTCTAAAGCAATAAACAAGTCCTAACTATTTCAGGACATCTCCAAATAAGTACAGCACACAATCTGGGGACAGGTGACACTAAAGGTCCTCGCCTCTTGGTGTTTACAACCCTTGTCAATCCCCGTGTAACCGAGAGAGTAGAAGAGATATGCTCACTTCAGAGATCTCGAAAAACCCTCTGGCTTCCTTGCCAGGCACCCGCCCATCATCATCGCTTGTTCTACAGTAAGCAGCTGACAGTGAGACGGGCTCTATCGAGAGGTCCATGAATAAGAAACTGAGGCCCCCTCTGAAGGGGTTGCCCAATCCTCAGGACACTGAAGCTCTGGATGACAATGATGGCAACTCTATGAGACACTCCTAGTCCAGAAAGCATGATACCATGTCCAAATCCCACACCTTCACCACCAGGTAAGAAATATCTGTTTAAACTGTTTAAAACAGTTTAAAGTGTTTAAACTGCTAAGTTTGGGGGTCACTTTTGTTTTGTTTTTCAAGACGGTTTCTCTTTGTAGCCCTGGCTGTCCTGAAACTCACTCTGTAGACCAGGCTGGTCTCGAACTCAGATATCCACCTGCCTCTCTCTCATGAGTGTTGGGATTAAAGGAGTGCACCACCACCATTGCCCAGCTTGTGGTCACTTTTTAAAGCCATAGGTAACCAATATATGCTCCTTCCTACCAAAAGCTCAAACTAGCCAGGTATGGTGGTACATGCCTGAAATCATTGCCTTCAGGAGGCTGAAGCAGGAGGAGAATCAAGTGAAAAATGATACTATAAGATTCACATGCCCTACCATATGTGTCAGGCTGTCAGGGAGTGAACCCTGAGCCTTCTGAGGCAAGCACTCTACCACTGAGTTACACAGCAGTCATTACAACACTTTTAGACTCACTTCTTCCTAATTCTGTTAGAAACTCCCATTTTACATTCTCTTTCTTAAAAAGCCACACAAAATGCATTTCTCCAGAAAAGTTTCTAGAGCAATGTGGACCTGGTTTCACAATGTGGATACTCACTGTGAGAGAAGCGCTGAGTGATGGGGGTTCCAGGGTAAGGATAAGTCCGACTCTCCCACTGAATGTTTCCTTCCTGGACAGCCTTCATGAAACCATGGTAACACTGGTGGGCGACACCTAGATATGAAAGAACCAAAGACAACAGCTTAGACACCTACTTGTAATGGGAAAAAATCATTAAAACTGAATCTATTAACTGACTTAGCACTTGTGTGACTCATAAATATTTTGGGGAAGTTCAAATTTCTCTCATTTTCAATCAAAGAAAAGAAACACAATCAAGGAATGTCAAAATTGAAAGAACTACACTTGACCAAGGTATAGGAAGTTATTCAGAAAGCTGAGATATAGGATCATAAGTTCAAGTCCAGCCTGGGCTATACCCAATGAGACCTTGTGCCAAAAAGTGTATGTGTTCATGTAGTAGTTTTAAAAGGTAAACATCTACAGAGCAGTGGCTGTGCACACCTTTAATCCCAGTATTCAGAAGGCAGAGGCAAATCGTTCTCTGTGAGTTCAAGGCCAGACTGGTCTACCAAATTCGTTTCAGGACAGTCATGGCTACAGAGAAACCCTGTCTAGAAAAACAAAAACAAATCCACCTTATTTTGAAACTACAAATGAACTAAATACTATTATTATTATACAACTGTATACTATATATTAGTATTCTAGCTATTCATAAAATTAAGATAGAAAAGAAAAAAAATGTGTTAATTTATCTAATACTAAATTTTATAAAAATAATGTCTTTAGGGAGAAAAGAAAAATAGGGGGAGTCTAAAACTAAAACAAGACAGGGTTGTCAATAAAAACTGACATAACCAAGCCAGGTGTGGTAGCGCATGCCTTTGATCCCAGCACTTAGGGAGGCAAAGGCAGGTGGATCTTTGTGAGTTCAAGGCCTGTCTGGTCTACAAAGTGAACCTAGGACAGCTGAGACTACACAGAGAAACTCAGGGCAGGGGGGGCAAGACAGGGAGCACCATAACCATAAGATTTCATGCTGTTCTTCCAGGGGACTGAGTTCATTGGCAGCTCCCACAAAAGTGGCTCACAGCTTTCTTTAACTAAAGATTCAAGGGATCTGATGCCCTCTCTGGCCTCCACAGGTGCCTGTACATGTGTAACATACATGCATACACATACACGGAGAGACAGACAGACACACACACACAAAAATATCTATTTAGAACACTTGAAATAACCTGTCTTATCCACAGTACCTTTGATCAGCCGATACCACTGTTTGCAGACCAGAGCTGCAGTTTTGTGTTCCTGATACGGTGAAAGGAAGGATAGGATATACTCCAAAACCTCTTCTGGCAGCTCAGACATTGACCTATTATGTCTTGTATCCTCAACCTCCAACACTGGGTGAGGGTCCTCATCTTGCTCCATTGTCCCTTCCAACACAGTTTCTTCTTGGTCCACAGCCATGAAACTGTCATCTTCACTGTCCGAGGAGCTGGCCATGACATCCCACTTGAAGCTGCAGCAGGTAAGAAATAAACATTAGTGTACAACTTTTAGACACACAGAAGCAACTGAGCACCCAAGCTGCTCGTGAGCTCTTTACTACACAGCATGAAATTGCTCCAGCACTTTCCCGTACTATTTGGAACCATCTTAATTTGATAGGTAAAGTTCAAAAGCCAAGCCCATCACATCTTCCCTCTCTCTAGAATGGCACACAAGTTCCGATATAACCTTAAAACGGGAAAACTGGGGCACGAGAGAAGGCCCAACAGTTAAGAGCATTTCCTCTTTTTGCATGCAAGTTTGATTCCCAGCACGGTGGCTCACAATAGCCTGAATTCCATTTCCAAGGGACCCAGCACCATCACTGGCCTCTACGAGAACTGTACATGTGTGATAGGTCCACAGACCATACATGCAGGTAAACACTTAAACACATTAAAAATGAATTTTAAAAATAATAACAAAACACCACTAACTGGCCATGGTAGCACACACTTTAATTTTTAATTCTAGCTCTTGGGAGGCAGAGGCAGATGGATCTCTGTGAGTTTTAGCCCAGCCTAAGGTCTACATAGTGAGTTCTAGGCCAACCAGCACTACAAAGTGAGACCCTGTCTCAAACAAGCAAAAACAACCTAGAAACCTGTTCTTTCATATTTTCTTTAACTCAGAGATTTGACTAATACATGATACAGGGAACACAGTCAATGACCCAAAACCTCCCAATAACAAGGAGAAACTAACTCTAGTTCCTACAAAAGAGTAGAAGAACACTAGGAAGATACAAGTCAAGAAATAGCTGCTTTAAGACAGGCATACTGATGCAGCCCTGTGACCCTAGCACTTGGGAGGCTAAAGCAGGAACAGTATCAGGGTCAGTTTGTATCAGTTTGAGAGGAGCATGGCCCAGCAATGGAGTGCTTACCCCTACACAGGCCAGCTGAATTAGAGAATAAAACTTTTCTAAAAACAGGCTTAACTGGCTATACTGCCAACTATGAACAACAGAAAACATGACAAGTCTAGACAATAAAAACAAAAACAAACAAACAAACAAACAAAAAAGAGCCAGGCATGGTGGCACATATCTGTTCTTTCATAAATCCCAGCACTCAAGAGGCAGAAGCAGGCAGATCTCTGAGTTTGAGGCCAGCCTGCTCTACAGAGTGAGTTCCAGAACAGCCGGGGTTACATGGAGAAACCCCGTCTCAGAAAAATAAAAACTAAATCAAACCAAAACATACAAACAAAAACAAACCAAAAACATACCCAAATGTCTAAGAATAAAACAAATAGTATGAACTATCATTCACAATGGAAACCCATGACGCCAGGAATGACAGGTACATGTCACATGTCTCTTAGAAATAATGCTCAGCAAAGAGGACAGAGTGTGTACTGCATGACTGACTACGTATACACGTTTAAAGCTAATTCACACTACAATAAATGAGGACAGTGATTAACATAAAAAGTTCCATAGTGTTGGTAAAATTCTGTTTCCTAATTGGGAACAGAAGTATGCAGTCTGTGAAAAAGTCATGGACTAAATACCCATGTACTTCGTAAGAGTTGATCCAAATATGTTCTTGCCAACAGTTATTTCTTTTGCCTGTTTGTTTTTTGTTGTTGTTTTGGTTTATGAGACAAAGTTTCTTTGTATAGCCTTGGCTGCCCCAGGAGTAGCTCTATAAATCAGGCTGGCCTCGAACTCACAGAGATCCTCCTGCCTGCTGCCCGGCAGTGGTATTCATTCTTAACCTATGAACCATCTCTCTAGTCCTTATTTATTTATTTATTTATTTATTTATTTATTTTTGAGAGCTCCTGTAGCCTAGACTGTCTTTGAACTCACAGTGATCCTCCTGCCTCAGCATTCCAAGTATTAGGATTATGAAGTGTGAGCCACTGTGCCTGGCTTAGTTTCCTTTCCCTCCTTCCTGTAGATACAAACCCTGCCTTTTATATACATTGTTTTGCAAGTACATAGTGCATTTTGAGCTTATTTCCCCCACCCTCCATTACTTCTCCCATTCTCACTCTCTCCAGTCCCCTAGCTCTCCTCAAGAGTTTTGCTTCTATTTTCATTTCTGCATACACACAAGATTTACTCCCTTCTCTAATTTACTGGGTTAACATTAACCTATTCTACTTTAAACTCAGTTAAAAAAAAAAAATTCAAGTAAAAGACCTGTTGAGTGAGGCCACTGTTCCCATCTAATTCAAAGGCAGTGAGCCAGCACAGCTCTGACCTATGAGCCCAGGTCGCTTCAGAACAACAGAATCAGGAGGCTACACAGTCCTTGACAGCACTATTTTCCCAAGCAGAGCAAATCTGTCTGATTCAATAAAACAATTTAGTTCTGTTCCAAACCTTCCAACAGCAGTGAGCAAACCTGAGCTGCAGCACCCACTCCGGGCTGAGCTTTAAGGAGCTTCCCTGTCAGCTGGTTCATGTTCCACAGGAACATCAGCCCCATGCTTCACAGGGCGCACCTGCTAGCTCAGCCCTAGACACAGGTGCCAGAACACACAGCTTCCTTCTCTCTTCCACAATCAGACACTCAGGGCTCCTGAGGAGATGGAGGCATTGTGATGCTCTGAAGCTTTGGAGGGGTTTGGTTTGGTTTGGTTTTCATTTTCTTTTCTGTTGGCTTAAAGCACTTCTCATGTAAAAAGCATCAACTCAAGGTATGTGGTTTTCTTGAAGCTGTTTAAAAGGACAAGCTCTCATCCTCACCAGTGTCAGACCTCTTCACTTTCCCCAAAGTGATGGGTCTTTGGGGGAAAACTCACTATTGGAAGTCAACTCAACAGAACTAGAATGTGAAGACAGGCTGTTAACTGGGCTTCTTTGCCTTCTGTGGGGCATCCCAATGAACACGGGGTTTCCAGACATTTCCCCGAGAGCACCTGCATGCTGACCTCACATCACTTTGTAACAGAAATTGAATCAAAAGAGCCAAGGCAGTCTGCTGGCCAAACTAAAATGCTTTTTATGTCTCTTGAGTTCTGAAGTTTTGTTTTCTTTTAAAGAGGGGAACAAAAAGAGTGGGTTTTGTTGTTTGAGAGTGCCACTGTCGTATTTGCCAGGGAGTCACTGACTAGCCACACTAGCTGCATCACTGAGATCCAGCTTCAGCGCGAGGCTGTTTCAAAAACCGGGTAGGTAAGGTGAGTCAGTGGGTAGAAGACACTCTACCCCAAGCCTGATGACTTCAGTCCAATCTCGAGATCCCACACGGTTGAGGGACACAGCCAGTTCCCACAAGTTTTTCTTATTTCTATACATGCACCTAAAAACATGCACACACACAGACATTGTAGCATGCACGTACTGGAACACACACACAAATAAAATTGTTCAATTATTAAAAATACTATGTTTGAATCTCATAAAAGATTTTAAAAAGTGAGAGGGAATGATTCCACTAAGAGCTGATAACATAGCCAGGCAGTGGTGATGCATGCCTTAATCCAGCACTGGAGGCAGAGGCAGACTCATCTCTTTGAGTTCGAGGCCAGCCTGGCCTACAGAGCGAGTTCCAGGATAGCCAGAGGGCTACACAGAAAAACTTTGCCTTGACCCTCCCCCGCGCAAAAAAAAAAAAAAAGCTAGTAATATATAACTACATATAAGCACAGGGCAGTGTATGATAAATTGTGTGTGGAATCAAGCTTGAGCAGCTCAAGGGAATGGAGGGCTTACCCATTGTGGTAAGATGCTAGAAGGATGTGCTGAACTCCACTTGGCTGACCAGGTAGGATTTCAGAGCATCAAAAGAAAAGGTGGGGATGGAAGGGCTTCAAGTTACTATTTTTTTTAAACTGTTAATTTGTTAGTTAGAAAAACTTCCCTAGAGAAAGGGATAAAAGCCATTTGACACTCAAACCGATGTTTTGACCACACACATGATATTAGAATATCTTATCTATAGTAACAGAAGCTCATAATCAGATGACTCAGGTGACTCCACTCCTGGAAGTCAATAATTTAACAACAGAAGGGAGAAAAAAGTCTAGGTATAGAATGTTTTGGCCTAACTAGTGCTGTACAGTTGCTGTTAGCAAACTGATACACACAGACACCACTGAATGGCTTCTATAAAACATCCCACACTTAGTAACAGATGTCAGCAGGAGTGAGCATTTTTTCAATGATTAATATGTCTGTTACCCAATTAGGATTCCCTTTAATAAAACAGGAAAATGAAGTATGTCCTCATATTACCCATCAGTATTACTGTATTGGCATTCTTTTTCTCTGTATGTAGCCTTGGCTGTCCTGGACTCACTTTGTAGACCAGGCTGGCCTTCAACTCAGAGATCCACCTACCCCTGTCTCCCTGAGTGCGCAGCAGATCTGTGTCCATTGAGAACAGCCTTACTTTAACCCACTGTGCTCTGTAAGACCAGTCCTGCAGAGCGCAATGTTCTCTCCTAATGCGTCCTAGAGCTGCATCTGTGACCCGCTCAAGTGATTTCTGATACTGCAGACGAAGAAGGACAACAGAGGGCAGGAAAGTTTAAGAACTATTGCATTCAGCAACATTTATTCATTTACTCTGTAAACAGAGAAGGGGATTGACTGAGTAAGGTCATTTTCAGGTATCTTCCACTGCAAACAGTCATATACAGCCCACACATGAGCAGAAGCAGCTTCATGCACCTTCCCTGTAATAAAAACCTGCAAAACTGAGGTGGCTCTACTGGGAGAAACAATGCTATAACTGGGTTCCACAGCTTTGGTTGCCCCAGCCTAGAACGCACCACAGTAGAGTGGCTGGCCTCAACTACCACTTTCGTTACCCACATAACTTAAACTGCCATTAGCTGGAGATGAATGGACTGCACAGACATTTAAAGCACTCTTCCACAAGGAACTTCGGCTTTGCAAACATTTAACGTCAATGAACCTTTAGCCATTGCTAATCTCCAACAGACGTCCCCAGGAAGCCTGTTCACCTCTCTACCACACTAATAGGTACTTATCAATATCAATACTTTCTTGCTCTTTTGTAGTGTGGGGATCAAACCCACAGCAAACACTCTATCAGCTGATTACGCTCTCAGGTTTCGACCTTTCTTTTGTTGTTGTTTTATCACCTTGTTTTGTTTTACGTGTACCAGTGTTTTGCCTGCATGCATGTGTGTACCACATGTGTACCTGGAGCCTGTGGAGGTCAGAAAAGGGTTTCGGATCCCCGGGACTGAAGTTCCAGATGGTTGTGAGCCACCATGTGGGTGGTGGGAACAAAACCCAGGTCATCTGCGAGAACAGCCAGGGTCCTTCACTGCTGAGCCACCTCTTCAGCCCTGTGTTTTGTTTTTTAAGGGAGGAACTTAATATGTAGCTAAGGCTGGCCACAAATTTACATTGATTTGTCTGTCTCTGCCTCATCAGTCATCCTGGGATCAGTGGCATGTACTACCATGTCTGGCTGTCAGTACTCTTTAATGAATGATCATAAAGTCCTTCACTGATGAAGTTAATGTTAATAACTGGTTATAAATCCAACCTTGAAATGATGAATGCTAAGGATTCCCGTGCGATTGTGATAATTGTGAAATATATAATTGGCCTTCTGTTTCCTGACACACAACTCTTAAAAACCGGAGAATTTCCAAAGTAGAATCTTTCTGTACTGAGTTAACTGACAACTGGTAGCCCTAAGAGCTTTGGGATTGGGACTGATCACAGGAACGATTTGGGCATTATTAGAAGGTGAACACATTACGCCAACCCTCCAACTGTTAACTTGATCCCCAATGGTCAATGACCTAATCAATCAAATTCATAATGTACTAGGCATGGGAGTACAAGCCCATAACATCAGGACTTAGGAGGCTGAGGCAGTAGAATCAGGAACTCAAAGTCATGCTTGACTATAACAGAAAGTTTAAGGCCAAAGTTTAAGGCCAGCCTGGGCTACAAAATATTCTGTATCTGAAGAAATAAAATGAAATCTGAGTCTAGGGAGATTCCAGACTACTGAGGATGTAGAGGTATCTAGAGGTGGTGCCCAGAGGGACATGGAGTCTTTGTGCACCTTCCCATATGACTCACTGTAGGCATGCCCATTTATCTATGGCCTCTAGTGTGTGTGCTTGTGCAGCTTGTGCATGCACACAGGACAGAAGTGGTTTCTCCTCTATCACTCTCTCTGCCTTATTCCTCTGAGGTAGGTTCCTTACTGACCCTGGAGCTAATGTTTTCTGACTAGGCTGGCAGCCAGCAGACTCCAGCAATCCTCCTATCAAACTCTGCTCATTGCTGGAGTTGCAGGCCTGTGTGGGATCACATCTAGTTGTTTGTTATAAGGGACCAAATGCAAGTCTTCATGCTGCAGTCTCCTAGAAATCACTAGGAGACTCCTCATCACAATCTTTTATAATAAAGTAATAAATACAGTGTTTATAATAAAGTAGTGTATACAGTATTTGTGGAGGTTCTGTGAACCTGAAAAAAAAGTCATGAGAAACCAGACTTACAGCTGGCATCTGGAGTGGGGTCATTCTGGCAGTACTGAACCCTCAACCTTGGTATTTGAAACTAGTTCCAGGTAGTGTCAGGACTAAATGAATTACAGAACTAGAGGATACCTAATTGGTGTATTCGGGTACTTGGTTAAAAAAGTGGGGAGATGCTGTAATTTCAGCAGTATGGGTGGGGGAGTCTCTGAGTTAGATGCCAGCCTGATCTACAAAGTGAGTTCCAGAACAGCCATAACGAGACTCTTGTCTCAAAAAGCAAAAACAAAACAAAACAAAAAAAACCACAAATCAAAACAACAACAAAAAACCCCAACCAACAAAACAAAAAGATATAGTGTCCAGCCATGGCTCATTCTGTAATCCCCAGGACAAGAACTGCTCCAAGTTCAAGGCCAGGCTACATAATGCACTGCAGCACAGCCAAGGCTATGCTGAGTAAGACTGCCTCAAAACCAAAACCAAAGCGATCATATCTAGATCCACAGAAAGTGCCATTATTGACTGCCTTCAATTTTCTGTGTCACCATAGGTGGAAAAGCAGGCCTGGCTAGTCAGCAACACCGTAATTCAGGCTTAAGGGTCAGCATTTAAAGGACGGAGGAAGAGAGGCTCACTCTCTCTGTGCTGGCCAGTTTTTATGTCAACAGCACAGAGAGGGTCATCTGACAACCAATGAGTTCAATCAACAGGACTTGCAAGGTGAAAGAAGAAATTCAACTCCCATAGGCTGTATGGCACCTCACATTCATACACTCTCAAACAATGTAATAAATTTTAGAAATAAATATTTGGATGAGGGGCAAGTTTGAGAAGGTAAAATGATACATACATATGAAAATCTCAAAATGAAACCCAGTCCTTTACCTGCTGACTAAAAAAAAGACAAAGCACTTACCTATGCTAAAGACCCTGGATTCCATCTACCACGGAAAGATAGACAGGCAGACAGACATGATTAATTCTTTAAAGAACCCACAACTAAGAATATGCTCTATTAGAAATAAATTCTCCCCTCCCCTTTTCTGATTTTTTTTTTTTTTTTTAGACAAGGATTCTCTGTGTAGCCTTGGCTGTCCTGGACTCACTTTGTAGACCAGGCTGGCCTCCAACTCACAGAGTTAGAGTTACACCTGCCTCTGCCTCCCAAGTGCTGGGATTAAAGGTGTGTGCCACAATGCCTGGCAACACTCCTAATTTCACTGTTTTGACTCTGGATCGTTTACAAACTCTAAAATCAAGCTGACACATTCCCACTGCACAATAACATTGCCACTGCACAGTAACAAAAGAAGAACAATAACTAAAATTTAAGGACTTAACTAGCCTGTTACTTTTTTTTTTTTTTTTTTTTTTCCCCTGAGACAAGGTCTCAAGGGTAGCCATTGACTCTCCATACTTCTGTCTCAGCCTCCCAAGTGCTGGAATTATAAGTAAATGACAGTACATTTAGTCCTGGCTCTTAATTAAAGTATAAACCATAAATCAAAACTTGAAATGGAATAGGTTTAAGATCAATGGTTAAGCACTTCCCTACCATGTTCAAGGTCCTGGGTTCAATCCTAAGCATCTAAGAATTTTAAAACAAAAATAAAAAAGACTTCCAATAGAAGAGATTCTAGAGAAACAGAGTACATCAATGTGGGTTGTACTAGCAAAGAAGTAAGCAGAAGCACCCCAGGTCTTACTGTATCTTTTGGTCTTCTTTTTCGGTGCTGGGAATCAATCTTTGGATATGCTAAGCTATACAAATGCTCTATCACTGACAATCCTGTTTCAGCAGAGAGCCCCATCACATTCATGTGAAGCATTGTTCTGAAATGACTCCACTAGGTACTTCACATCGAAGAAGTTAATACAAAGACAAAAGTAAATAAACTGAATTGACATATGGGAAAGACATAAACTGCTAGAACAGTGTTTGCTCTCTCCCTTCTGTCAGTTCTGTGGCCCAGGCTGGCCTCCAACTCACAGCAATCCTCTTGCCTTAACCTCTTGTCTGCTAGGATTAGAAATATGAAATACCAGCCTTGAATAGTGAATAAGTCTTTAATCCCAGCACTCGGGAGGCAGAGGCAGGTGGATCTCTATGAGTTTGAGACCAGCCTAACCTATATAGGGAGTTCCAGGCCAGGCCAGTCAAAGATACATAGTGAAACTGTCTTCACAAAAAGAATTTTAGACCTGGGCTACTTAGTAAATGACTCCAGGGCCACACTGAGCAAAGAGTGATACTCTGTCTCAAATAAACAACCCCTGAACTCTTGTTCTTTAAACCCAAAGCTATTAGCATGACATTTCATTAAAAATTTTGTTTTTTAATTATGTGTTTGTGCAGGAGCCTGCAGGAGCCACAGGAGCTGGAGCTGGAGCTGGAGTGACAAGTGTTGTGAGCTGCCTGATACGGGTAATGGGAACTGAACTCCAGTCCTTGGCAAGAGCACTAAACACTCTTAACTGCTGCCATCATGTCTCCAGCCCTGACATGCTCTTTGCTTTTATTATTTTTATTTTGGGGGGAATGCTGCAGGTTGAACCTGGCGGGATCTTATGTGCGTTAGACAGATACTGTATCTGTGAGGAAAAGCCCAGCTCTGTTTAAAAACTTTCTGAGGTTTATGTATTTTATGTGAATCACTGTGTTGCCTATATACTACTTACAGGCAGTGCCCTCAGAAGCCAGAAGAGGGATCAGGCCCCATGGAACTGATATCACAGACAATTGTTAGCCACCGCTTGGGTGCTAGGAGCTGAACCTAGCTCTTCTGGAGGAACAACAGCCAAGTGTTCTTAATTTCTGAGCCATTTCTTCAGTCCTCACTCCCATAACCCTTTTAAAACTTTTTCTTGTAATAAACTATGCCACTCACTACTGTTTTGAAGTATACAGTTTAGTGGCATTAAGTCCTTTTGCTCACTGTGCACACTACCCATCTCATGCAGAAAGTCCACACTCATCAACTCATCATTCCCCATTCTCCCCTGCCCCAGATTCCGGATGCTATTTTTACATGACCACTACCATTCTACTGTCCATCACTATGGATCTGACCATCACTGGTCAATGGAGTCAGACAATAATTTCTCTTACACATCTGGCTTATCTCTCATAACAGCAATTTCCAGGTTCACTCATAAATTGTTAAAAATCTCAAAACAGTATCATCTACTAACACGTTAAATGTACATGCCAGGTACTTACACAGCCTGGAAATGTCTGAATCACACCTTAGCACAATTAAGGCTCAGGAGATAGCTCAGTGGGAAAGTGTTGTGTAAGCCTGAAGACCTGAATTCAGACCACCACCCACACAAAAATTAGGGCAGAGCAGCATGTACCTGTAGTCCCAGTACTCAGCAGGTGGATCTCTGAGGCTTGTTTGCCAACAGGTCTAGCCAATTTGTGATTTCTAGGTTCCATAAGACGCACACATACATGTGCATACACACACACATACATACATACACACACACACACACACACACACACACACACGCTCACACGCACAGCTTTTTAAAAGACTTTTAAAAGAAACTTTATAATGAAGAGGGGAAAAATCTGAACAGCCTGCCTCTAAGAGAACTTGGAAGAACATGGCTAACTAGTCTAAGGAACTTTACCAGCTAAAATTAAAACTTGTTTGCCCTTGTAGAAACCAGCGGAACTACCCCAAAACTGTGTATGATTCTGTTGAGATGTGAAATTAAGTTAATGTCAGGGGCTGGGAGTATAGCTCAGTGGTAGAATGGAGGCTGTGACAAGAGCATGCAGAAGTCCCTGGGTTCAATTCAGAAGGGAGGGAGGGAGGGAGGCAGGCAGGGAGGAAGAGAAGAAAGATGTGTGAGTCATCTAAGCTAAGCTACAATCCAGAACAATAAAATTTTACATAATACCTACATGTTTATCAGATTCAAATATACACATAAAAGCACACCATCTCAAAGTATACACAATACTTCCACCTTCTGAATCAAAACAGAATAACACTAGGAAAAAATAACTTTTTTTTTTTTTTTTTTTTTTTTACAATTTAAAGGTAAAAACTATAATACAATGACATCCAGAGCACACAGGAAATTTGCCTTCTAACATATGCATCAGTAAGGAAATGCAAAATTCAAGCAACAAGAATGTCACTATGTCAGTAATTTCCAAGACTTGCAATAACACAGAAATAATTTCAGAAATAACATGTATTATGTACTCAATTCTAGGTAATTTTACAATGACATATTTAGGTCACATCCTTCTTCACATAACACACTGTCACAATACAGAATGATGGGCAGCTAGGTATGTGGTTCGGCTGGTAAAGTGCCTGTCTAGTATGCACACACAGCCCACATCTGCCTCCTCAGCACCAGCAAATTGGGCTTAGTAGAAGAGGCCTGTAAGTCTAGCGCTGGGGAGGTAGAGGCAGGAGGATTGCAAGTCCCAGGGCATCTTCTGTTACACAGTGAGTTCAAGGACAGTGAACACCAACAGTGCTGGGCATGGCACATGTCTGTAATCCCAAGCCTAGGGACTGGGAGGCAGGAAGGTAAGTTCCAGGCCAGTTTGGGATCCACTCAACCTGTCTCAGAAAAAAACAAAACAAACGGGGAGGAAAGAGGGTTGGAGAGATGGCTCAGCAGCAGTTAAGAGCATTCCCTGCTGGCCCAGAAGACGTGATTTGGATTCCCAGCATCCACGTGGCAGCTCAAAACCTTCTGTGACCCCAGTTTCACAGGATCCAATGCCTCTCTGGCCTCTGTGGGCACCAAGTGCACAAACATACATGTAGGCAAAAGACCCATACACACTAAAAAATAAAAATAAATTAAAAGACACAAAACAGGGCTGGGCATGTAGCTCAGCTGCAAAGCATTTGCCTAGGATTTACAAGGCCAGGGCAGGGTCCCCAGTACCCCATCACGGCCACTGCAACAGCAATTAAAACACAATGCCTCCTGTGCTAGTTAGAAAAAAAAAAAAAAAAAAAACAAGGGTGGGAGGGTTTCACTCTGAAGTTCTCTCATTCAGAATCTGAGAAACTTTCACTGATGTGAATGCTTGCTGTCTGTGCCTGTGACTCACTCAGAAAGGCTCTCCCAAGACTGCTAGATCCTTGAAAATTGAGAAACCATAACTGGGGCATGCATACTGTGTAGGAAGGATGACAATGAATGAATAAAAGGGGAAAGAACTCAGGAAAAAAATTTAAGTATCTCTAAGCCATTCGTGGTTATGCACACTTAGAATCCCAGCCCTAGGGAAGGCAGGAGGAGGATGGGGAGGGCCCAGACTAGCATGGGCTACATAGTGAGACAAGAAAGAAAGAAATCCCAGAGCTGGAGAGATTTCTCAATGGGCAACAGTTGGATTTCCAGCACTAAATGATGATTCACAACCATCCACCACTTCAATTGGGCATGGGGGGCCATGCCCCCATAACTTCAAGGGCACCAAGCAAGCACATGGTGGGTAGACATGCAGAAAAAAAAAATATATGAATATTTTTCATATGTCATACACATAAAATAAGATAAATTGAAAAAAATTAAAGAAATAAACAAGCCTGGAGGAGGTGACACGCACCTTTAATCACAGCACTCGGCAGGTGGAACTCTGATTTCAAGGCCAGCCTGGTCTACAGTGAGTTCCGGGAAAGCCAGGGTTATATAGTAAAACGCTGTCTCAAAAAAACCAACCAAACAAATAACTAACTGACAGAACAGGCAAAGCTCTGAGAAGCTCCCTTCTCCCCCTGGTTGGAGGAACACACTTACTGTACTACCGTGAGCACGCTGGCTTTTTTGTCCGGCTTTCCAAGCAGGCTCGAGACAACTTTAGATAAAAAGCTGTCCTCAGACTCATCAGTACCTCTTTCTTTAAGTACCCAACACATAGAGGGCCTTTTAATACATGCTTTATTAAAGAAATAATCTTCTACTTCCCTTGTGTGTACTTTTTTTTTTTTTTTTTAAGCCAGGGTCTCATTATGAAGCCCTGGCTATGCTGGAACTCAGTATGTAGAACAAGCTGACTGCAAACACACAGAGATCCGCCTGCCTCTTCCTCATGAGTGCTGTTATCAACGGTCTGCACTGCCATGGCCAACTGTTTCACATATTTCAGAATATACATTTTTCAGAGCACTTTTGCAAACATCTCTTTTTATCTACATAATTATTTTTTAAAATAGAAATACCAATACTGAACTAAGGGGCTTTGGGTTTTATAAAGAATTGTTAACTCACTAACTAAAACACCCTGAAAACACATAATCACACTTTTCATCTCCAGAACAGCTTCCCTGGAAACTTCAGCATGCTTACAAACTAAAGGCTTTGCTAGCCTTTTCTTTGCCTGCTCTTTACAGAAAGAAGGTAGCTATCACACAGCCACAAAGAACCATATTCAACATTAAGAAGCATCCTAGGAGCCAGGTGGTGGCAGCGGCAGCACACACCTTTGGTTGCAGCACTCAGGAGGCACAGGCAGACAGAGCTCTTTGAGGCCAGCCTGGTCTATTACAGAGTGACTTCCAGGACAGGTAGGGTTAATAGAGAAACCCTGTCTTGAAAAACCAAAACCCAGAAAAAGAGGAAGCAGCATCCTCATCCTCCTTGCATTAGAGATGGTTCAGCGGTTAAAAGTGCTTACTGATCTTGCATAGGATCCAAGTTCATTCATTCCTAGCACCCAAACCAGATGGCTCACAAATGTCTGTAACTCCAGCTACAGGGAATCTGATGCCTCTGGCCTCTGCTAACACATGGATTTTCTTTCTCTCTCTCTCTCTCTTTCTCTCTCTCTCTCTGTGTGTGTGTATATGTGTCTGTCTGTCTCTCTGTGTCACAAAGAAAAAAACAAACAAACAAAAAAGCATCCAGGGGCTGAAGAAATGGTTCAGCAGTTAAGAGCACTCGCTGCTCCTCTGGAGGACCCAGGTTCAATTCCTAGTACCGACACGGCAGTTCACAGCTGTCTGTAACTCCAGGTCCAGAGGATACATGGCCCAAGGCATGCGCATGGTGCGCATACACATGCATGCTGGCGAAACACCCGTAAACGTAAAATTAAAGAGAGATCTGAAAACAAACATCCTTAGCTGCTTTTCCTGATCTCTCTCTCTTTTTTGTACCTGCGACAGGTAAGGAAATAAAGCTGAAATACTGCAGAGTAAATGGTATCACAGAGTTCCATCAACACCTGATGACGATGTAGCACAGCGACATAACAGGTGGTAGCAAGGAGCATTAATGTCAAACCACCGCTGATACCATGAGCCTCTATTAGCAAATTAATAAACAGAACAGCCCTCCAATTTCCTACTCTTGGGTCAGGCCTACATTTTTAGCTAGGAAACTAAGGAAATCTACACTTCTATAGAAAACATTGATTTAAGAAAGGGAAAAAATGGTCAAAGAGGTAGCTAATATTAAGTGAAGTAATCGTCATTTTACTAAATAGTTGTCATTCAAAGCTGGTTGAAGTGCATACAGCACTCAGGGCTCAGTGTAGATTGAATGTAATATTAAATTGGGTTTATCTAAAGCAAACAGCTACAGGATATTAACTGATTAACATGCAACAGAAAAGACACCCAACCAGACTTGGACAACTGAAGAAGCTCTGTTATGTGATACAGGGAGCATCCCTGTCCAGCTTAAGAGCTTCAGACTGAATTCTAAGTGATGGTATTTCTTCGCCAATTTCCCTTGTCCCTTTAAATCCATGATGTCATCATTCTTAAGCACAAGCAAAACCCGATTTGTTACAAAAGATGTTTGGTGTGTCCAAGCAAAAGAGATGGCTCCAACAATTCACAGCAGCACAATTCCAAATGAACCCATTCTTCCTCAACGAAAAGGCCACCAGGCATCAAACCATCTTCTCTACCCGAGAGAAACGAAACCAAAGTCTCTCAATTACTACCATTTCAACAACAACAAAAAGTTCCGAGGAAAAACAAATAAAAAACAAAATAGTACAGTGTTGCCACCAGCAAGTGAGACCGATAATGTGTCTCGTTCTGCATCTATATCACTCATAAGCTACCACAGAAAAGTCCAAATGTTTTGGCCATTGAGAAACAAAGCTTTTATTTTCCTATCAAAACTCGGAAGATCCAACAGACAAAGCAATCGGTTATTCCAAAGGTTTCCAACCAACTCCACCATCTGAAGTTTCTCTGCCGAAACTATCAGGATCTCACCCAATTGTGTTTTTGATTTAGAAACTCGTTTCCACCCTCCACAGTTCTCTAAACAATTCTCAGGAGGGCAAGCCTTCCTCAGTCCCAACGTGGACTGCTGCCTCCAGCAAGGAGAGCTGCAGTTCCCACTCCTAAGAAAACACTCAAACGGCTAGGGGTCAGGAAGGGAACTGCTTGTGTTTCATTTCGTCAGCCAATTCCAAAAATCAGCTCTTTGCAGCTGCAGCTTCCGAGACGACGGCCCCTCGCCGCAGCCCCAATTCGGGAGGGCAGCAGTCTCCCGCTCCTCTCCGAGGACTAAAGGGTTTCAGGGGGCGGGGTGAGGCTCCATGACACCCCGAAAGCCATTCTTGCCCTGGCCACGCATCCTCTCCTGGGCCGGGGGAGGAGCAGGACCACCCTGCTGAGGAGAGGGCACAGGTTTGCACCCATCCGGAGGGCTGGCTGCTAAGGGGCGCCCGTCCACACCTCAGACTGAGAAACCGAGGATGACGACAGCAAGACCCCAGGCCCGCCAAGACCCACGCCCGCGCAGGACACAGGGCCCGCGCCGGACTCGGGGTGCCCCGGGATCCCCAGGCATAAAGCGCTGGAGGCGTCGGCGCCCGGCCGCGGCCCCGCACCGGGAAGAGGCCTCACCTGGCCCAGCCCGTTCCGCGCTCACGGCTTCGCGTCTCCGGCGACGGCGGCGAAGGGGCCAGGGCCGGAGCACAGCCGCTCTGCCTCAGGCCGCTGCTTGCTGTGCTCGGGGAATCTTCACGGCTGACGGGACCCGGGGCCACCCGGAGCCGCCATCTTCCTCCACTCAAACGCCGTCGCGGCTATCACCGCCGCAGCCGCTGTCCCCGATGCCGCCGCCGCTGCTGCTGCTCAGACTGAGAAAAGACAGCGCGCAGTGCGCATGCGCCGGGGCGGGGCGCAGAGGCAGCGCGCGCGCACACACGTCAGCGCGGCCAGCGTTCGCGCGGTGGCCGCTGGGTGGCGCCATATTGAGAAGGACCGAAGGGAGCGGAGGTTTTTTTCAGGACTCTTGTGTGGAATCGGCGCGGCTCGGCAAGGGTACCTGGGCTGTTTTCTCGATGGTTTGAGACTAAAGACTTAGATTAAGTCATTTGTGTCCCCAGGTACCCATTGAACACAGAGAAGGGCAGTGGCGAATGGAAATGCCTTTAGATATCGCCAGAGAGGAGCTTCTGAAAATGGTAGCATAAAGCTACGTTGTTACCACCTTTTTTTTTCTTTTTTTTTTTTACAATGAGGAGACCCAGGACCAAAGCTACCCTGTAGAACAGGATCCGGGAGGAAACAGGCCTGTGTGTTTTTCTGTGCTTCCCACTGTCGCCATTACCGGGGTGTAGGGTCCCTCAAAGGCTCAGTTCAAGAAAGATTTGTGTAGGCGAAAACCTTATAGAACTCATCCCTACAGATGTGGTTTAAGGAAATGCCAGATACAGAGAGCTCAAGGTGAAGCCTTTTGTGGAATTGGAGCATCCTGAGATACCAAGCAAATAGCCCTGAGATAAAGTAGACCTCCGGGGCTAGCCCCTGGGACATAGGACTGGATCGGAAGCCAGGGACCACAGGTGGGCACTCCTTTAAATCCCAGCTATGCAGGAGGTTAAAGGGCAAGAATTGCAAGAATTACTTTGAGAAGCCTCAGTCTACAAAACATTTATGTTCCTCAAATGAGTATTACAAAACCTCTGGCATACAGTGTGTGAGAATTTGATGTAAGAAATTTCATTGGCCTGCACTTGGGACGCAAAGGTAGGTAGATTTCTGACTTGAAAGCCAACATGGTCTCCATAGTGAGACCTTGTCTCAAAGGAAGAAAGAAATCTTGGCCTCCAAAATGGCTCAGCAGGTAAGGTTGCTTGGCCGCAAGCTTGAAGACCTGAGTTCAATCCCCAGGACCCACATGGTAGAGGGAGAAAACCAAATCCAACTCCCACAACTTACCCTCTGGCCTTCATCAGCAATGATACTCGTGAGCACACACACAATCAGATAACTATTGCATGTGCCTGTTCTGTGCACCTCATCTCTGAGTGCCCTTGGAGGCCAGAAGAGGGTGTCAAGTCCCCTGGATCTGGACTTACAGGCAGTTGTGACTGTGCAGGTGCTGGGAATTAAACCTGGGTGTGTCTACAACAGCAGTACCTGTCTTAACTCCAGCTCTGAAATCTAAATTTTAAACATGTTCTAAAAACTCGAGCTGGGCTTAGAGATGGCTGAACAGTTAGGAGCTCTTGCCCTTCTTCTGAAAGACCTAAGTTCAGTTTCCAGCACCTACAGGCAGCTCACAACTGGCTATAATTCCAGCTCCAGAGGATCTGATACCCTGTTTGGCCTCTTTGGACACCTACACACAAACCATAAATAGAAACAAAATCTTAAAAAAAAAGACTTAAGCAAAAATATCTCCTGCTGAGTGATGATGGTGCCCACCTTTAACCCCAGCAGCACAAGGAAGGCAGAGGCAGGAGGATCTCTGTGAGTTTGAGCCTGGCCTGGTCTACAGAGTGACTTCCAGTACAGCCAGGGCTACACAGAAAAACCCTATCTTGGGAGGGAAAAAAAGAACTGCTAAGTTGCATTTGAACCGTTTCACCCTTAGCACAAAGATGGCAGGGAGTTTTGTTTTGACAAAAAGCTTTATCATTAACATCCAGCACATGCAAAATAGCACCCAGTAGGGACTCACTAAATACTTGTTGAATGAAAGAATGAACTGGGAATTTGAGAATTAGGCAGAGATTGAGCAACTACATATTTAGTGAGCACCTACAATGCACCCGAGTATGTGACATGTCCATTTGTTTGTTTCAGATGAGTTTCACTGTGTAGTCCTACTTTGCCTGGAGCTCTCTTTGTAGACCAGGCTGGCCTCATACTCACAGAGATCTGCTCACCTCTCCCAAGTACTGTGATTAAAGGTGTTTGCCATCATACCCAGCCCATTTGAAAGGTTTTTGGTAAGAAGTCTTAGGCTGTTGAACAGGCTAGCCTGACACTTGCTATGTAGTCCAGGCTGGCTTTGAATTTAAAAGTGATCCTCTTGCCTCAGCCTCCCAAGTACTGGGATTACCGGCATTGGCCCTGATGTATATATACAGCAATATATACAGTAGTGGGCTGTCTCCTTCTACCATGTGGTTCCAGGGATCAAACTGAAGTCATCAGGTAGCAACAAGTGCCCGAACCAGCTGTGCCATCTTACCTGCTTGTGACTTAAGTAAAACTAATAAGGTCCCTGATTCATAAAGAGCTCTTACAAAAAAATATATGTTCATATTAATTGCAATCACAAGAAAGTTATTAAAGCAAATTATTTAATACTCCTCACAGTTCATGTTTTCTGATAGTTTATTTTCATGATGTATTTGAGAAGGTATGTGTGTGAGAATGCATGCTTGTTCTATGGCATGTGTGTAAAAATCAGAGGACAACTTCATCTGTCTGTCCTTGTCTTCTACCTCATTTGAGATAGGGTTTTTGTTGTTGTCCCCTGTGGAGTACTCCAGGCTAGCAGGCCCATAAGAATCCAGGGATCCTCCTTTCTCACTGTAGGCATGCTGGGATCACAAATACCTGCTACTGTTCCCAGGTTCTGGGAAATCAAACTCGGGTCCTCATGCTTGTGTTGTTTTACCAATGAGCCATCTCCCCAGCCTCTCTTACTGATAATTTTATTGGTACCCGACACTGCTACATAGGTGCCACTATTGTGCTTATTGTACAAATAGAGCAACAGGCTTCTCAAGATTAAGTAGCTCAGTGATGTAATGGAAGTTTTGGTTTCTTTGTAAATTCAGGTATGTTATGTAAATGTTTTTGTTTTAATCCCAAGTGTGGGATTTTAGTTTGGGCTTTAGTTTGTCCACAGCTGATAACTGTCTTGTGTGAGTTATGGTCATTGCCAACTGGTAATGTCCTGCCTCATGCAGTATGGAGAGGGGTGTGGTCTAGGGCTCAGAGAATATAAATAGGAGAGCCTAGAAAGAGAAAAGTATGGTGTGCAGTGGTGGTGTGTGGCGAGTGGCAATTTGAAGAGACCAGAGAGGGACAGTATGGTGACTTAGAGACAGACTGAGAGTAATGGTTCAACACAGCAGTTTGGAGGAGACTGCTTGCTGTGTCTGCTGTTGAAGGAGATTGGTATAACCCCCAAAAGAACCCACTGACCTTAAACGACTGGGAGAAGTAAAGGGATCTGCGCCCCCTCTCCCCACTAACCTTCTCTCTCCTACCTAGGGTTGGGGGTTGGAAGGGAGAGGCTTTAAGAAACCACAATAAAATAGAGTTTAAAAACCAGCGCAACACAGTGGGGCAGCGGTGATGTAATCCCAGCACTCAGGAGGCAGAGCCAGGTAGATCTCTGTGAGTTTGAGTCCAGCCTGATCCACCAAGAAAGTTCCAGAACATACAGGGTTGTTATACAGAGATAACCTGTCTTGAAAAAACAAAAACAAATAAATATTAAAAAAAGAAAAAAGGAGTCACCAAAACAGGCAGGGTTTGCATTTCAAAGCTTTTGAACTCAGCAAGAATTCTGACAAACAGGAAGCTAAGCCTAGTTACATGTGATGTGGACCATCAGGAGAAAGACTGGCTATTATCTCCAGGGTAATGGAAGTTGGGTAGAGAGACCATATCATGATGTTTCAGAATTGACTTGCAGCCAGAACAAACAATGGGAAACATGGCTGGAGACTAGGGAGGAGACTAGGAGGAAAGATGGGATCTTCCCACTGAGTTTAAACGTGTTTTCCTTAGAGTGTGTCCAAATAATTACAGAAAGCATATTATGGTTTTAGTTATTTAGGATAGGTCATATATGCATATAGTACAGCATTCAAAAATCACAAAGGAAGCATAAGAAAACATAAATTGGGGTTGAAGGCATGGCTCAGCAGTACAGACGCTGCCCAGATGCCTCAAATCTCCATTAAAACGGCTTTCTGCTACCCCTAGCTATTGATCAACATGCCCAATGCACTCAGTCAACCTCTGTCACAACCCATTTTGGTCAGCACCCTCCCACACACCGAATCAACTTCTGTTTACCCCCTTTTACCTTTCCAGAGATTTACAGGTGAAAACAAATGGGAGAAGACTGTGTATATTTCTTTAAGATCACTCAGTATCAGCATTTTTGTTTTATTGAAACAGGGTCTCTGTAGCTCTGGCTATACTGGAACTTGCTATGTAAACCAGGCTGGCCTCAAACTCACAAATATCTGCCTGCCTCTGCCTCCAGAGAGCTGAGATTAAAGTCATGCACCAGTACAACCCTCTCAAATTTTGTTTTGATTCTCACGACAGACTTTCTCTGTGTAACCTTGGCTGTCCTGGAACTCACTCTGTAAACCAGGCTGGCCTTGAACTCAGAGATGTGCTGGCTTCGGCCTCCCAAGTGCTAGGATTAAAGAACTGCCACACCACTGCCCAGCAACTTCTCTTTTTTATAAAAAGGAAAGAAAACCACATACAGCCCAGCATTTAACTTGTTGGTTTTTGCATGTGTATGGGTGTGTGTAAGCACACTCCTTTCTGCTCACATGTCCATTTCTTAGCTGCCTATATCTTTAGCTTGTGTAAATGGCAGTCTAACTACAGGTTTTGTGCTTTCATTCTTACCACACCGCAAGTTTGAGGGCGATTTTCTAACATAAAAGCTAAGAATGAACTGTGGCTAAGGATATTTTACAAGAAACAAAAGTGCATTCCTTAGGGTCTCTGCCAGTACACAAATCTTGCCACGATCTCAACTTTTGGAGCTTCTCCTTGGAAAATGAAACTGTCCCCAGTCCCGACTGTGGAGTTTTCTGTTCCACGTCCTCCAGAAACAATCTACCAAAAGAAAGGACTTGCCCAAGGTCTCAAGGGGCTGCTATGATTAATTGGGGCTGCCTTCTTGATTGCCCACTTAAGAGGAACAAAAGTTATTATCTTTGTAGCTTCCTCAAACCATTCCCAAGGTTTGTATTTTTCTGGTTCTCTTGAAAATCATGGCTAAAGGGTGTCCTGTCTTTAAAAGACTGTCTGCCACAGGTGAATTGTAAGAAACCGTCTCCCTCTGCTGGCAACAGTCTGTAACTACATGGCTGAAAACTACCGAGATCTTTATAGTTGGTGTTAGAGTTTCATTCACTTCGCTGTTTTGAAGACACAAGAGAATTCACTTCAAAAAATATATTCAGAGGCTCAAGAGATGGTTTACCTTGTAACACACTTGCTGTGTAGGCATAAAGATAGGAGTTCAGATCCCTAGCACCACAGAAATCAAAGTGAACAAGAAAGACATCTGTTATGCAATCTCCGGCCTCCACACACATGTACATACATGAAAAGGCACACACACACACACACACACACACTTAAAAATGAAGACACAGAAGACTATAATAAATAAGCCCCTAGAGATCAGCAATACGATATCCTTTCTTCTTTAAGATGGTGAGATTGTCAAATTCTTTGAGTTTCAAACAGTTTGAACTGCTTGTGAGACATCTGTTTGTCAATGACAAGAAGCCTGACTACATGAACTGGAATAAGGGCTAGGCATGGTGGGGCATACATTCGATCTCACCACTCGGGAGGCAGTGGCAGACAGGTCTGTGTGAGTTCTAGCCAGGCCACCCTGGTCTAGACCATGAGTTCCAGGACAGCCAGAGCTACATCATAAGACCCTGGAAAAGGGTGGGGGGCAGGATTCTGGGGTCGGAAACATCTAGGAAATCTTCAGTATACGGGTGAAAGTATAAAGCAGGTTCTAGGTGAGAGCACAGAGGCCTGGAGATAATAAAGGCAGTTTTGATTTGGTACACAGGTTACTTGACTAGAAGATAAAAACTAGTAACATTTTACCATCACAGTTGCAATTAAAATCACTAAAAATACAAACTGCAAAATGTCACAGCAGGAAGCCGTTACTTTATTAAGATTAATGGTACCCTAAAAATATGAGGGGGAAAAACATTCCAAGTCAGTTAACTTGGTTACAGCAGCTGAATGCTGTTTTTAATAGAGCAAACTATAAGGCACATGTCACTGAAATGAAAACACATGGTGTTTGCTTCTTGCCTTCTGTGCTTGGGGAAAGGACTAGAGAGATGAGAATTATAAATCTTCCTCTTCCTCAGACAGGCAAAGCGCCTCCCCACCCCCGTCATGACTCTTAGAATTTTTACGGTGGGTCAGGTAGCGGTTGTGACTCTTCGGTCTACGGTGTGGTATCAAACCTAGGCCTCATGCACATTAAGTAGGTGCTCTACCATGGAGTTACATCATCAGCCCTGAGAATATATATTCTCAGCCGACAGCTATAGCTTTGAAGTACCTATGATTACTTCCAGCTTTTTTGTACTTAGAGAAACTGAGACGCAGAAGTTTTATATGTTTCTTAAGATCACAGGACATGTTCAAACACGATGCGTTGTCAGGAGCCCTCTGACGTACTGAAGAAACATGACACAGGGACACTCTTCAGGAACTGGGTTTGTGTGGAGGCGGGGTGCTGTGCATAGGACAGAGTGTTCATGCATGTGCGTGCTGAGGATGCGCTCTGCCACTTCGGGGCTAGAGAGATGGCTCAACAGTTAAGAGCTTTTGTGGAGGACCTGGGTCAGCTCTCAGCATGCACACAGTGGCTCGCAATCACCCGTGACTACAGTTCCGGGATCTGGCCTCCACCTGACTCGCACCAGGTTCAGATGCACATGTGGTGCACAGACATACACGCAGGCAAAACATCCATATAAAATTTTTCTCGATCTAAAAGAGCACAGCCCAATAATTTTCAAAAGACAGTCTAGGATAGTCATCTATTTTTAATGGCCCAGAACACCTTCAGTAGTCTGGAATTCTATTTGTCTGAGTTTAGATGCAATATTATGAACTTTTTTTTTTTTTTTTTGAGACATGGTTTCACTCTGTCCCCAGGCTGACCTGGAATTCACAGAGATCTGCCTATTTCTACATCCGGAGAGGTGTGATTAAAGGCCTGTTCTAACATTTTTTTTCCTTAGATGAAATTTTCTGACACATTAAATTATGCAAAAAAAATATAAGCAACCACATAAAAAGAACCACATTATCCCATATTATGAAACACAAAGCAAGTAGCCAGAAATAATGATTTATAGAATGGACTCCAAGATTTAATGTCAAAAATGACTTCAAAAAGATGTCAAAAAAGCCTTAAAAAAATCAGGCTTCTAACTTCACTGAGTACAGTACTCCATGGATTTCTTTACACTCCTCAGGTTCTTCCCAAGTCTTTTTCCACTCTGACATCTGCTGGAGATCACATTCTAATTCCAGCTGGCACTCTAGGGTCATCATCTGGGACTCTTACAGGCCTGCTTTTTTTTTTGTGTGTGTGTGGTTTTTCGAGGCAGGGTTTCTCTGTGTAGCCCTGGGTGTCCTGGACTCACTTTGTAGACCAGGCTGGCCTCAAACTCACAGCGATCTGCCTGTCTCTGCTTCCCTAAGTGCCGGGAGCTGTGCCCAGCTGCTTTTTAATGTCATACTTTTCACCATGTTCAGATGTCATATTTTTCAATCTTTTTCTTCTTGCTGCTTTATCATTTTTCTTTAATCAATCACTCCATCCATCACACTGGTTGGTTGGTCTTGATCAATCACAGGTTGATTGACATGAGGATCTGCCATGGTCTAAAGAACCTAGCTAAAAAATTTTATCACAATGGTAGAGAACATACTGCAGCGTTGGATAATTGAAATGCTGTCTGTCTATTTGCAATTTTTTGAGATTTTCATTTATTTACTTTGAGACAGGGTTTCACTATGTAGCTAGCCTATGCTAGCCTGGACCTCACCATGTAGACCAAGGTGGAACTCCAGAGCTCCACCTGCCTCTGTCTTCTCGGTGCTAGGGTTAAAGTCCTTTGCCATGTTTTGTCTGTCTGTCTGTGTGTCTGTGCACCATATGCATGTTAGATGCCTACAGAGGCTAGAAGGGGACATCCAGTCCCCTAGAACTGAAGTTAGCAGATGGTTGTGAGCTGACCCTGGGTCCTCCGCAAGAGCAGCCAGTACTTTCAATCGCTGAGCCATCTCTCCCGCCCCTAAAATATCGTTTTATGAGCAATAATAATAATTATTGTAATAATTTCACCCTATCAAATAGAAACAATACAATGTTTTATGTATGAGAGATAGTTTTAATCCTTTGTTCAAATATAGAAAGGTTTCCAGAATGTTGTAGAACAAAACACATAACTTGTAGCTTAGAAAAAACTTAGGCTCACTTTTTTTCTTTTGCGATTCAAGTTTTGACAAGAAAAATTGTTCTTTCAACAATTGCCTGTCCTAAGAAAAGATGTACAAAGTACAGTTCCCGAACCGAAGCAGGAAGTTCTTTTGAATTCTCTCTCATCCAGTGAACGAGCTCAAGTGTTGCCCTCAAGAAAGATGGAAGCTATCTGACGTCCCTGCCTTCTTCCAAGATGGCAGACGAGGCTCGCTGGGGCCTGGCCGGGAGCCTCTTCCGGGCTGGGTGAGGGGGCGTGGTCCATTGAGGAAAGCCCTGCGTGCCTCCGCCCGCGACCCAGGCGCGCTTCAAGGCGCAGGCGCGGGGAGGGGTTGGGGGGGAGGAGGGAAAGCGGCGAGTAAGATGGAAGATGAGGAGGTCGCTGAGAGCTGGGAGGAGGCGGCAGACAGCGGGGTAAGGAGGAGCTGCCGCCCCGCGTCAGGGCCGGGCGGACCTGGCGCGAGGGAAGCCTACGGGGAGCGGGTCTGGGGATAGTTTTCCCCAAGGAAGGGTCTCCCACACCGGACCGGAGGTGGAAGAGAGGCCCCCGGTCCCGGAGCGCCGTGAAGGCCTCTTAAAGGGGCCGCGTTCCATTTCTCCCTCCACCTTTCCCGGGTGCCTCTCCGCCCCGCGGTGTGCGCGTCGCTCAGGACGCCCCACCTTCTACCCCGGTCAACTTTCTCTTGTCCCCGCGCCCCAGGGACCATTTTAAAGTTCTTGTGCTCTGTCTGGTGAGGGAGGGGCTCGGGCGGCGTGCCTGGCTCGGAGGAAGAGCGGGAGGAGGCCCCGAGACAGCGGGGAGCAAGCAACCATGTGTCCTCTGGGACCACTTGGCGCTGGGCCGAAATCCCCCGCCGCTGTGCGCCTTCCGCCGCGGTGAACGAGCCTGGGTTTTTCTTTTTTTTCTTTCCTTTTTCCTCTTTCAGTTTTACTCCAAATGCCCGAGGCACTCTGGTCTCCCTGGGGTCTCAGCAGAGCTGCCCCTAAACTCAGCAAACATATGCTCTTCCCCGGGACCCACCCAAAGATCTGCGCAGTGGGGAGGACCTCGGAGTGTGCTCGTCCGGGCGGAGGGAAGGGAAGAAGGGTGTGATTTGTAAGATAGCCTCGTGTCTGCCAGGAGAAGGGGAGATTACCGATCGGTGTGATCTGGGAGTTTTTGCTTGCCTCCAAAAGTTACAGAAAAAGAAAAAATTACCCCAAGTACGAACTCCTCATCTCGTAGGTTCGTGATTAATATGGTGATTTCAGAGTTTGAGGTTCGACGAAAATGTCTCTTTGGTGGCCATGTGTCCGGCGCCTGGGCTGGGCTCCGGTGACATACTCCTCAAAAGCTTATGTGTGCGGTATCACATATTCCAAGGTTGATGAGGAGCTGGGTCTGTCTGCCCATGGAGCTTCTAACAAGCACAGCAGTGCTGTATCTTACCAGGAATTTTGAAACTTGGCTTGGAAGTTTTTCTGCTGGTTCAGCATTTCTCGAAAGTTTGGTGATGTTTTCCCACTTAGCGCTAAGGAGCCTTTGAAGGAGTGCTTGGTTCAGAGCTCATTCAGTACAGTGTTTAAAGGTACCTTCCAGCTTGAACCAAGGAAGTAAGGTAAAGGGTTTCTGTTTGGTTGGTTTGGTTTTGGTTTTTATGAGACATGGTCTCTCTACATAGCCCTGGCTGTCCCGGAAACTCACCACGTAAACCAGGCTGGCCTCGAACTTACAAAGATCTGCCTGCCTCTACCTCCAGATTGCTGGAATTAAAGGTGTGGAGCACTACACCCAACAAATAAGATTTTTACAGAGAGCAACAGGTGTCATTTGGTTATTTATTCATTCCACCAGTGTTTTTGAGTTGATCCCTAACATTGATCCCTAACACAGTGCTATGTGTTAGGGAGTGTGTGTAATATTGACTTCGCTAGAAAATGCACAATTTCTGGTAGAGGCACTTATGGCCTGCCTCTAGGAGTGAACCACCCAGACACCCCTCCTGTCATCCCCTGCGTAAAAAGCCCTCATTTATTTCTGATTATTTTTATTTATTTACTGGATTTTGTTTTGTTTTTGAAAAGACAGGGTTTACAGGTTTTGTGTAACCCAGGCTATCCTATAATTTGCTCTGTAGACCAGCTGGTCTGGAACTCAGATATCTGCCTGCTTCAGCTTCCTGAGTGGAGTGCTGGGATTAAAGGCGCACACTTCCAGCTCTTTTCTTTTTTAAGGTTTACTTTTAGTTGAGAAAGTGAGAGCCTACGCACCTTTGTTCATGGATGTGTAGATGTGTGAGGATGCCAGAAGTCATAGGCTGCTCTGGAGCGAAGTTACAGACCACTGAGGGCCACTTGATGGGAGTGCTGGGAGTGGAAATTTACTCTTTAGCAAGAGCAGCGGGCACTTGTTAACCACTGGACCAGCTCTCCAGCCCCTGGCCTTCATTTTCAATATGTTTGCTTTGTGTTTTTGAGACTGTCTTATTTATTGTCCTTTCATTGTGAAGAGACACCCCATGACCAAGGTAAGGCCTATAAAAGAAAGGCCATCGAGACAGGGAGCTGCTGGCAGGCATGTGGGGAAACAGGACACTGGGCCTGGTGTGAGCTTTTAAAACCTCAAAGGCCACACCTCCTAATCCTTCCCAAACAGTGCCACAAATTGGGCACCAAGCATTTAGACATAGGAGTCTATTGGAGCCATTCTCATTTAAACCATCACATAAAGTTTCATTGTGTAGCTCTGGCTGCCTGGAATTGACCACGTAGTTTTGGTTGTCCTTAAACTTTTTTTTTTTTCTATCCTTAAATTCTTAGAGATCCACCCACCTTTGCCTCCCAAAGTGCCTGGCCTCAAATGTTTATTTGAAGAGTTTCTGTTTGTGAACGTCAGGCTTTTGGTGCAGAGACTACCCTAGACTCAGCCTTTCTGATGCTGGGATTATAGACATGGGCCACCACACCTGGCCTCTAAAGGTTGTCATGAATTTGATTCCCTTAAATACTCCATTCTGAAGAAGGGTGGGGAGGGCTGAAGCATATTCACATCACTGCATCCAGTTGACTATCCATGCCTTTCAAATGCAGGCAGTTGCTAATATTAAAATTCTTAGCTTTAGATTACCCTCTCTCCTGCTGGTAATGAGTTTTGAATGTGCCCAACCTCCAAAAAAGAAAAGGCCTAAAGAAACAAGCAGAACAAAACTTAGGTAGAAGCAGAGAGATTAGTGAATGGGAGCTGGCTAGTTGTAAAAGTGTCTAGACTCCATGGATCCAGAGGATCAATGCCCTCCAACACTACAGAATTGGATCTTGCTGGAGTGTTTTTCTCCTGTGTCAGGATCTGAAGTCATTTTTTCCCTTGAGTGTCTTTGGAATACCCAGTGTCGTTCATGCTGTTTCCACTGACAAAAGGGGGGACGTAAAGAAACAACTCAGGTGTTTTGTCACCAGGCTGCTGCTCATCTGTGGCCACTTCCCTGCTGTACAATTGTTCCTTTGCTGTTTCTTTGAGAGAGGCTGCAGCTACAATCTAAAGAATTCAGAGAGAGTACAGCTTCCTTTCACCAAAGAAATGTTTGTTTTGGAGACAGCCTTGGCTGGCCTGGAACTCAAAAAGATCACCTGCCTCTTCATCCCGAGTGCTGGGATTACAGGTGTACACCACTGCACCCAGCTAAAGAAATGCTTTTTCAAAAATGTGCCTGGTGGGGATGTGAAAATGTGGACTTGAGTCACTGTTGATTTAGACCGTATTGATAGAAGGTGCCTTGAGGATCAGACCCAGGGCCCCAAGGTACACCTTTACTCTTGCTTCAAGCTTTGAACTGTGTCCTTTATCTTCAGCAAATCTCAAATGCAATGAGAGCAGCTTGTAATTGGAAGACATCTTCCTGCCCCAGAAAGTAGATCAGCAATTGTTTTTTTGAGACAGGGTTTCTCTGTGTAGTCCTGGCTGTCCTGGAACTCATTCTGTAGACCAGGCTGGCCTTAGAGAGCCACCTGCCTTTGCTGAGATGAAAGGTGTGCATCGCCACACTCAACCTTGGTTCTGGTGGTTTGAAGCTAGTTTATACACTCCAGTTGTATAGACAAAATACATAGACTGTGGTCTGTCTTCTTGTTGATGAGCCACCTCTGCTAGCAGAAGGTGGGTGGCTCACGAAAGTAGGCTGGTGGCTATACGGCATTGCAGCCTCTCATGTCTGTATCCCTATGAAACTTTTTCTTGCTCAAATTAAGCAGCTAATGGGAAGAAAATGGATCTTTTCCCACATTTATTTATTGTGTGTGTGCGTTGGGCCTGGGGGAGCTTATGTGGAGGTCAGAGAACAACTTGACCTCAAGTTGGAGAGTTGGTTCTCCTTCCATCATGTGGGTTCCCAGGGTTGAACTTGGCATCAGCACCCTTACCACTGCGCGACCTTCTTTTTTTTAAAAGCAGAGTCTATGAAGGCCAGGTTAACTGTAAAGTCAGATCCTCCTGTAAACTATGATCCTCTAGGATCATAGCTGTGTGCCTTCATTTCAGCTATGGATTTTAATATTGCCTGTACCACGAATGAACCCAGGGCCTCATAATACCAGGCAAGGGCTTTTACTACTGAGCTCATTTGCAAGCCCACTAAAATGTCTCGTGCAAGTTAAAGAATAACTAGGTAACAGGTCTTCTGGATTGAGAATTTAAATGTATGTTTACTTTCTACCCATGTGAGTCAGTTATCTGGACATTGCCCCATCAGTGATGCTTGGTGGCATGAAAGCCTATGAAAGCGTCCATAATCATATATATATCATTTGTATGCCAGCCACTGGACCCTGCTATCCAGTGAAAGAGTCAGAGGAACAGCAACACTTTGTGTAGAAGGTGTAGAAGGAGTGCAAATAGAGTGCCAGAGAAGGTCTTGTGTAGGAGATGGTGTCTACATGAATTTTTAAAGACCAAGAGCCAAGAATAGTGGTACACACTTGTAATCCCAAGGCTCAGGACACTGAAGCAGAAAGGTCATGAGTCTAAGGCCAGCGTGGGCAACATGTCTTGGGAAAAAAAGAGGAACTATAAAAGATTTGAAAGTTGGGCTGAATGGAGCCATGTCTGGTCACTGGGCAGGTGGTGGTGTGGCCAATGCACACATGGATGAGGCGCTGTGTGGAGAGCTTCCCACACTGCAAGTATTTCCTCCTGGCTGGAGACACTGATGTTGGCAGGGCTCAGTGGAAAAAGATGGAGCCAGAGAGGTTTGTAAGGGCGCTTTGAACTTGCTTCTGGGAGCTGCAACTTTGGCCTTAAAGCAGTGGAAAGCTTTAAATAGCTGCCTCCCTACCTCCTCCCTCCTTTTGCCAAGGCCAGACAGTTGGATTTTCATTTAAAAGATTAAATCTTTTCCTTTCGTAGGAGTGGCCGTATTCTTCAAGATGTAGCTGTTGTCATTTTGGAATGTGTGCAGTTGTCTTTGTAGTGGGCACAAAACGGCAAATGAGTTAGTTTGGGGTTCCGTGTTGCTGATTTCTGTCCATCTTTACAGTAAAGAGGACAGTTAATAGCTGTAGTGTCAAGCCATACACACCCAGCTCTGCCAAGCAGGAAGGCCTCAGCAGTTTCTCATCTTTTCGGGAAGTCTGGGACTTGCAGTATTCTCTGAAGGTTTTTTTTCCCCCCCAGAGTTTTTGGCCAATTTAGGCTTGATGGCCAATAGGTGGCTGTCCCTGACCTCTGGAAAGAGATCTGCTTTCCTGTGGTTTCAAAGAAAGGATAATGAGCTTTTCAGCAGTGGCTCCAGTTTTTTTTCACTGGGGCTCCATGCATGCTCTGGGTGTTAGGGGGAGCTGCCATGGTTGCAGTGGACTGCAGCCTTGCTTTTCCTTCTGCAGGAGAGAATCCTGTCTCTCCAAGGCTGTGGTGAAATCCTCCAAGAGAAAGTTGCTATTGTGGAGATGTAGGTACCCAGACATGTTCTTGGGGCCAGCCCTCTTAATAGTCCCCTCCTCTAGGGACACTGGCCGCCCTCGGTGAGCACCTGTCCCCTGCTGAGTCAGGCAGCCGGCCTCCACAGAGCACACAGTGTTTTCTGAATGCCCCCCTCACAGGCGGAGATTATTTTCCTCCTGTTAAGACAGCGACTGGCTTGTTGGTTTCCCAGGAGGAGATTGAGTTTAAATACTTTACCTGGCTGTGGCTGAAATAACTTTTTTTTTTTTTAACTAATTTATTATTTCTTTTTCTGGTACGAGGGATTGAACCTGGAGGGCGCGTGCCACTGGGTCCTCTGCTCTTGTTCTTGCAGCGCTGGCTGTAGCTGGAGAAGAGTACTACCTGGCATGCCATCAGAAGCCCTGAGATTTCATAAACAGTCTTACCTCTGTTAGCCTCTGACACACAGCTTCCCAATGTCTTGTTCTGCAGGATGTTGATCCAAACAGTAAGATTAAGAAACCAAATGCCACAGAAATTAGGAACAAATCCCATCAGTGATTTATCTTGTCCCTGGTGCCAAGATGTCCGCTCTGTACATAGGAAGTTAGTCAGTCTGTTTCTAACAGGATAGTAAATGTGGACAATAGAAACCTTGATGCTTGGGTGAGTTGTATGGGAGTCTGGAGAGGTAAGGATTGACTTTTTTTTTTTTTTAAGATTTGTTTATTATGTATACAATGTTCTGCCTGCATGTACACCTGCACACCAGAAGAGGGCACCAGCTCTCATTATAGATGGTTGTGAGCCACCATGTGGTTGCTGGGAATTGGACTCAGGACCTCTGGAAGAGCAGCCAGTGCTCTTAACCTCTGAGCCATCTCTCCAGGCCCCCAGGACTGACATTCTTTATGAACCCTGAATCAGATTCCCAGCTCATGATTTGGCCTTTGTGGGCTTACAAAGCATTGGTGATCCTCCAGCTGTTGGTTCTGTTTTTCTGCTCCCTGTTTGCACTGCTCACAGCTGAACAGACACTACCCCCCAGATCCTACAGTTCCTGACTGGAAGAGCTTGTGAGACAGTAGAAGCTTTACATGCTTTTCACTACAGTTAGTCTGACTGCACCTTTATGTCTGTGCTCACTGACCTCAAAGGGTGGAAATTGATCTATCCCTGATCCTGTTGGGGGTTGGCCTGTTGTGCTGTGTATTCAGATGCTGAATTCTGTGTCCCAAGATCTGGTTGCAGTCTGGGCAGTCTGGATGTGGGCATTGTCATGACCATTGATCAGTGTTGGGTAATCATTGTTTCCCAGTTACCTTTGATTGGTTAATAAAGAAACTGAGCAGCCTATAGCTGGGTGAGGGAGGGCAGGGAAGCTGGACTTCCTATCCAGTGAAGGGGTCTCAGTAGGGACCGTGAGGTAGAGAGAGCCGGAAGAAGAGAAGGGAGGAGGAAACAGAGGGAAAGAAAGGACGTGACCATGAGGAGCTGGCCATGAGGACTGACCTGGTGGTGGAGCAGAAGCAGCCCAGGCCAGACCACTATGGCAAGTAATTTGGGGCCAGACTAGAGTAGAGGGTTAGAACAGATGGGTGTATGTCCAGCTTTGGTGCTTTAAGGCTTGTTGAGTAAATCTAATAGGGCTCTGTGTCAGTTATTTGGGAGCAAGAGAGGGTGATTGGAAAAGGCTCCCCCAAACTATACTTTATCTCAGCATTGTTGCCCATTGTGGTAGGCGTGTCATCCCAGCACAGACAGAAATCCAAACTTAGACAAAAGATCTGGGTGTTAGACAAAGTCCTTGAGCTGGGACAAACAGTGGGCATAGAAGAGGCCCTAGTGCAGAATTTACTAATTAAGCGTTAATTAACTAATAATTAATTCTACATGCTCCCCTGCTCCTGTGCGCAAAGCAAGGAAATCATGAGGTCATTTCCAGCCTCTTTGGTCCTGGGCCATGTTCTAGTTGTTTATACTTGCCTGTCACCAGGTCATTAACTGGTAAAGTGCTTCAGCATGCTTTGTTGTTGGTTTCTTGAAGTTCTCCCGGCTTCTCACCTGGGCTTGACCTGCTTCTGTAGCAGGGTGAACTGAGACTTACGCATCTCAGGAGGCTCAGTGCTTGCCCACTCTAACACCCAAACTTTGACTGCTGGCGAGGTGCTACCTGGCTGAAATCTTGAACAAAACATTTTCTTTCTTTAGTTTGACTCACTATGTAGCCCAGATAGGCCTTGAACTTGTGAACCCCCTGCCTCAGCCTTCCTTCATCTGGTTTGAGATAATTTTTACTTGTGGCCAGGTGAAAAAGAGATTACAAGTATTTTTTGCTCAGGATTAAACTGTTAGGTTTGAGTACTCTCAGCTGGGTCCTATTTGCACTCCTCTCCTCTGGAGTCCGCTCTTTGTCTTGTGGCCCATTTGTGTTCTCTTCCGCCTGCCTGAATGCCACCCATTGATTCTAACTGGATTCGATAAGTGCACCCTTGGGTGTACATAAAATTGTAGGTGTTGCGATAGTAACCATTCGTCCTCCAAAGTCTGCCCACCTGAGCCTTTCTTTGGAAGAAGTGGCTGGAGGTCTCCATTAGGAAAAATGGTGTCTTTACGCTTTTTCTTCCCAGTGTGGCCACAGAAGCCTCTTAGCCTGGGGATTTTATGCTGCGTCTGATTTTGGAGTAGCTAGCTCTCTGCCTTTCTCTCAGCTTCATTCTCATTTGTAAAACTGAGTTGATAGATTTAACCTGGGGCCTGGAGAGTGAAGGCTGGGGTGAGAACTGGAGGGAGTCACTGCCCTCCAGGCCCTGACAGTCCTGCCTGGGGCTCACAGGTCCTAAGAATGCCCAGGGCATCTTGTGCTTGCTGTCTCTGAGGACTAATGTACTGACTGATTCTTCTCTGAGAGTGGTGTTGCTCAGTGCTGTGTGAAAACCAAACTGGTAAAACAATTAAAAAAGAAACACACACAAAGTGGAGTGCTGTAGACTTTGCCCCGTTTTATTTGCCCTGCATGGATTCCCTCCCACACGGAAACTGATGAAGTGTCCAAAGCCAAACATTCCATTGTGTCAGGGCTGCAATTTTCAGTTTCTGAAGCCCTCTCTCCTGGGGTCCTTTTAAATTGCTGGGTCTGGTTTCTGCTGAAGAGCTATTTCCTTTTGTAACTGTCTGGCTGCCATGAAGTCATCTGCCCTTTCTTGGGAAACCTGGGCTCACGGGAACCGGGCCTGGGTGCAAAGACTGGTTGCTTCCATCACTAGTTGTGTGCCTTTATCAAGTCACCACTTGAATGTGGAGCAGGACTGAGTGGTTGTGGTAGGAATCTCCAATTCCTACCACAGAGAATGTGCCACAAAAGAGACTGCAGGTCCTGCTCTCCCACCAAGGAATATACACACAGGTCCACACACGGAGTGGAGGGTGTGGAACAGTCCCAATCATGCCCAGCTTGAGTTCTGCCTCTGAGCTGCACCCCCAGCCAACCTTAGCTCCAGTTTGAATGTGTACTAGTCACTTCCTTGAACACTGAACAACCCAGTTGAGCACTGGCTCCAGTCCATATAGAACTGTGGTTGTGACATAACCTCTCAGAATTAGTCCTTTTCCATCTGTAAAACTGGGTCAGATATAAAATTGCTCCATTAGGGCCATTAACAGATTGCTGTGTCGGGCATTGTTTTGGGCTCTTGGGCCAAGTGTAAAGTGTCTGCTCACAAAGCTCTGTTGGTGAGATTGCCAGCATATGCTTCATATGGAGAAAGGCATGAAGAAAAGCAAATGGATTTAGGGGTATGGGAAGCATCAGTGACTGGGGCAGAATGCATTTTATATACCTGAATCTAAGGACTAAGGTCCTGGAACTAGTCTGATGGTGCTACACCCGGTCTACATACCAAGTTCCAGGACAGGCAGGGCTGTGTAGAGACCGTTTCTCAAAACAAACAAACAACAGCAACAAAAAATAACAAAACCAGAAATACCAGAACAAAATAAAAGATGAATGTTCAGTGCAGGGATAATTGTGCCGACATACCAGGGCATTACTGGCAGGGAACAGTGAGTGCACAGGCCTTGTCTGAGGAACAATGGAAGCCAGTGTGGTGGCTAAATGGGGAGGGGAAGTAGTCCATGAGGTCAGAGGCACTGGGGAGCCAGATTTGGTAGAGACATTTGGTCTAAGACATTAGACCTTGAAGCAGGAAGACATAGGCAGTTTTAAGTCTCGATCTGGCTATGGGGAATACAGTTGGAATGGGCAAGAGCCAGGGGCTGTTGGTGATATGGACCACTACTGTGAAGAAAGTTGACTGTGTATTTTGAAAGCAGAACCAACGAGAGCTGTTGAAGTGGCCTGTAAAGAGGACACCAGAGTCTTAGGTGTGGAGAAAGCAGGCTTGGATGGGCTCAGTCTTACGTTGACAGCTCTTAGAGTGGGACAGTGATGTGGCGCCTAATATCTGTCAGTGTGTGTAAATCTGTGGACCTGGATCAGTATAGCCAGGATGGCTAGGTGTGGTGGCACAGGTCTGTAATCCTAGGCTGAGGCAGGATTACCATGAGTTTGAGATCTACCTGGCCTACAGGCAAGGCCCTATCTCAAAAAGAAACCTACCCAGGGTCAGTGAGATGACTCAGCAGTTGAGGCACTTTCTGCCAAGATTTGCAAACTGAGTTCGATTCCCAGGACCCACATGGTAGAAGTCGAGAACCTTTAGCCTCCACGTGCGTGAGATAAACAAACGCGATTAAGGGAAAAAGAGGAAGGCCAAGCAGGCATAATGGCACAGGGTTTTAATCCTAGCACTTGGGAGACAGAGATCTCTGTGAGTTTGAGGCCAGCCTAGTCTGCATAGTGAATTCAAAGGACAACCAGAGTTACATAGTGAAACCCATCTTGAAACAAACTATAGGTAGATAGATAGATAAGCCACCGTGGATGTAGCAGAGGGGTCTAAACTTTGGGGTCGCCAGCCTTCAAAGGTCAGGAGGGTGAGAAAGAGCCTCTGGGGGCAAAGACAGGATCTGAAGAGTGGTGTATGGGCCAAAAAGCAGCTCTTCAGAAAGAAGCTTTGGGCAGTCAGGTGCTGCTGAGGAATTGGGATTTGGCATCCCAAGTCTGGCAGCTGTGGGCTCCTTGGCAAGCTTGGCTAAGTGGAATCAGGCCTGATTGAAGCCAGATGGTGAGTGTGGTCCAGGCAGGGCCTGCACCAGCTTTGGGTACTAGGTTAAGTGCTCCTTGCTTTTAGGCTGATAATGCGGCCTCCCTCGAGGTTTACCTCAGTTGGACCATGCTAAGGTGAAGGTACCCTGTGAACCACAAGTGTCATATTTTTTCTGTCTTTCGAGATAGTGAGATAGTCTCAGGCTGGCCTAGAAACTCACAGAAATCCAATCATTATGTATTCAACGTCCTGCCTACATGTGTGTCTGCAGGCCAGAAGATGGCACCATTACCGATGGTTGTGAGCCATGTGGTTTGCTGGAAATTGAACTCAGGACCTTTGGAAGACCAGCTAGTGCTCTTAACCTGAGCCAACTCTCTAGCCCTCTTCCATCTGTCTCTCTGTCTGTCTGTCTCTATCTATCTATCTATCTATGGACAATTTTGGGACAGGTTCATCATATAACCATATTACTGGCTATGTGAGCCAGGCTGGCCTGAAGCTTACAGAGATCCACCCCCCACACCCAGCCTAGTGTCTTAAATTTTACTCAGTTTATCAGAAGTGATATTGTCCCATTATGTAATCCATATTAAAGACTTTAAAGTATGGAGCGAGAGAGATGGCCCAGTGGTTAATTGTTGCTTTTGCAGAGAACCCACATGGAGGCTCACAATAGCATGTAACTCCAGTTCCAATGATCTAATCCTCTTTTCTGGCCTCCACAGGCACCAGGCACACAGATGGTAGATACATACATGCAGGTACCGATAAAATAAAATAAATAAAAATTGGTTCTTTTTTTTTTTTTAATCATTAGAGATTATAACTACACTATTTTACACTCTGAATTAAGTGGAAAATCTGGTGTACATTTGGCACTTAATAGTCACCTCAGTGTGACCCCAGCTTGAGAGGTACACAGAGCTAGTGCAGAGGGGGGTGTCCAATACTGGGCCAGTGCAGACACCCTGAGAGCTGAATGTGTTTTAGTGGGAAGGGGTTTCAGGGGAACATTTCCCTGACAGGTAAGACAAATTTGTCCCTTTAGGAGGCATCTTCTCTTCCTTCTTTGCCTCTATTACTCTTTTCATTCCTCTTCCTCCCTGTTTCTTTTGCCCCATTTTTCCTTGCTCTAATCCAACCCACATTTTCTGCAGTCCACAGCATAGCAGGAGTGCTCTCCGTGCACTGGTCTTGCCACAGCATTTCGGCCTCTGTGGTTTGCTCTTGCCTCTGCCCACCAGCACAGCTGGCCTGCTCACCTCTGGGCCCCAAGACTAAGGACATCTGCTTTGCAGCCATTTTTCCACAAATGGTGTTCTTCAGCTCTCTCCCTTCTTAGGGAAGCAGAATGGACATGGGAGACGCTGATGAAGCCTAGACTTCCACAGAGGAGTCAGGCCGGATCCTGTGCCCTGTGGTGACCCACTTAATTAGAGTGGAATGTTTTCTCTCACTGTGGGAGGAACAAAGAAGGGAGCAATGTCTTGTGAGAAATAGAACAGAAAACAGGCTTTCCCACATCTGTAGTGAAAGGCACATGGCCTCAGCCCCTTAGAGCGTCTCTCTTGCTCCCCTAAAGTATAGTTTTGGCCTTTTAATTTAGCCCATATATAGTTCAACTTTTCTTTTTAGGTTTGCTTTCATACTTTTTTAAAAGGCATCAAAAGCATATATACCAGTGTTTATAATTTGGACTATCTTGGACAGTTGCTTAATTTTTGAACTTGGGGTGCTAGAATTTTGGGTGCTCATGCAAGGATGGAGCTACCGGAGGAAGTAGAATGATCAGGGACAGCCAACCCAGCCAGTGTGAGCCAGTGTCTCTGCTGCTGGCTGACATGTGAAACTGCCGGACCGCATGCAGCACAGATACAGAAATGGGCTCTGCAGCAGGTGTTTGGAGAGTGCTGTGGGTTGGGCATCTAGACTAGAGACGGCCCTTTAAAGGCACCAGAACCATCTCTCTGTTTTTTTGTTTTGTTTTGTTTTTTAATGTTATAGATCAGAGTTTGCTGTTACAAATTGGTTCTTCTTAGGAAGCTGTTGCTCTTCTTTTGGGATAGAGTCTGACCTTGCTGGCTTCAGAGTCAGCCTCGCGGTCTCAAATGCTGAGAGTATAGTCATGAACCCTCATACTCCTCTTACTTTATGAATTCTTTTGCTTTGTCCCTAAGTGACAGAGTCCTGCCCAGGTTTGCGGAAACCATGAGGCAAGGTGGGCAGGAACCAGCTCTTCTGGGTTGTAACATTGGCCACCCTGAACCAGGGATATGGGTACCAATGTCTGTTGTGGGCCTGGAACAAGCTACATAGATCAGGCAGGCTGGCCCACAGCACACAGACACCAAGCCAGCTCTGTTTGTTTCTTCTTTATACCTCTTCCCACACATACCTTTCCCTATCCCTGGTCAGTTTGGAGATGTGTATTTCTGTCCACCCAGCTGTGGCGCAGACTAACTCTGGAAGGAAGTTCAAGTGATCATTCCTTGAGTGTGAGAGAAAAGCCAGAAACTGACAAAGACAGGTAGAAATTATCTGAGAGAAGTTACTGACTGTATTGCCAATGAAAGGGGATATTTTCTAATCTAGAGCCAAAGCTTCACTGGAAGCAGCATACTGGACTGTTAAAGGTTAGGTTAGTTGCAGTAGTCACCAGAGAGATCCTGTTAGCTGTACGGTGGGATGGGGCAGCTCACCATCCCTCATGGCTGGATACTGTGGCAGGGGTGAGGAGCATGGCTCGGGAGAGCTGGCAAGAGCAGTTTAGGCCCCAGAAGGACAAGCCACTTCCTCCCACTCTCGTAGAGTTACTGGGGAGTGTTGGGGTATATTCACGGTGCCACTGTGAGGCCCAGATAGCCTGGATTTCTCTCTCTTGTCTTGCTGCTGCTTCTGGGGGGGGGGGATGTCTCAGGGTAAGGGGGAATGTTGGGGATTTTAGTGTATGTTATGTGATTTTTAAAAAAGATTTGTTTTATGTGTATGAGCATTTTGTCTGCACACAAGAATAGAGAATTGATTGGATCCCTAGGAACTACAGTTAGAGATGGTTGTGAGCCAGCCTGTAGGTGCTGGGACTTGAACTCATGACTTGGATGGGCAGCCAGTGCTCTTAATCACTGAGCTGTCTCCCCAGCCCTATTTATTTATTTATTTATTTATTTATTTATTTATTTATTTATTTATTTAGCTTTTTGAGGCAGGGTTTCTCTGTGTAGATCACCACCACTGCCTGCCTTTTTTTTTTAAGATTTATTTTATTATTTGTGTGTGTGTGTGTCTGTGTACAAGTATGCACACATGCATGCAGGTGCCTACAGAGGCCCTGGAGCTAGAGTTTGAGGCAACTGTAAACCACCTGATGTGTATACCAGAAGCCAGGGCCTCTGCAAGAGTAGCAGGCTCTCTTAACCACCAAGCAGTCTCTCCAGCCCAATTTGAATTTTTTGAGGCTTTTCCACACAGTCCAGACCAGTTGGGAACTGTGGCAGTTCTTTCTCACCCTCCCAAGCACTGGAATTACAGCAGTGCGCCACCATGTCTGGCCAACCTCTTCATGTGTGCACAGTGTATGTATGGGGATGTGCTCATCTGTGTATGAAATTGGGAAGCCGGAGATTGACTTTTTTGTTTTGTTTTTCCAGACAGGGTTTCTCTAGCCCTGGCTGTCTTGGAACTCACTCTGTAGACCAGGTTGGCCTCAACTCATAGAGAGCTGCCTGCCTCTGCTTCCCAAACACTGTGATTAAAGGCATGTGACACCGCCCACCAAGGGTGACTTTATCAGTCTCCACCCCTTTTTTTTTTTTGAAACAGGCTCTCTAAACCTGGAGCTTATCATAGCAGCTAGACTAGCTGACTAGCAAGCCCTCGGTTCTGACCATCTCTGCCCCCAGGGCCATGGTATAGGCTTGTAGCACTGTGGCCAGATTTTACCTGGGTGCTAGGGATCAGAACTCAGGTCCTCAGTTTAGCCAGGGAACCATCTCTCAAGTCCATTGTTTTAGTTTTTATTTTCTGATTTAGGATCTCATACTCTATAGCCTAGGTCTACCTGGGACTCACTCTGCCATCTAGACAGACTTCTAACTGATGAACATCCAACCGCAGCCTATCTGGTGCTAGGGTCGCAGGCAGAAGCTGCCAGAGCAAACCTTTGGCAAACCTTTGGCTCTGATCATCCTTGCCTTTCACATAGACCCCTGTCCCTTCTGTCTCCCTTGTTCCTGCCCAGATTTCATAAAAGTAGGCTGGGACTGGTGAGATGGTTCAGCAAGTAAAGGCTCTTGCTTTAGGTGCCTGAGGACTGGTCTCCGATACCAGCATGGTAGAAGGCGAGAACCAGTTCCTGAGAGATAGCCTCTGCCTTTCACATGTGCACCCTGACAAGCACCTGCACATAGTGAATGCTAAACTTTAAAGTTCTATCCATTTATCTATTGAGACAAAGTCGTACTATATAGTTAGCCTTGGCTGTCCTGGAACTTGCTATATAGACCAGGCTGGCTCACCTGTTTCTGACTCCTGAGTCCTGCAGCTAAAGGTGTGCGTCAGCCTGCCAAGTTTATTATGTGTATGGGTGTCTTGGCTGTGTGTTGTGTGTGTGTGTGTGTGTGTGTGTGTGTGTGTTGTATATTATGTGCACATCTAGTGCCCGTGGAGACCAGAAGAGAACATCAGGTCTCCTGGGACTAGAGTTACAGACAGTTGGAACCTATCATATCGGTGCTGGGAATTGAACCTGGGCACTTAGGAAAAGCAGGCAGTGCTTTAACAGCAGAATCATTGTTTCTCCAGCACCTCCTCTGGCTTCCCAGGACACAGTACATGCAGGCAAACACATGAAAAAGTTAAAAATAATAAAGTAGGCTATCTGAGGCCCTTCCATGCTCTTACCTCCTTTGGAATGACTTTTTCACCATCATACTCCTGGCTTCTACCACAACTTTCTGCCAGAGACTCTGCAGGCACATACATTGTGAGGTTAAAGGTCATCAACAGCCAGTGAAGCTGCTGCCCTCCCTCAGGTGCATTCACCTGGAGGGACTGGTTTTACTCAAAGGACCATCCTGTCCAAAGCATCAGCCTTCCTTCCTCCCATGGTTCCTTTTTCTCTGGCTTTGTTATTCTTCAGACCAGGGAGCCTATGTGATACCATTTTCATTTGCCTTTTGAGACAGGTTGCCCTATGTAGGCTGTATTCCTTCTAGATTCATTCTGCCTTGGAAGTCTTTTTACTTTATCTGTAAGTGAAATCAGGACCCCGAGGAAGAGCCAGAGTTGCTTCCTGCCTCAGCCCACACACACTGGTGTCATAGGCATGCTTGGCCATGCCCTGTGTTCACATGGTAAAGCCTAATAAAGCATGTGGTGTTTGGGTTTGGCAGATGATCTTATACATGGATTTGGACCCAGAGAAAGGAATCTATTTCACTTAACAGAGCACAGTGTCACTTGTCACCAAAGACTTCTCCAGGAGAGGGCACAGCACACCCAAGTGATCCTTAGTCACCTGTCCAGTGTTTATGTCCCTTTTTGTCTTTGTCCTGGGTCTACTCAGAGCAGTGTCAGAGCTTCAGTGTTTGTTGCTCTAGCCATAGAAGTTGGTGACACGATCAAGGCTCTGGGCATCTTTATTTTAAAAAAAAATTAAAATAAAATAAAGTAATTTGGTCTTTGTCAGAGGCCAGAATCTCCAGGCTGATGCTTCCGTGTGAGGCACAGCAGTGTAGGCCTGTGTGGTCTCTGGAGGTTCTCCTTGGAGTACACTCTTTGGGAGAGTTGTAACTGGGCTCAGTTGCCAGAGCCCGCCTGCAGAGTGGAGCAGTTCTTGAGTGGGGAGTGAGGATTGAAAGAAAAATTTAAAACCAACACACTACACGTGGGATCTGTTCAAGAGGGCTGCCAGTAGAAACTCGAGCATGGGTTTATTCCACAATCCCTTTTTATAGTCAGAGCAACGCACCGCAGTACAAGGAAGGGATTCTAGAAGTCAAACTTGTTTACCTCGACCACTTGTCTTGTGTGATCCTCACACAAACAAAAGGACAAAACATTCTGCCTAACTCTGACTCCAGGTGAAGGCTAGGGTGAAAATATGTTTTTCACTGAGAGCCCAATAACAAAGCAGCCTGACAAACAAGCGGCTCTCCACAGGTCTCCTTTTTCTATATCTTTAAAATTGAACATAACTTAATAGCTGTGGAGCAGAAGAGTGTGCCTGTCTTAGGTTGTCTCTCTGAAAGATACATTTTTACCCAGCATTGGTACATGAATTCCATCATTCATGCCCTGTCTTAAGTTGAATATTCTTCAAAGGAATCTTATCTGTCCTTGACTTCCAACCTCCACTAGGGTAGATACTGGAGTTTAATCTTATGCAGATCAGCTTTTACATTTATCACTGGTAGGAGACATGCTCCTAATAAGAGTAATAAACCAAGTCCTATAACACTCCATAAAAGTGACTTTGAAGATGACCCCTTATCAAAATACCAAGCCTGAGAAACATTCACAGGAACCATAATAAAAGGCTGAACATGGTAAATATATATATTCAAAACAGACAGGCAAAACACCTTGCTATTTGTTGAATCCGATTTTTATGATAACAGAGGCTTTGTTGAATTAACCATTAGTTTTCTTACTGGAAAACTGAGAAACTGCCTCTCTCTCTCTCTCTCTCTCTCTCTCTCTCTCTCTCTCCCTCTCCCTCTCTCTCTCTCCAGTGATTTTAGCTGTTGCTTGACATTGCTAAGCAAATTTTGACTTCCATAATAAATGATCTTCTGCTAAACATTCTTTTGCTAATTTCTTCCAGTCCCCTGAGTAGAGACCCTCCTTAGACAAGGACTTTAACAGAGTTTGAGTGAAAGGTGCTGTAGGACCATATTGAGAAAATGCAGTTTTCAATTCTTTTAATTGTTTAAAAGGTATAGGAGCATGGACTTTCACCATATTACCCTGTCCATCAGGTTCCTCTAGAACTGGAAAACCGTAAAACTCAGTTATATAGTCTTCTTTCCACCTAGCCTGTTCTTTCTCCAACTCTGCAACCTCATTAGGATCTAAGTTATCCTCAAAGTCTTCTCCTAACAAATTATTAGAAGGGACATACAACTCTTCTGGAGGAGCTGATGGTTTAATCTCTTTTTGTCTTGAATCCTCCCGTTTTTCTTTCCTTTTCCTCTCTAACCCTGAAAGTTTCACTTTCTCAGTTCCATGCTGTATATACAGACTATTTCTAATTAAATTCCATATGAAAAAAAATGAGGCTACTGCCTTGTCCCATTTTTATTCTCAAATTTTACTCACCGTGCCCTTTTCTCTTTACTTTATGTTCCGAGCTGGCCAGCAGGGCTGAGGACTGGTAGCCCAGTCCTGTTCTAGTGCAGAACAGGAACAATAGATTAGAGGTATGAGAAAGGCAGGCTCAGACGTGGCCCTCTGAGCAGCTGAGTGGGAAATGACTTGGTTATGTGTGTGCTGAGAACGTTGGAGTGGTTGGAGTGACTTGGAAGGACAGAACAGGTGAACCCAGCCTGATGAGGTCCAGGACTACTGCTGTGCTCATGGGGCCAAGGGGAAATGGACCTGCAGAGGGAGCCAGCTCCCCAAACCTTAAGGTCCATGTCCCTGGCTAGAGAGAGGACACTGCCCTCGGCCTGGAAAAAAATAGAGACTTAAGGTTTTATTTGAGAGAGATTTTTTTCCACTTTTATATACATTTTTTTCCTCTAGGAAATAGACAGACGGTTGGAAAAAAAACTGAAGATCACACAAAAGGAGAGGTAAGGCTGCTGTCTGGCGTGAGGGCTCATGCTCTCTGCTGCTGGAGAGCTGGGCAGGCAGGGTTCTCCAGCTGGCTGGTAGTGTTAGCATAGGCTCCTGGGCAGCTGGCTCTTCCCTCCCAGTAGGTGACCAGAAAAAAACACTGCACTGAGGCTTCCGGGTGAGGCTTAGTGTTGCAGCCGTCTCCAGCCTCAGGGGCCTGTGTGAAGTCATCTGAAGCGAAGAGGGAAGGTGATAAGTTGCAAGGTTTTGGCTTAGGCGTGGCTGTGTCCCAGTGGCTCTGAGGTGTGAGGTAGTTGTTTCTCCCTCTGGGTATCGATGTCTTTTGTGACATGAAGGGTTTGGACAGATGATATCTCTGTGACTTGGAGACTTGGCAGTTTAGGGTATTAATGAGGGTATCTTGGAAGGAAGGATTCTAGGACATTCTTGAGAGACCTTTGATTGTTTTCTCACCATCATGCAGCGTGGGACATGGGATTCAGAGTGGGTGACTTTGGGCTTAGATAACCCAGGGACAAGCAAACAGAGAAGAACCGGCTGCATTCACTCCCCCAGGGGATCCTGGGAGTCTCCTGCCCCACACTGGCTTTCCAGACTACCTATGGTTGTGATCAGAATGCTGGCTCCTTTACTCTTCCCAGGAGCTGCTCCCCGTGGTCACAGGTCCCTTTACACGCTGTCCACACTCAGCCTGGACCCTTGCACCTGACCCGGAGCACGCAGTTCCCACCCTTCCTGACAGTCCAGGCTCTGGCAGAGGTCTCTATGGTTGTGAGCAAGAACTGGTTGACAGGTCTGGGGCAGCCCTGGTGGCTGGTGTAGATGTTTTTCCCTACCTTGCTTCCATCCTCGAGTTTGGCTTCTGTTTCTTCTCTCCCTGTATTGTTGGCCCTCTTTGTGTTTGGGGAATTTCACCTCTGCTTGTGGCCACCTGGCATTGATGTACACATCTACTGGCCTTGGACAAGCCTTCTCTTTGGAGCGTTGCCAAGCACTGTTTCTATGCCCGGCCTTCGCCCTAGCCCCGCCGCCGCTGCCCAGCAGAGCAGAGAGCCCTGGTAAGATTTCTCTTCTCAGAGGCTCTCATGTGGCGGTGACTTGCTGGTCTGGTGCAGCCTGTCTCTGAGAGGTACAGGTCACTTGCCAGAAGGCAGAGAGAGTTTGGTAAATCCTGTCTTGCTTGTTGCCGGGTAGAGTGGCATAGCAGGTGTCTGTGTATTGTAGTATTTTGAGCACACGCTGTGGGAGACCTGGACTGAGGGGCTCCCAGATCATCAGCCTCTCATACCCTGGTCTGTGTAGGGAAACCGGGGTTTTCATCAAAGTCGTTGCATTGTGGGTGTGGCCAGGTGGTGCTTGCTGGCCCTGCCATGCACACGGAGAGGAAGCCCCAGGACCATAGGTTGGCGAGCTGGCCCCTGCAGGGTTAGACCTGTGGAGCAGTTCTGTACCCTACAGAGCTGGTGGCAAGGCTGCTGTCCTGCTTGAGGAGTGGGAGTGCAGTTGTCCGGTCATGGGCCAGGTGAACAGTAGGAAGGGAGAAGACAGTGATGAGGAGGGTGTGGGGCTTGGATGGGTCTTCTGGACATTGTGGGATTTGTGAAGCTGTATTTGCTCTTTGTCAGCAGGAAATCCAAATCTCCTCCCAAAGTGCCCATTGTGATTCAAGACGATAGCCTTCCCACGGGCCCCCCTCCACAGATCCGCATCCTCAAGAGGCCCACCAGCAACGGTGTGGTCAGCAGCCCCAACTCCACCAGCAGGCCAGCCCTTCCTGTCAAGTCCCTCGCACAGCGGGAGGCAGAGTACGCAGAGGCCCGGAGACGGATCCTGGGCAGCGCCAGCCCTGAGGAGGAACAGGAGAAACCCATCCTCGACAGGTGAGTGTACATGCCGGCAGTGGCAGGGGAGGAGCTGGTAGAATCTGCATGCGTACTGGCTTGCTGGGCACCTTATGTGGGTTCTGGGAATAGAACTGAGGTCCTCAGATTGAGGGGCAAGCTCCATAAGCACTAGCGGAGCGCTCTCCAGCCTAGGGTGCTGCCAGGTGTAAGTGGGCACCACAGTGTTCAGGCTTCACAGACCTGAGAGGATGGGCCTTGAGTCATCCTCTGCCAGCTGCATGCATTTCAGCTATTTACCCTGATGCCTGATCTCAGAAGTAGGGTAAGGCTGATTCTGCCTTGCCAGCCAGCATTGAATGCTTTCTTACCAGTGAGCAAGTGGCCATAAGGGGCTGAATTCTACCCAGGACTCCAGACAAGCCCAGTATGGTTGCCTGGGTCGCTAGGAGCCCTGAGTTTTTGATGAAATTTTAATGTTTTCACTTGTATCTTTTTTTAGTTAAAAAATTTAGATTTGTATAATGTGTGTTTCTTTCTGATAACATAGTAATTGTTAAACATGCCTTTGGAGCCAGGCAGTGGTGGCACACTCCTTTAAACCTAGCACTTGGGAGTCAGAGGCAGGCAGATCTCTGTTTCAGGCCAGCCTGGTCTACAGAGCAGGTTGTCCAGGATGGCCAAAGCTACACAGAAAAACCCTGTCTCAAAACCAAAAAACTAACCCCCAAACCAACCAAACAAACAAAACCACCTGGAGACATGGCTCAATCAGTAGAGTGCTGGCTGCACAGTCATGAGGACCTGAGTCTGGGTCCCCAGCATCCATTCACAGGCTGGGCACAAGCTGCTGAGATGGCTCAGCTGCTGAGTGTGCTTGCTGCCAACCCTGACTGTCGAGTGCAGTCTCGGGAACTGTGTCTCACAGTGGAGAAAACTCGGGAGCTGTGTCTCACAGCTCCGGCAGGTTGTCCTCTGACCTCTGTACCTGTGCTTGCTGGTGCATATCTCACATGCACAATAAGTTTGAAAAAAAATTAAAAGAAAATACGGATGGGCTGGAGAGATGGCTCAGAGGTTAAGAGCACTGCCTGCTCTCCCAAAGATCCTGAGTTCAGTTCACAGCAACTACTTGGTAGCTCACAACCATCTATAATGAGATCTGATGCCCTCTTCTGGTATGCAGAGTACTGTATGATAAATCTTAAAAAAAGGAAAATGTAGTTGGAGATTGAGGAAGACACCAAATATTGACACATAAAAATCCTATTTTTGACACAGGGTCTCATTTAGCTTAGGCTAGCCTCAAACTCACTATTGTAGAATTACCTTGAATGCTGATCCTCCTGTCTCTGCCTCCGACTGCTGGGATTACAGGTGTGCACCCCCTCACCTGGTTTACATAGAACTGGAGTCAAATATATGGCTTCATACATGCCGGGAGTCCTCTCTGCTAAGGCACATGTCCAGTTTATACATTTGGTCTTTTGTGACACTTTCACCCTGCAGCCTAGGCTGATCTGAGTCCTCCTTCCCCAGCCTCCTTGGTGGTAGGATTACAGCCACAGCACACTTGACTGCTCTTTTCTCCCCAGTATTGGGGACTGTGCCTTTAGGCCTGCCCAGGCGCATGTTCCAAGTCCTCTAGTTTGGAGGGTCTTCTCTTTGCATTTATATTCTGGACTCGAACAGGTGATCGAGTGCTGTGTCTGTCCCTTCTTGGTGGTGGTTTAGTTTTAGTTTGCTTTTTGGTTTTGGTTTTTAGTTTTTTTGAGTCATGGTTTCTCTTTGTAGCCCTGGCTGTCCTGGAACCCACTCTGTACACCAGGCTGGCCTCAAACTCAGAGGTCCACCTGCCTCTGCCATCCAGGTGCTGGGTGTGTACCACCATGCCCAGCTTGCTTTTTGGCTTTAAAACCAAGTTCTCACACATGCTGGCGTGGAATTCACTGTGTAGCCCAGGCAGCCTTGCACTCAGGGTGGTCCTCCTGCCTCCCTAGCACTGTTACAGGCGTGTGCCACCATGTCTAGTACCATCGTTGTTTTGAAGGAACATCCATTCTGTTTTCTCCTCTTAGTCTGCACCTGTCTGGAGTGGGAAAGTCCATTTCCTTCTGTCTTCTCTAGTACTAGGAGTCAGCAGCTAGCCTCGTGGTTTGGAGGGAAGCAGGAGGCAGACAGGTGGGTGCCAGCTCACTGCAGAGCTCCTGGCTGGGGGCCCAACACTGCAACAATCTGTATTAGTTGTTTCTATGGAAGATATGCTGTCCATGCCACTCCTCCCTCCACAGGATGGGTGTGCACACTCCCTCTGCTTCCAGATAAGTAATGGCAAATGAAACGGGGGAGCTGTTCTTGCTGTGAGTTAAGATGGACCATGGGCCTTTGTCCTTCCCACAGGGAGCTGCCAGAGTGGAAGATGCCTCAGTCAGCTTGCTAAAGGAGGCTCAGCTAATCAGGTTGGCTGGTAACCCCAGCCTCAACCATGGCTTGATATTTTTTTGTTTGTTTGTTTGTGTTTTTTTTTTTTTTTTTAAGGGTCAGAGCGGGAGGTGGCTCAGATGGTAAGAGTGCCCACAGCACAAGCATGAGGACCCCAGTTTGAATCCCCAGCACTTACATAAAAGCCAGGCAAGGCTACCAATGACTGGGTGGGGCACAGGGGTATGTTGGGAGGCCAGATGGACTCCTGGCCATTGGCCAGTCAGCCTAACCAATTGGTGAGTTCCAAGTTCAGTGAAAGACCCTATCTTGAAAAGTAAGGCGAAGAACAATGGAGGATGCCACCTGGTCAGCCATACACATGCACCTGTGCACACACATGTCCCCCCTCTCAAACATGGCATGCACAACAGAATGTGGGCATCTTTTACATCCTCAAGGCCTTCCTTTTATCTTCCTTTAGGCCAACCAGGATCTCTCAACCTGAAGACAGCAGGCAGCCCAGTAATGTGATCAGACAGCCTTTGGGTCCTGACGGGTCACAAGGCTTCAAACAGCGCAGATAAATGCGGACAAGAAAGGATGCCGCTGCCACCGCTGCCGCCACCATCATCGCCTCCTGGATTGTCTGCCATGGGTTGCACTGCCATGGCAGACATCTGGACTTGAGCAGAGGGAACGACCTGACTTACTTGCACTGTGATCCCCCTTGCTCCGCCCACTGTGACCTTGAACCCCATGCACTGTGACCTCTGCCTTCCCCCCTTCCCACTGTGATTGGCATGTTGACAAGGGCTGTCCCAAGTCAATAGAAAGGGAAAGGGTGGGGATCAGGGGAGGATTGGGGGAACCTACCAAGGACTCAGAGTAGAGGGTCAGGCAGTGCCACTTGGCCACTTGGGGTAAAGCCAGTGCCAGCAATAACAGTTTATCATGCTCATTAATTTGGGATTTCAAACACAAATGAGAACTCCCCCCCACCCACCCCAAGTGCATGTCGCCATCACTTAAAAGTAAGTTCCATTGAAAATATCCTTTCCTTTTTTTTTTCTTCCTATTTTTGTTTATACAAAGAATCTGATTTGCAAGAAAAAAAGTGCATGGAAGGGGTTTTAGCAGTTTAATGAATTTTTAATTGAGAAAGGGTAGTTTGGTAGTCACTTAAAGATGTTTCTAGGGAATTTGCTAGAAACATTAACCAATAGGATTTTGGAAAGCTTAGCTTCTGTATTCCTACTGCTGCCCAGAAAAGGGGCCGGGCTCGGGAATCCCCCTTCCTCCAACCACCACCGTGGGTGAGCATCTGTGCCTATCGCCTTCCTTCGGCTGAGTCCCACCTGAGTTGTCTAGAGAGTGCTCCGAGAGCCTGGGGGAGGGTGCTGACCCCACCTTAGTATTGTGGGAGATGGGGAAAGTGACAGGTTTCCCTTCCCATATCCCTCAGGGTGGCTCCCTACCAGCCAGGTTTGCGGCTTCTAGGGAAGGGCAGGGAGCGACTCCGGGCTCAGAAAGGCAGTGGTGGCACTTGTCCAGTGTTTGCTGTCAGTGTAAGCCCAGGAGAAAGTCTGGCTTTAGAACTCCAGGCCTGTGCCTGGGGTGGTCAGAAGGTAGATGGTCCTGTCCCTTCCAGCAAGACTGGAATGCTTAAGGATCTGAGGCGTGCCACATCTGTTGATGGTCCTGGCTCAGAAACTATAGCTGGTACATTTCCTGGGTGAAATGAGTACAGTAGGAGTAAAGCAGTTGGAGAAGAGTTCATTAAGGAAAAACTTTGCATTGCAAAGGCAGGTGGCTGACAGGTTCCCCAGAGGCCTCAGATGCGCTTTCCCGTCTTAGAGCAAGGCTGGCATGAAGGCCATTTCTCCAAGCCGGGAAAGATTTGCTTTGTCTCTTGATGGGAGAGGCTTGAGAAAGCAGCTGTATCCTACCGGGATGCAGGCTTTGTAGCCTCTTCCAGTGCACTTCGCCTTATGCCTGGGCCAGCCTGGCAGCCTCCCCTCTCCTGACCAGCACTCAGCTTTGGGAGTGGGTGGTGGTGTGGGATTATCAGGGCAGCCATGGTGGCCAAGGTGTTGAGCTTGAGCTGAGTTTTGCAGGATCACACCACCTTCAGTCCCCTGGCTTATGCCCTGTGGCAGTGGCCCACATCATCATCCCCTTAGCAAGCAGCTCTTCCCCCAGCACAGCCCTAGTCCTGCCTGAAACCAGGGGCGATCTGGGAGTAAGCTGTGACAGAGCCTCAGCAAGGGGGTTGACCACCCCCAGGAGCAGGTAGAAAGGAACTTGGCTGCTAGCTCATAGGCTAGGGCCCACCCACAGGGATAGTGGTTGTGGTTGAAGGACAGACTGTCCTTTCTTTGGAGAAGGGTGTAGAAACCCCGCTTGCCAGGCCCCCTCTAGTGGGAGCCAAGGGCAGCTGGTGTCTGCACATTGAGAGCATGCAGGAGCGGCTCTCCCATCTCACTGTGGCCCGTGGAGGCCCCACCCACAGTGCGCCTGCCCACCAGCAGCCATGTATTTGGCCTCCTAGATGGAGACGTGGCTGGCATGCCGAGAGAAGGAAAGAAAGGAAGAAAAAACAGACTGGTGTTGGGGGAGGTGGGAGGCATGGGAAACGGTTTGGACTTTGTGTGTATGTGTGTGTTTGTGGGTTGGTTTATTTTAATTTGTGTGTGTGTGTGTGTGTGTGTGTGTGTGATTATTTTTTTTCCTTTTTTTTTTTTTTTTGTAGTTGTCTATAACTCCATAAGTGCTATTTTTCTTTTTCTTTCTTTCTGTCTTTAAGTTGCAGGCTTTGGCTTGGAAATCCCCAGGGGAATGAGGGGCAGGAACCTGAGGCTGCTGCCCTTTTGTCTGCCTTCACGGTACTGTCCCTTCCCCCAGCTCTTCCTGGACCCCATGAGCCAGGCCTCAGCCCTTCCAGCTAACCGCTTCCCATGAGCCACTACTCTGATGTCAGCCTATAACCAAAGGAGCTGGGGGTCCGGGTCTGGTGACCAGCCCTTCTCAGTCCCCTCAATCAGGGTGCTCCCCACCTGCAGGCAGGAGGCAACACCCTATCTGCTGCCATCAGCCCCTTCCAGAGCCCGCCTGTCCCGCCCAGCCCTGTCCTGCCCCGCCATACCCTGCTCTGCCCCATCTGGGGGTGCTCTGCTCAGGGATGGGCCGGCAGGGCTGTATCCAGTCTCCCTGGTAAGCAGAGACTCAAGAAAACCTCCGGGATCCTGCTTCTGGTCATATGGCCCAGGGAGGACCCTTGGGCATCTGTACAGAAGGGACTGGGAGGGAGGGCCGCACCCTGCAGTCTTGCTCTGCTGGTGTAGCAGGCAGCTCCCCACCCTAACCCCCACCGCGGGCTCCTGAGTCAGCAGATTAAGCATTTTATAAATTGTATTTTAAATACATGTTTTAAACTTGTCAGACATTTGTTCTCATTTCTGGCTTCCTATCTCCTTGTCCAGCCCTAAGGGTTCCTGTTCCTGCAGAGGCCAAGGTACTTGACAATCCCTCGTAGGGTTCCCATGACTGAGGGGAGAGACAAGGGCAGCTGCAGTAGGAGGCTCCAAGTCAGGATTTCAATGAGTCCTGCCTCAGACTCAACCCTGGAAGCATGCTGGTGCTCTGCAGATGAAGTAGGGTTGTGAAAATGGGCATGCAGGGTTGGCGGGTGGCTTGCTTCACTGACATCCAATACAGAGGCTGAGGTTCTTGGTGTTTATTGGCTTACCAGGCCATGAAAGCAAACTCCCAATGCCAGGCCCTACCCCATGGCCCAGCTGTCTGTAGGCCTTGAACTTCTGGAGCCAGAGGATCAGTGGGTTCGGGCCGGCACGGAGTTAAGCCACTTTCTGCTGTCAGAGCTGTGTTCCCTGGGGAACAGAAGGGGGTGAAAAGGTAGGGAGCATTTGGCTCTCTTCCCATAAGTCCTGCCAGGTTTCTGAGCCATGCCCATGGACTCAGAGTTTTCTAGAAGCAGTGGAGCCGAAGTTGGGATTGGGGCCTGATGCCAAGTGCTGGAGACCTCCCCTTCTTCCCAGTTTCTTAAGCATCCCATAGTTCAGAGCAAAGCCAAGGGGTCCCTGTGCTTGGTAAAGAGGGATCAACACCATCCTAAGAAGGATGGTTGGCATCACTGAGTCCCAGACCCAGGGATGCTTCATGCTCAGGCCTCTGTGAAATTGGTACCAGGCCCTGTCTATCCATCTGACCTCCCTGGAGCAAGCAGTTTCCCAACACAGTCTCTTAGAAAGATGGCTTCCCCAGTAACTAGGCCAAGGGCCTCCTCAAGAAAACGGATTAGCGCTAGAGGCCCTGTCTCGCGCTCAGTACCTACCTGCTTGCTTGCTGTCCTGACTGGAAGAAGAGACCATGGATTTCAGGGCCCAGGCTTGTGGGAACACAGTGATCCAGCATAGAATGGTTATGGCTACCCTGCTTTCGACGGACTGTCTTCTTGTCCAGCCTCGGGCAGAGTGGGATGCAGGGCACCTGGGCATAGGGGCTCTGCAGATTGGCAGCTGGGGTAGGAAGGAGCAAGAGAGTTGAGAACGTGACCAGCTTGGTGGAATCCTAGACTTGCCACGTAAAAAGCAGAGTGGGTCTAGGCAGATCTGTTAGTGTCTGAGTTGCTAAGATGGAGAGGATATTGGTACCCACTGCACAGGGTGGCTGGTGACCGGGATGATGTGTACAAGGCCCAAGGCTGAAAGCTGAGCATAAAGTAAAGGCTGGCCATAGCTTAAAGAGAATGGGCGAGCACACAATTTGGGGATGGACCTAAGCATAAACTGCCCTTGCCAGCATACTAGCTGGGGTTCCCATTTCTGTCAAGTGGGGCCATTAGGCATGTCTACAAAGGACCTTGAACTGAAAGTAGCCCTGGTGGGCTCCTAACACAGTAGCTCTAGGCACAGGTAGGGCAGGAAAGTAGAGCTCAAAGCACTGGGGTCTCCTGGTGTGGACCAGCCCTGTTTGGCAATGGTTCCCACACATCTCAGCCATGGGCTCCATCTTGGAGAACTTGGCCACATGGAAAGAGATCTGCTAGGCAGCCCAGCCCACTCACTGACCCTCACCATAGTTCTGCTGCTTCAGCCGGCTCAGGATCCTGAGGACCCTTCGTTCTGGGACTTCTAAGTTGTCTGCTTGCTGAGGGTTGTAAGAGAGCTTCTTCCTTGAGCGCAGTGAGCTTATAGCCGATTCCATCTCTCGGGCTTTGGAGGAACCTTCCTTCAGCTTCTTCTGGTAGTAACTGAGGAAATATCTGGCAGCTCAGCCTGGTTGTGGGTAATTAACCACCTCCTCCTCCTGACCCCCTTGTTCTGGCTGGCCAGTTGTGGCAGAGGTGAAGCCAGGGCATCAGGAGACCTATTCCCCTTAGGAAATAGGAGGAAATGGCCCTCTCTGCCTTGTCTCTGCATGTCACTTGACATCTGGTCTTCCCGTTGTCCCCCACTGTTAAGATGGGGGCAGAATGAGCATAAGGATTATCATGTGTGAGACGACCCATCAGGCTCTTGGGACCAGTCACAGAAAGATTGGTATGTATTACCCACCATTTCTGTTACTCATGTTTTTGTTTAGACACATTTCTGCTTATAAACCAGCCCTTCGAGACTTGGGTCAGCGGGGATGGCTCAGTTGCTAGAGTGCTTGCCTAGCATGCAGGAAGCCTTGGTAAACTGCTCAACCGAGCTTGGTGCTACATGCCTGTAATCCTAGCACTCAGGAGGCAGATGTGGGAGGCTCAGAAGTCAAGTCATCCTTGGCTATAAGATGGGGTCAGTTCTTCTAGGCCATCCTGGGATACATCAAGTCCTTTTCTCAAAACCACCAGCCCAAGTGTGCAGCTGGCTCCATCTCTAAGCTGCGGCTTAGAGCCTGTGTCAGAAAGTCTGCTGTTTTTGCATACTAGCCCGGCTCCCACCCTAAGCTTGCTGGCTTGCTTTTTATTTCTGTTTGCAGACAGGCCTTGCTGTCCTGAAACTAGCTCTAGGCCAGGTTAGCCTCAAACTCATAGTGATCCTTTGACCTCTTGCCTCCTTAGTGCTGGCATTGCACGCATGAGCTACCTTTCCCCGCTCAGTGTTGACCTTAACGCATCCCTTGCCTTTTGCCTTCTTGAGTGCTTACCTGTAGCTTCCGACTTGGGTGCCTGGGCAGTTTTGTCTGCCTGCCTGCTTCTAGTTCAACAATAACATGACCTGTCTGCTTTGAACTGTGGCCACATGGAGGCCTGTTCCCTAACTGACATGCCCACTAGGTTTCTGTAGACAGCTAGACTACCCAGTGTACTGGCAGCTCTGCACAATCTCAGGAACCCTGTCTTCATTATGTTATTTTTCAAGAAGCTTTGGTTTGTACAAACCAAACAAAGGAGGTGTACCGATGGAAAACAGCAGTGTTAACAGAGGGATGCCTAGTACCAGAACAGGACTGGAGACATGGCTTAGTGGTTAAGAACACTTCCTGCTCTTCCAGAGAATCCAAGTTCAGTTCCCAGTACTCATATCAGCTGGCTTAAAACTTCTTGTAATTCCAGCTACAGGGGACCTTCGCATGCGCACACGCACACACAAACACACACAGAACTGCATCAGAAAAGGGCCCAAGCACACTACAGAAAAAGACTACTAACAGCTAACAGCTACATGTGTTTTGTTTTTTGTTCTTTTTTTTTTTAAGATTTATTTATTATGTATACAATGTGTGTTTGCATGTACATCTGCACGCCAGAAGAGGTTGTGAACCATCATGTGGTTGCTGGGAATTGAACTCATGACCTTTGGAAGAGTAGCCAGCGCTCTTAACCTCTGTTAAGAGGTTAACCTCTGTTAAGAGGGCCCTCTCTCCAGCCCTGTTTTTGTTCTTGAGACAGTCTCATGTAGCCCAGGCTGGCTTCCAAGTTACAGCATAGCCAAGGATGGCCTTGAGCTCCTGGTCCTCCTACCTCCATCTCCACCTTACATGCTGGAATTGGGGTGCATGTCACCATAACCAGCTCTAAAAACAACTCTATTTTTATCTTATGTGCATTGGTGTTTGATCATGTACTTCTGTATGGAGATCTTGGAGCTCCTGGAGTTGAGTTACAGATGATGATGAGCAGCCTTGTGGGTGCTAGGAATTGAACCCAGGTCCTCTGGAAGAACAGCCAGTTCTTTTAACCACTGAGCCATCTCTCCAGCCCCTAAAAGGAACTCTGTTGAAGACTCTAAGAGACCCAAAGGATGAGAAGTTCAAGAAAATAATATGCTGGCTAGGTGGTGGCGGTGCACACCTTTAATCTGAGCTCTTGGGAGACAGAGGCAGGTGGATCTCTGCGAGTTCAAGGCCATCCTGGTCTACAGAGTGAGCTCCAGGATAGGCAAGGCTACATAGAGAAACCCTGTCTTGAGAACAAACAAAAAAGAAAACCTTGGACTGAGGTGTAGCATGTGGGAAGGGCTTGCAGAGTAACAGGAAACTTAACCAAATGGGAATATACCCTTAAGTTGGCATTTGTATGGAGGCCACAATGTAAGAGTCATTGAGCTTTATGGCTTGTGCTCATTTGCATTTAGAAAAGGGTATGTGTTGTGGGTGGGTGGTCAGCTGATTGAGTACTCTACTAGCATGGATGAGGGTCTGGGTCTGGCCCCCTGCACCACACTAACCAACATGGTTGTATACACCTGTAAGCCTAGCACTCAACAGACAAGGAAAGAACATGGGAACTTCAAGGACATCCTCAGCTATATATCAGGTTGGAGTCTAGCCTGAGCTACATGTACCCTTAGTGAAATTCGAATTTTTATTTTATTTTTCAAGACAAGAGTCTCACTATGCAGCCCCTGCAGGCCTGGAATACACTGTGTAGATCAGGCTGACCCCCAACTCACAGAGATCCACCTGCTCCCTGAGTACTGGGATTAAAAGCATGGGCTACCACATCTACCCAACTTAAAATGCTTGGCCTTTGGGAACTGGGCGTGGTAGAGTGGAGCTAGGTGCCAGGCCAGCTGGGATAACAAACCCTATCTCAAAAAAGGAAGAAAAAAAAATAAACTTTCACATCTTCCCTGAGGCTGAGGCTGCTTCCAGCCTGGAGGTGTTTTCTAAAGGTCTCTGCTCTCTCAAGGAAAAACACCTAGCCACCTTCCTTCCTTCCTCCCTTCCTCCCTCCTTCCCTCCCTTCCTTCCTTCCTTCCTTCCTTCCTTCCTTCCTTCTGTGGTTCACAGAAGGAACCACAATTCCTTGCTGGAGGTACAGCTCAATGACAGGGTGAAAGGGGAAGAGAAGGAAAGGGGGACAGCACAGGCTGTAATCAGACAGGATTGCCACCCTGGGCGAGGAGACCCTGACTGAAGGGAGTGGGAGGAAGAACAATGGTTATTTATCCTCTGGTATTTGATATCTGTTTTCTCACAAAGGAGTGACCTGTGGCTGACCACTTCAGGCTCTGAGCCTGCTGAGATGTTTCATCCTAGCGCTGTAATCACAGCTGAAGCTTCCGAATGAGGAAGGGAACAGTGGGGTGCAGATTGGGAGAGAATCTTTGCCAGCCATATCCCTGACAGGGGAGTGACAGCTATAATATGTAAAGAACTCAGAAAGAACCAGAATCGAGAAAACAAACACCCAGTCAAAAACTGGCTAAGAATCTAAACAGAACTCTCAAAACAACAACAAAAATGGCTCAGAAAGACTTCAGAACGTGTTTATCGTCCTTAGCAGTTAGGGAAATTTACTCTGAAACAACTTTGAGGTTGCATCTCAACCCTAGTCACAATGGTAAAGATCAAGAAAACAGCTAACAGATGCCGGCAAGAATGTGGGGAAAGGAGAAACCTCACTCTCTGTTTCTCTGTTGGAAGGACTGCAAACTGGTGCAGCCCCTCTGGAAGTCAGTGTGGAGGATTCTTAAAAGGCTAAAAAATAGGTCTGCCGTATGACCCTGCAAGTATTAAAATATGCTCATTCCGGACAGGAAGTAGAGGATGAGGCTCCTCTCCACACATCACTTTTAGCCTGAGGATGATCATGATGAATAGCCCATAGTCGACTCTTCCTGAGCTGCCCGCTACCTTTCCATCACTCTTCCTGGGGACTGAGCCACCCACTACCTGCTCATTGCCCTCTGGAAACATGCAAGATTCCTTTCCTAAGCTGGTCACAGTGGCACACACCTGTAATCCCAGCACTCAGGGAGGCAGAGGCAGGCGGATCTCTGAGTTCCAGACCAGCCTGGTCTACAAGTTCCGGACAGCCAAGGCTACACAGAGACCCTGTCTCAAAAAACAAAAACAACAAAGATTCCTTTTCTAAGACTGAGCTGTACAAGGAAGGAAGGAGCTGCATGGGGGTGGGGGGTAGCTGCCATTGCCTCCCTCCCCACTGGGAGAACCTAGCTGAGTGTGAAGCCGGCACCCTGAGATACAGAGGTGGAGAAACAAAACTTTACTGGTATCATCTAGTCTAGATGCAACCATTCCTGAAGCCCTGGCTGATATTTGAATGATGCCTTCCTTCTCTGCTCAAGGCAGTTTTATCGGGGTTTTCTTAGCCTTGCAGCTAAGAGTCTTGACCCTCCAGTCTCCAGCTCCCAAGCACTAGCTGCCCTCCGTCCATCCATGTCCCCCACCTCAACAAAGCAGCCCCACTCACTTCGTGATCTCCTCGAGGGCCACCTCCGGCAGGGCCAGCATCTCCACCAGCAGAGAGAGGATCTCAAAGAACAGCGTGTAGGGGTTCAGGGGTGACATATCCATCAAGACATTCTGTTCTGCGGTCATGGAATAGTGGCTGCTGTTACTCTTAGGCGGCCTCCAATGTAGCCCATCAGCCTGCAGCTCCCATTTCCAGTTCTGACTGCCCTGGGCTGGCCCTGCTCACCCACAGAGTACAAGAAGCGCTTGGTATCTGTCATCACAGCCAAAAAATCTTTGAAATCCACATGACCATCTCCTGTAGAGTCAGAGAGATAACAAGGTGGCCCAGAGGCCCTCTGCAGCAGGCCTGGGGACAGCAGGCCAGGCATGGCCTTTGGTATTCCCCTGGGCAGACTCTTAACAGTAATGCTGAATCAGCAGAAAATGTGGACCAGAGAAGCCAAAAATTACAGTCTTCCGGGTTAGAAACTATTGGACCAGGACAGGGTTTGTGGCTAAGTTGGTAGAGTGTTTGCCTAGCATGTACAAAGCACAGCATGCAATCCCCAATACCACATAAACCTGGGGGTGGAGGGAGAAAGGTTAATGCGTCAGGGCCATCCTTGGCTACATAGCCAGCTCCAGGCCAGCCTGAGCTCCACAAGACTCTGTTGAGGAATACAAGAAACTACTGGACCTTGCATTGTTAAGACAACAGTGTGAGTTCAAAACCCTTGAACACCACTTGCCACTTACGTGACCCAGGTCAAGTTTCTGAACCCCAGGAAGCTTTAATTTCCTCACCTGCGGGGCAGAGACAGCCACCACAGGGCTGTCCAGAGCTCATGCCCACAGTCTACCAACTGTCATTACTTCTTCTTAGGTCTCTACCTGCTTCAGGATGTGGCTGGTATACCCTGCCCTAGCTCGGGGCGGGGCTTCCCCTTCACTGTATAACCCAGACATTTCAGTTCCTCAGGCCCCCTTTGCCCTTTCTCCTCTCTCCCCTGCTCTGCTCTCAATCTTTCTCTCTGCTCATACTTTTCCTGTCTCCCCCCAACCCCTCGCTGCTCCTAACAAATCTCCTTTTATATAGCTGCTTCTTGCAGTCAGCTCATTAGGTATTTAATGCCCTGCAGCAGGTAGGGAGCTAACACTGCTTGCTAGTCTCTGCATGACAATATGTACCTACAAGATTCTGGCTAGACTTCAGGGCTTTGCAGCCTCCTCCAGACTCCTGTCAGTAACTTTATATCTTGCCAAGCTCCCTGGCAGTACAGCTGTTTTCCCAGCAGGCCACATTCTTCCCTGTTCAGGGTCTTCACATGCGCTGCTCAGTGCCCCCACCTCCCATCATGTTTCCTTAGAGGTTCTATTGTTGTGGTTATTTTGTTGTTTTGTTTTGTTTTTTGAGATAGCATCAAAAAACACTGCCACCCGGCATAAAACTTTATGATTTTGTTGATTTTATGTGAGGGAAGGCTGCCTACCACAGCACAGATGTGGAGCTGAGACTCTGCCTTCTGGGAGTCGTGCTCACCTTCCACCATGAACGTCCCAGGGATCAAGCTCAGGTTGTCATGTTTGATGGCAAGCATCTTTACCAGCTAAGCCGTGTCACCTCCCCTTGAAGAGGTCCAAGCCAGGTCAGACCCCTCCCTAGACTGTCTCCTGAAGCCCCTGTCACACATGACACCTGGAACTTAGAAGAGACTCTGAGAGACAAGGGTCGTACATTTTGTCCTGTGCTATGTCCCTGGGCTTAAGCTGGTGGGACCTCAGTTGGCATTCTCTGAGCTGCTTGGTAGTGGACTCAGGCGGTCTCCACTTCTTAAAAATGGGCGCGAGTGTGCTTAGGTCAGCTAGGGTTGAAGCCTGAACCTTTGACTTCCTAGGTCAACAGTCGACCACTTAGCCACAGCCCTTGAAGTGTGTGTGTGAAAGCAGTCATGAGACTGCTCAGGACTCTGGGCCTGCAAAGGCCCTACCTTTCCCTTGGCTGGGTCCACACCCTGCCATTTGCTCATCGCTTGGAGACTACTTCCTCTTTTCCCTGACACCACTCGGCTTGAGTGGTAACCTCATCCAGGAAGCCTTCCTTCCTGACCCCCATCTTCCAAGCTGTCATAACTGATGTTTCCAATTCTGTGCCAGTCCTTGCCCTGTGGCATTAACGGTCTGGGAACCCCTTGAGGACAGCAGGGCTGGTGTCTTACACGCCTCTATTTTTGGTGCCCTGCACAGGACCGCCCACAGAAGCCGTTGCATAGTATCTGTTGCATGGATGATGCTGGCAGCTGTTGTGGGTGGGTTGTACCCTGACCCACCCTTTGCCTGGCTCACCCATTTTTTTTTCTTCCAGAACATGATGAGGTTGCTACTATCAGCTCCATTATATAGACAGAGAAACTGAGGCCTAGCAAAGTGCTAGTCTTGACCAAAGCCATAAGGCCGTTTAAAGAAATGCCAAAATCACTGGGCAAGCCTTCACTCCCAGCACTCAGGCTGGGCAAGGCAGATCTCTGGGTTCGAGGCCAGCCTGGTCGACAGAGTAGGTTCCAGGACAGCCAGGGCTACACAGAGAAACCCTGTCTCGCACAAACAAAACAAAAACAAAAGAAATGTAAGGGTCACGGAGGAAGACTTAATAGGCATAGCCTGAGGGGAAGGATTCCCGAGGTCACCTACACCATTGGTGAGGAGGCAGGTCCTGGTCACTTCTGGGTCCCCGGAAGGTGGACAAGACTGTGAGACCCAGGGTGGAAGGAAACTGCCAGACACAATGGCAAGCGGGGGGTCCTTCCAGCAAGGCGCCCACTGGGCTTACCAGGCCTCCAGCCCCTCCCCGGGGCTCAGGGAAGACCCCCTCCCACCCCACACACACACTCACCATTTACATCTGCACTCATCAGGGCTTCTTCCAGCTGCGCCGGAGTAAGGTTGAGGCCAATTAGAAGCAAGACGTTCTTGAGGCTCCGTGCGTCCACCTCACCAGAGCCATTGAAGAGGTCGAAGTAGCTGCGGAAGGCTGTCCAGGGAGGCAGGGTCACCAAGTGGGAGCCGCCTGCGTTTCATTTCTTTTTGTAACTTTTTTGCTGGCATGCGGTGTGCCGTGTGTGGTGGGCTTGGTGCACGCATGCGCGTGCGTGTTAGGAGGAGGACATAGGTATCTGGCTTTATTACTCTCTGCTTTATTCCTATGGGTTAGTGAAAACATTCTGAAAATCTGCAGGTCGGAGCCGCTGTGGTCAAGAAGGGGCTAGACCTTGAGGAGGAGTGGGAGGTGAGAAGGCACACGTCCATTCCTTTCCTGCCTGCTCCACATGAGTGACTAGGGTCAGGGGCTGTCCCCCAGGTGCACAGAGACCTCACCCAGGGTGGGAGTTGCACTTTCCAGTTTTATTGGCAGGGCAGGCTGTGATGGGAAATAGGGACCTGTTAAGGCCTGGTGACCCAGTTAAATAGAGGTGGGTAGGGCTCTTGGGGGACCCTGCCTCCCCTCCAAGCTTCCTCTAAAGAGGATGGGGGCAGGGAGGTGGAGTCAGGGAGGTGGCTCACCTCCTGTGTCCTAGGCCAAGTATAGTTGGCCCCATGGGGACACCGCTTGGTATGGTGGGACAGAGGGTCAGGGCAGCGGTGTGGGATAGCGGGTTGGGATAGCAGTGTGTGACAGAGGGTCGGGGCAGCGGTGTGGGATAGCAGGTCGGGAGCAGCAGGTGTGGGACAGAGGGTCGGGGGGCAACGGTGTGTGACAGGGTCAGGGGGCAGCGCTATGGCACAGCGGTTTAGGGGGTAGTGGTATGAGGTGCTCACCTTCCTCCTGCTTCAGGGTGAGGTGTTCCTCACTTCGCTCCTCCCAGCTTTGGTAGAGTTTGTAGAGGCCATGCTCTTCCAGCTCCTGCCTGTAGGACAATGGGCCCAGGACAGCTTGCAACCATCTCCTGCCTGCCTTTACTCCTGCTCCTGCCAAGGCTACCCTAGAGCTACCCTTAAGGACTCTGGGGTGTCAAGAAACCACAAGTGACAGGAAGAGACAGACCCAAAGGAGTGAAACAGAGGAGCCACAGGTGTTCTCTTTGGTGGTGGTGATGGAGGGGACGCTGGAGTGCAGAGCAGGGATAGAGTACTTCCCTAGTATGTGTGAGTCCCTGCCTTCCACCCCCAGCATCAGAAAGGAGACGGTAGAGAAGAGTGGAAAGGGGACAAGAACCTGGGGGACACCCTGCTGGGAAGCACAGAAAGGAGACAGAGGGGGGGCTCATGAGCGAATGAGCAGGGGTAGGGACAAGGACCAGAGTGCAGAAGGGAGATACATGGGCCCACACTGGAAGCAGACTGAAAGCATGGGGCCTGTCAAGATGGCGACCAGTGGAGATGGTTCCTACCGTGACTTGACAAAGTTGAGGTTCCTCTCGTTGCTCTGGGGCAACATCTCTGGCCATCTCCAGCTCAGGTCCTGGGTGGGAAGTGACAGAACTGAGCCAGGGGACCCCCCGGAGGCAGGGGCTTGCCCGGGGCCTGTTGTTCTGACCCATGGTGCCATAGTAGCTGGAGCTGAGTTGGAGGGCTCATTCAGGGTCAGAGGTAAGGATGGAACTGAGCTGTTGGTGGGGCCTGAGGTGGGCACAGAAGTGAGGTTCTTGGAGGACTTCCGGGCTGTCAGGGTCCGAGTCTTCAAAGTCCTCCTGTGGGTGGCTTCCTCCTGTTCCTCCACCTCCAGTAGGCACTTCATGAAACCCCGCCGATGGTTCCCAGGGCCTTGGGCGCCTACAGCCGCCAGAGCCTGATGCCGTTGCTTCTGCCCTTGGGTCAGCTCCTTCTTCTCAAGGTCTCTCACCTCCTGAGGGAACAGGAGCACACCTGGGATACCTCCAGCCGGGCAGACTGGCCTGCAGAGGGCCTTCTAGCCTCCCACAGAACCTCAGGGGATGCTGCTCAAACTGCCCTTTCCAAAGTCCAAACTCCAAATCTCAACATACCACTCCAGGACCCACCCAGCGTGCTGGCCTGTGAGTGACTCTCCACCTCCCACCCGCAAGCCATGTTCCTGAGTGAGCGAAGTTCCTGCTTCACAGCCCACACAGCTCCAAGTGACCTTGCCTCACTCCAGAGGCCTGTTTCATACAGGTGTACCCTGCGCAGAATGGCCACTTCAAATACTGTAGCCATGCCTACATCTGGTCCCTCCCATCCCTGGCTGAGGCTGGGAAGCTTGCTGGTCAGCGTTCTTTTCCTGGTGTTAAGGATCAAACCCAAGGCTTCACTGATGGCAGGGACTCTGGCACCTCTGAAGTGGGTCCCTAGCGCCGTCCTCACACCCCTAATAGCCTGTAACTCCAGTTCTAGACAGAAGAGGGCCCTGTCACCCTCTTCTGGCCTCCTTGAGAACTGCATGCATGTGGTGCACAGCCAAACATGCAAACAGATTTCCCATTACCACCACCACACCACCAAAAAAAGTACTACAAAGACAACAAAAACAGGGTCATTATGATAGAGTACCTATGGCGGATAGGACACCTGAGAAGCTCAGGGAAAAGCTTTGCTGAGTGACATTTAAGTTGCAGCCTAAATGACTTCATGGAGTTAGCCATGACAGCATCTCTGGGGAGACAGTCTAGCCTAGGAGGCAGCATGTACAGAGGTCCAGGGGAAATAAGCTTGGCGAATCTACAGGATAGAAATCTCACTAGAGTAGCTAGACACTAAGCCTTGTGTGTTTGGGTGAAGATTCGGGGTCTTATTCTACAAGGAAGGAGCTCGGACTGGGTGACAGGGTAGGGAGGGGTCGGACTCAGAATGGCTTTGTAGGGCAGGGAGGGGTTGTGGAGGGATAAGAGGAATCTGGAGTGATTCTGAGCTCACTCGGATGAGCCTCTGGGTGGGTGGTTACGGGGTCCTTTGATGACAAGCTGGGAGTTCTGAGCTTGGACCAACAACTCGGAGACCAGGAAGTGGCAGAGCTGGTGCTGTGGGCATGACCGAAAGCCAGCAGATGTTTGGAGGAGCTGTGGGTTAGAACTGAGAGCAAAGGGCAGAAGAAATCCACACGGATGTAGAGCAGTCCTGAGACCGACCCAAGGGCTCCCGTGTGTCTTCCCATTTCTGACTCAAGGGGCAGAAACATGGGGCCTAGCAGCACCCACAAAATCCAGACAGGTCAGAATTTTGAGGTCATTCTCAGGGAGTTCTCTAGGGAGTTCTAGGCCAGCCTGGGCTACATGAGACCCTGCTGGAAAAACCCAAAACTTGACTTCAAGATGGCTCAGCAGGTGGAGGCACTTGCCACTAACCCTGAGTTTGATCCCCAGGGCCCACGTTATGGAAGGAAGGAACCTCCACCCCTGAGCCATGGGATGTGTGTGGCACTTCTGTACACACAATAGTACATGTAACTTAGAAAAAAATTAAAGCTGGGCGCAGCAGCCAGTGGCTTTCATCCCAGCACTCAAGAGGTAGGCACAGGTGCACCTCTGTGAGTTCACGGCCATCCTGGTCTACAGAGCGAGTTCAGGACAGCTATGGCTGTTACATAGAGAAGCCGTGTATCAAACAACCAAAAATTAAATTAATAAATGCATGCATTCAGGGAGGCAGGGGCAGGTGCATCTCTGTGAGTTCGAGGCCAGACTGTTCTACAGAGTGAGTTCCAGGACAGTCAGGGCTACATGGAGAAACCCTGTCTCGAAACAAATAAGTAAATAAGAATTAAAAAAGAACAAACTATAAACGAAACACACACACAGCACATGCATAGGCTTATTACACAAATCTTCCCCAGCTTGATTGGTCTCCCTTATTCCCCTCCCACTATCCCCCGTCCCCACGCTGGCCCTACTTACAGTAAAAGGGAGAGGCCTTGGGGTCGCCTTGGTCTCCACAGCCTCACTTCTAAACAGAGAAGAAACGGGAGTGGTGGGGCAGGGTGGCAGGCCAGCCAGCGCCCCTTACACTGATCCCAAACCGTAGCACACTCAGTCCTGACCTAACCTCACTCCTTTGTTTTCACCTGTTTCCCCGCCTTGCCTCACTCACATACAGACCCATAGACCAAAGATGGGAAGAACTGATGCCCAGCAGCAGGAGACTTACCCAAGGGGCTCCCGTGGGCCAGAAACACAGAACACCTCACTGTATTAGATCTGTGGCTTTTGTCTTTGTTTTGTTTTGCTTTTTTGAGACAAAGTTTCTTTGTGTAACAGTCCTGGCTGTCCTGGAACTCAGAGATCTGCCTGCCTCCTGAGTGCCCGGATTAAAGGAACAGGCCTCCAGGGCCCGACTTACTTGTAACTTTTTTTTTTTATTACATTTGTTTATTCATTTTGTGTTAGCACAGACATCAGAAGACAATTTGTGGGAGTCAGTTCCTCCATCTACTATGTGAGTCTCCACACTTAGTGGCCAGAACCTTTACCTTCTGAGCCAAATCACTGGCCCAGTTGTCACTGTGTGTGTGTGTGTGTGTGTGTGTGTGTGTGTGTGTGTGTGTGTGTGTGTGTGTATGTATGCGCGCACGCACGCACGTGTGTTCCACAGCACAAGTATGGAGGTCAGAGGACAGCTAGCACAAGTCAGATCTCTCCTTGTACTGTGTAGTCCCCAAGGTTGAGTTTAAGTCTTTAGGTTGTCTGCAAGCACCCTTACCCAATGAACCACCTCTTGCGTCTCTGTTTGGTCTTTCACTGGCCTGGAACTGGCTAGACCAGCTGGCCATCCATGGTCACAGGATCCACGCACTTCCATCTCCCTAGTGCTGGGATTACAAGCGCACGCCACTCTGTGCCCAGCTCTTTACATGGGCAATTAATCTCAGCTCCTCACGCTTGCACAGTAAGTACTTCGACTGAGCTAACGCCCTCGCGTTTCCTCTAGTGTTAAATAGCCACCCTTAGGTGCAGGGAGCAGGGCAGGGGTGGCCCTGGAGGTGACTTACCTGTCTTTGTGTATTCGAGGTCCTGGCACAGACTGCAAGAGGGGAAGGGCCTTCTTTTCCTGTGCAGTCGCCATGGGCTTAGGGGACACTGGCTCCGGGGGGCTGTCCTTGTGTGTCCCTGAGCTGGGTACTGGCATAGGCTCCTGCAGCCTGACCTGTAGGAGGCCTGCTTCGCTGGGAGGCTCGTCCACCTGGGCCTGACTCCTGTTGTCCAGGGTGCATGCTGTCTCCAGACCATGGTCTGTGTTCCCCTGAGTGGGGAGAGTGAGAGTCTGGGAAATGAAGACGGATGTCCTGAGAAGAGCTATTGTCTGATTTCCCAAGGGGAGTTTCAGAGGACAGGACCCCACACACTCCTGTTCTATGGCAGACATTAATTTTTTTCTAAAGACTTATTTTTATGTATGTGTATGTATGGGTCTGTGTGAATGTATGACACATGTATGTAGATGCCCTTGGAAGTCAGAAGAGGTCACCTTGTGCGTTCTGGGAACTGAATCCCAGGCCTCTCGAAGAACAGCAGTGCTCTTAACTGTTGAGCCTTCTCTCCAGCCCATATATGTGTGTATGTGTGTGTGTGTGTGTGTATAATAATATATGTGTATGTATGGCTGTATTATGTGTATTTTGTATCTTTGTTGTTTTTATTCTCTTCTTGCTTTGAGACAGGGTTTCTCTGTGTAGCCCTGGCTATCCTGAAACTTGCTCTGTAGACCAGGATGGCCTCAGTCTCACAGAGATCTGCCTGCCTCCATCTCCCAGAGTGCTGGGGTCAAGGGTGTGTGTGTCACCACCACACCCAGCCCTGGTGTATATGCTTTCCGTCTGTTTTCTTTCCGTCTGTGTAGTTACCCTTGTCTCTTATCACGTCTTTCAGAGCCATCTTCCTGTCTATTGCTGAACAGGATTCGATCTCATGGATATCTGAATGGCGTCCTATTTTTGATTATGGGTAACACATCTATAACTCTTGATATCCATGTGGATATTGATTTCCCTATGAATAATGATCTCTGTATGAATATTAGATTTCATTTCTCTCGGGTAAATACCTAGGCATGTGTGCTGGATCAGTTTTATGTCAACTTGACACAAGCTAAAGCCATCTGAGAGGAGGGAACCTGAGTCAAGAAACTTCCTCCAGGGGGCTGGAGAGATGGCTCAGAGGTTAAGGGCACCGGCTGCTCTTCCAGAGGTCCTGACTTCAATTCCCAGCACCCACATGGTGGCTCACAACCATCTATAGTGAGATCTCGTGCCCCCTTCTGGTATGCAGTTGTACATGCAGGCAGAACACTATATATGTAATAAAATAAATCTTTTTTTTTTTTTAAATGCCTCTGCCTCAGCTCCTGCTTCCAGGTTCCTGCCCTGTTTGATTTCCTGCCCTGACTTCCTTCAGTGATGGACTATGATGGGGAAGCATAAGCCAAATAACCCCTTTCCTCATCAACTTGCTTTTGGGCATGGTGATTCATCACAAGAGAAACCCTAAGAGAGCAGAACAGCTCTCGTGTTGCATGTATCTTCAGCTCATTAGGAAACTAACGAGTTGCCAGGTGATGGTGGCACACGCCTTGGATCCCAGCACTTAGGAGGCAGAGGCAGGCAGATTGCTGTGAGTTCGAGGCCAGCCTGGTCTACAGAGTGAGTACCAGGACAGCCAGGGCTACACAGAAAAACCCTGTCTTGACAAACTAAAACAAACGAACAAAAAAGAAAGTGCCAAGTAATCTAGGCATGGTGGCGCATACCTTTGATCCCAGCACTCAGGAGGCCGAGGCAGGTAGATCTCTGTGAGTTAAAAAAAAAAAAAAAAAAGGTGATGCTGATTTGGGAGTAGCCTATGATGATATGATGAAAAACCAAGAACGCATGCCTTTACCTCCAGCACTCGGGAGGCAGAGGCTGGCAGATCTCTGTGAATTCTAGGTCAGCCTGCTCTACAGCACAAGTTCCAGCACAGCCAGGGCTGCACAGAGAAATTCTGTCTTGAAAAAAAACCAAAGGAAAAAAGAAAATCCAAGAATGTTATGTTGGGCTATGTTACATTATTTTCTTTTGTAAATGAATGTAGAAATGAGAAAAATAAAGGAATAAATAAAAATAAATGAAAAAAATGAGTAACTGTTCCAGTTAAATACATTTTGGAAAGGCCAACCTGCCTTGCAAAGGCTCGGTGACCACAGGGGTAGCGTGGGACACAGGGACAGACAGACAGACAGACAGACAGACACACACACACACACACACACACACGGATGGACAGACAGGGACACACACATCCACTTTCTTAAACCCAGCACCTCCCATCTTTATCCATCGCAGCATCCACATCCCTGCCCTGTCCCCAGGACATCCGGAGGGGCCTTTCTGTAAACAAGACCTGAAGAATCCTGCGATTCCAACTTCCGGAACCACCCAGTGACCCACAGAGCCTAAGCCGTGTCCAGTGTCAGCATCCAGCAAACACAAGCATACCTCTGCCAAGGGCACGGGGGGCTCTTTTGCGCCCCAATCTCCTGGGATAACCTGGCAGCTCTGGGAGGGATGAATCTCTTGGGCCTCGGCGCTCTGCAGATCCTCCTGCTGGTCCATGGCTGGCTCTGGCTGCCCTTCAGGGGTCACACAGTCCCCGCTAGGCTGGGCTTGTCCCTCGCCAGCTTGCAGTTCCATTGACTGGGCTTGTCCCTCGCCAGCTTGCAGCTCCATCGACTGGGCTTGTTCCTTGACAGCTTGCAGCTCCATCGACTGAGCTTGTTCCTCGACAGCTTGCAGCTCCATCGACCCTTCCTGGGTGGCCAGAGGTGACTGATTCCTTGTGGGAAGAACAGATGGAAGACACTTCAACCCCAGCCTGGGTGTTGCTCTCTCAGAATGCCCGCCAGGACGAGGCATGCCAGGGGTGCATACTGATTGCCTGCGGGGGAAAATGAAGGGTGGAAACACACTCCAAGTCTCAGGCACTTTGGTGTGGATGTCGAGGTGGTCAGAGTTTCACCCTTTTGGCGTCATTTGATTTTCAGACAGAGAAGGGGTGTGCTGGTGGTGCACACCTGGAACCAGTAGTCAGGAGGTGGAGAGGGGAAGGGCAGGAGTTGAAGATCAGTCTCAGTCTCGCAGTAAGTTCAAAGCCAGCCTGGGCTGCAAGAGATTCTGTGTTGCCTTTTTCACATCTACCCACAGACGGAGACTTTATGTTGGGCTGGAGATATAGTTCAATTGCTACAATACTTGCCTGCTAGGAACAAGGCCCTGGATTTAATTGCCAGTAATATTCACATGTGTGCTTGTGTACACACACTCACATATATGTACATACACACGAGCACCCACATGTACCCAGGCATGCTTACACACACACACACACACACACACACACACACACACACACACCTAACACCAAAACACCAGAAAAACCAGAAAGAACCAGGATTCAGAAAGGCTGAGAGAGTGAACCCAGGGTTCTAAAGCTAACAGTGTCATGGGGATTTGTAACTATGTACCTCTATCCTCTCTTTAATCTGGAGCGTCTCTTCTTCACCACCCCCTTGCTCCCTTCTTCCTTCCTTCCTTCCTTCCTTCCTTCCTTCCTTCCTTCCTTCCTTAGACAGGCTTTTTGCTCTGTAGCCCAGGCTACCTCAAACTACAAGCCCTGCCTGAGCCTCCTCTGTGCTGGGAAATCACAGGCATGTGCCACCATGCTCGGCCAGGGCTTTCTTTTTGAGGCCCTTTCTTGTGAATGACTGACAGTTAGTGGGGATCTCTTAAATCAATGTCTTCAAATGATTTCAAATTTTACATATCATATTGCATGATTAACATGCTAAAAAGACTTCATCCCTGTGCTTTCCTTTTTATATTTTCTTTAGTGTACGTTTATTGTAATGGGTTTTGTTATGCCATCTATAAAATATTTACCCCTCATTATCTTCTTTTGCTTCTTTCTACTCCCTCTTACCCCCTCCCTCTTCTCAACTGGTCCCCCTTTTCATTTCATATCTGTGCTTTGTTTATGACTCAGTGAGTTTCATGGGGGTGGCTGACAGGAGGAACACAGGGAGGTATTTACAGACACACAGGCATCTTACCAGTGGACTGTATAACTGCAGAAAGGTTCTCTGGCCCCTAGCAACCAAGCGCTACCTAAGGTCCTCAGGAGGAGTGGGGCCTCATGAGCCCCTCCTTTCTTCAATAAACATGCTTTTTGAGTGAGCCAGGCGGTGGTGCACGCCTTTAATCCCAACACTCGGGGAGGCAGAGGCAATCGGATCTTTATGAGTTCGAGGCCAGCCTGGTCTACAGAATGAGTTTCAGGACAGCCAAGCCTACACAGAGGAACCCTATCTTGAAAAAAAAAAAACTGAATAAGATAAAATAAAATTCTATTTCCTAGCTAGGTGTGGTGACTCACACCTTTAAATCCCAGAACTTGGGAGGCAGAGGCAGGTGAATCTCTGAGTTTGAGGCCAGCTTGGTTCACACAGAGAGCTTCAGGACAGCCAGAGCTATATAATATAGGGAGCTTGGGTGGGGGTGGGGATGGGGAGGTGGGGAGGTGGGGAGGCGGGGAGGTGCACATGGCTCAGTGTGCCTATGGAGGTCAGAGGACGACTTTCAGGAAGCAGCTCTCTCCTCCTATCCTGTAACCCTTGGGGACTGAACCTTTACCCACCAAGACATCTCACTGGCCTAGTTTGTGTAAGATGGCCTGGAACTCTCTATGTAGCAGAGGCTAGCCTAGGACTACCGATCCTTCCACCTCCACCCTCCAAATGCTGGGATTGTAGGAGGCATGTGCCTCTAAGCCTGGCCCAGTGACATCTTTTTGTTGTTGTTGTTCATTATTCTATTGATTTAGTGAATAAATGTTTCTTGAGCACCTACTGCCAGGGCTGGTACCAGGCAGGAGGCATCTGAAACTGCCCCTTAAATAAGTCTTGTGGGAGAATGTAACCAGAGTTTGCTACTTTATGGGTTCCTTATTTTTTTCCACCATTCTCCACCCCTTTTCTTCCACCCTTTCAATCCCCTAACACTCGATAAAAGAGAAAAAAGCCTAGAGAGGGATGGAAAGCGATCCCTGAATAGAGTCAGGGGTTGGAAAAGAGTGATGTTATCATTAGACTACTTCCTGCTGATTGGGGGCATTGAGTTCCTTGGGGCAAGTTTGAGCTTCCTCATCAGGATATCTGATATTTTCTTGTTTCTTCTTTGCATACAACTACGTAACAAACCACAACCAAAGCAAACAGCAAGCAGCAACCAACAACAAACCCACAACCCCCCTGGACAACCAACAGTCACCCACCCCACCTATCTAAATGGGCTCTAGCATTTCTATACCTTCTGAAAATATCCCAGAATTCCAAACATCACAGTCTATCTGCAGCTAGCCTCTACAGCACATCTCTGCTAGAGCATAAGTTAAATCACAGTCAGCTGCTACAAAGCAGCCCCAAATGCCCACACCTGGGATTAAAACAAAAACACATTCTTATAATAGTTCTTTTTCTTTTCTTTTGGTTTTTCAGGACAGGGTTTCTCTGTGTAGCCCTGGCTGTCCTGGACTCACTTTGTCGTCTGGGCTGGCCTCTGCCTCCTGAGCGCTGGGTTAACGTAGTGTACCACCACACGAGGCTATTTCTTTCTCTTTTTTTTTAGATTTATTTGATGTATATGATCACTCTATTTGCATGTACACCTGCACACCAGAACAGGGCACTAGATCTCATCATAGATGGTTGTGAGCCACCATGTGGTTGCCGGGAATTGAACTCAGGACCTCTGGAAGAGCAGCCAGTACTCTTAACCACTGAGCCATCTCTCCAGGCCCCTATTTCTATGGTTTGTTTGTTTGTTTGTTTTTTGTTGTTGTTTTTTTAAGAAACCCAAACTCCAAAATTCTCATTACAGAAGTAGGCTGTGGCCTTGCAGAAGTACACAAAGGGTGGGTAGAAAGAATTTAGTTTGGTTGGTGGGTCAAGGTACAGATGAGTGAGGGAGTGTTTTCCAAGCTGCCATCTGCAAGGCTCTGGGCTTGATCCTCAGCTGGGGTGGGGGCGGGGAAGGGAGAGCAGCAGAGTGTTGCCTTAGCCTGGAGGCTCTCCTTCCTGTCCTCATCCTCCCCCCCTCCCCACAACTTACCCTGGTCCTGCCTCTGAGGGCATCTCTGAGGGCTCCTCCATCTGAAGCTCCTCTGAGCACTCCTGGGCTGATCCTGTGTGTTCGGGCTCCCTCTCTGGTCTCCTGGAAGCTACAGGCTGCTCTCTGCTGTCCTCCTCTGTGGCATCGGCAAGCCCAGCCTGAAACAGAGATGGGATGAGTCTGACCTTGAGCCAGGCCATGAGGCCCTTCACCTGCTCCTCCTTGCCCATCCTCCTGTCCTCCCCTCTCTGCTGGGGAGGCACTGAAGAGAGGTGAAGAGAAAGACCAGGAGGTGGCTGGGAGGTGGGTGGTGGGCCTCACCCTGCTGCTTAGCATTATGGTCTGTGGCATAAAACCGGAGGTCAACCAGAACATGAGCCAAAGGACTGTCCTGAGGGCTGTTTGGGAGAATGGTGGTGGTCGAGGACTAATGCCTTCCACAGTAGCATCCCTCCAGAGCCCAGCTGATGGATACTTTAGCTCTCTGAGACAATGAGATATATAGCCGAGATATATAGCCGAAACTGGCCTTGAACTTGACATCCTTCTGTCTCAGCCTGAATCCTGAGGTTACTGGTGTGTGCCACTATGTTCCACCCCTGGATTTTTAATCTTTAATCTCCATCTTGGCCATCAGTTGCCAGTAGGGTGAACCTTAAGCCAACGTAGCTCCCCAGAAGACAGAGGACCTCATGTACCTCATTAACTAATGGATGAAGTTGTTTTAACAAAAGATTCTCATGGGAGCCAACTCTAGCAGATACCTACCACAAAGCAGGGCCTCAACAGACTTAACCAGTCAGTCCTTATCTCTCTCTCTCTCACACACACACACACACACACACACACACACACACGGCTGAAAGGGCTACAGAGATGCCTCAAGGACACAGAGCTAATTAAGGAGCAGGATTGATGCCCCATGTCTGCTTGCTGAGAAAATGAATGAAAGGTGGAAAAGGAGGCGGCTCAGAATGTTTGTCCAGAGCTCCTCAAGCAGACTCTTGGCAAGTGTGAAATGACCCCCACGGACTAATATATTGAGGTTGGTGTGAGGAAAGCACCTGGGTCACGAGGGCTCTGCCTCCCCCAACAGATTCATATCTTCTGCAATAGATCCATGGTGGCTTTGTTGGGAGAAGCTGGGATGATCTGGCCTAGGACAATGTTTGGGTATCAGGCTGACAGAGGCTACTCACAGCCAGCCACGGTTGTTAACTTGATTGGATTAAGAAATTCCTGGGGGCTGGATATTTGGCACACACCTTTAATCCCAGTACCCAAAAGGCAGAGGCAGGTAGATTTCTGAGTTCGAGGCCAGCCTGTTCTACAGAGCACGTTCCAGGACAGCCAGGGCTACATAGAGAAACCCTGTCTCGAAAAAAACAAATACACACAGGCAGGAAGGCACCACGCTAGAAATGACGTTGAGAACCAAAGTGAAGGTCCGCCCACCTGATTGGCTGACATGGTGGGCTCCGAATTGGGCTCCGCATCAGCCTCCGTTTTGGTGGAACTCAGGCCAGGACTTGATAGGACCGCTGGAGCCTCTGCCTTGTTCTCTGGGGGTGTGGGGGTGTTTTCGTTTTCCATTGTTCTGAAGTCGGCAAGATTCCCAAGGCGAGGGGCGCATCAGCTGCTGTTACCAAGGAGAAATCCAGTCATGCTCCCACCAGGCCTGAGACCCCATTGCTGCGGCTGCTGCACACCAGAGCAGGTGTGGGGTCAGGGGAGAAGCTGGGCTAGGCTGGCAAGGAGCCTGAGCCTAACGAGTAGCTCGCCCTACGTAGCAAGAGCTCATCCGACTCTTTAATTTTCACACTGAACCTGTGAAAGAGACTCAGGTGAGCTGCCCAAGGTTCAGAGTAGGCCCAGACCCACGGTGCAAACCACAGGGCTCTGCATCTTCACTGAAATGCAACCCTGCTCCACCCTCAAGGCCTGCCTGAGGGTCTAGGGGAAATGGGATGCTGGCCTCATCCAAATGAAGCATGTAGGGCCTTACAGGACATCTCAGAGCCTTTAGAGCACCATTGTACATTTAAAAGGGAGTCTATCAGGAGATGGGGTGTCGCTAAACTGGTAGTGTGGTTGCCCACTGCACACAATCGCCACACAAGACCAGGTATGGGGCCCAGGCCTATGTTCCCGGGAAGTAGAAGCAGGACGATCAAGAGTTCAAGGTCATCCTAGGCTATATTGTGATTTTGAAGCCAGCCTGGACTACGTGAGATGAGAGTAAGAGCCAGAGAGACAGAGAGACAGAGACAGACAGGCAGAGGCGATGATGTAAATGCTGCTTCAGTGAAAACCCTATGCTCTTTAAACAGCTGAGGCTTTTACCAAAAGCTTTTACTGAGTTTTTTTTTTTTTTTTTTTTTTTTTTTTTACCAAAAAATATGTCTTTTGGTCCTGGGACTCCAAGTTTCCAGTGGCCATGGTAACTACCAAAGCACCCACATACCCTGCTGCCCTGGACATGTTCTTTTATTAATCTTCCTCAGGGTCTGTGGTGGTTTGGGTAGGAAGAGCCCCCATAGGCTCATCTTATATTTGAATGTTTAGTCACCCAGGAGTGGCACTATTTGAAAGGATTAGAAGGATTAGGAAGTGTGGCCTTGTTGGAGAATGTGTTTCACTGGGCATTGGCTTTGAGGTTTCAGGAGTCCATGCCAGGCCCAGAGGTGCTCTCTCTCTCTCTCTCTCTCAGCTATTGCTCCAGCACCTGCCCATATGCCACTATGCTGATAGTGGACTAAACCTCTGAAACTGTCGGCAAGCCCCCAATTAAATGCTTTCTTTTATAAGCGCTGTCTCCATCACCGTGTCTCCTTACAGCAATAGAAGAGTGACTAAGACAGGGCCTCTCCTTTTTCCTGTCCTCTGGAACCTCACTTCCATCTGTATCACAGGGCAGGACCCAAATGTTCTGTTCTAGTGCAAGCGGCCTCCTGTTCTTCCCCCCAAGGCCTGTGTCCACATCTCTGCTTTTCTAGAATCCTGACTTCATCCATGCTTCCAGTCACTGAGTTGTGTGTGTGTGTGTGTGTGCATGTGTGAGTCCTGTGTGTGTATGTGTGTGTGTAGGCCTGAAGCTTATCTCAGCTGGCATTCTGTTTAAGACAGGGTCTCTCATTGGCCTTGACCTTGCCAGGTAAGATAGAGCTAGACTGGCTGGCCAGGGAGCTTCACAGGTCTGCCTGTGTCTGCTGCTGCAAGCACGGGCAACCCAAGTGCATAGGACTTATACCTGCCTTTATTTGCTGTTGCTTAAGGTTTGTTCATTTTTAATTTACATGTATGTGTGTGCGCCTGTGTGCGTTTATGGTGACTGTGTGCGTGCAGGCCCCCAGGGAGGGCAAAGGCTGTCAGATCTCCTGGAACTGGAGTTACAGATGGCTGTGTCCACCATGTGGGTGCTGGGTACCCAGGTCCTCAGCAAGAAGAGACAGTGCTCTAACCACTAAGCCATCTCATGCCTCCCCAATATCCCCAGCCTCCCCCGCCCCCAACACACACACTTCAAGGAAAAGAAAACAAAACAGAACCAGCCACAGTGGTACATGCCTGTAATCCCAGCACTCAGGGAGACAGAGGCAGGTGGATCCCTGTGAGTTCAGGGCCAGCCTGGTCTAGAGAGTGAGTCTAGGACAGACAGCCATGGCTACACAGAGAAACCCTGTTTCAAAAAAAAAATCAAAACTAAACCGAAACAAGAGAAACAAAACAGAACAGGGGTTCTGGTAGCTGAACTCGGGTCTTCATGCTTACAAAGCTATTTACTCCCCGACCCAGGCTCCTTTAGGGCATCACCTGCCCTGCTTCTAGGGTGGCATCTTGGCTGCTTTCCGCGCTCACTAGTTCTCACAGCTCAATACCCCCATCCCCGAATCCCTCCGGGGAGAGCCTGTGACCTGGAGGATCTCAGCGGCCTTTCCTTTCTAAGCCACAGCAGGCAGGCTACTGTCCATGGAACGGCCTCCTCTCTGCTGGAAGTTCTTGAGCTGAATTCTCTTCACACCCTGTGAGCTATGGACTCGGCCCTTCCTGTCCAACAGAAAACCAAACAGTACTCAGTTGACTAACGTCTTGCCCAACATCGCGTGGCTCATCTCCCAGGAACTGGATTCCAACCCCATATCTATTCAGCTCCCCAGGTGGCGCTGGGTTATCCTACCACTTGGAAGCCTGAGCCACTTATTCACCATTTAGGGCCAAACACCTGTATCACTCATGTGCCAGGTCTTGGGGACATGACTCCCCTCACCCCAGGGATGCAGAGGATATGTCCCTGATCATTTCTGCTGACCCACACCCACTTCTCCTCCTGTTGTCTCTACCGCCTCCGAACAGTAAGCCAGATCACAGGCCTCTGATCCCAGCTGGCAGGAAGTGCCAGGCCCCCCTGCCCTCCTCCCCAGTCCCACCTGGACCAGCTCCTGTGCGACCCAGGCTCTCAAATGGCACGAGCAGTTGTGGCTGTGGCCAAGTTTCTCTTTCTTCCCCTGTGGTTTGCCACTTCCCCCACCTCTTTCCCATTAAGGCTCCCCTAATCATCCCTCCTCTCTGGAGCGTGCTGCTCCAGAGGGGGCTGACCTATCTGGGGAAAAAAAATCCCCTCTGGTCCCAAAACACACCTCTCTTCCTTTGTCCACCATCTCCCTCTCGACCCCGGAATTCTCAGGTCCCAGTGTTCTACTGATCACAGTCTTAAGAGAACAGAAGCCCCAGGGGAGACCAGACCCTGTCTGTAGCTAGCTGGCAGATTAAACAAGGAGGAGGAACCTCTGGCCAGACTCCAGGGACAGAACTGGGGCAGGGTTGACACTGTCAGGCTTCATCCTTCTTTCAGAGCACCTGATCCCCTCAACAACTCCCCCCCCTTTTTTTCTGTTTGTTTTTTGAGATAGGATTTCTCTGTGTAACCCTGGCCTTTCTGCAGCTTGGTCTTTACACCAGGCTGGCCTCCCACTCACAGAGATCCACCTGAGTCCTGGGATTACAGGTGTGTGCCACCACCTGCCCAGCCTGATCCCATTTTCTGTTAGCCGCTTTATTGAGCTGTGCCTCACATGCCTACAGCCCGTGAGAGTCCTCCTAGAGGGTCTTTGGGTGGGACCTCTTTCCAAAGCAGCCACGTTCTGAATCAAAATTCTGCTCCATCTTCCCCCTTTCTGTTTAAGGTAAAAGTCTGACACCGTTTACCTTTTACAATAGAAATGATTACCAGTCTACAAACTTAACAAATATATCCTTATGAAAATCCACTGTCGTGATGATCCTCCATAGCTGCTGTCCTGATTACCTTCAGCAAAAGTCCATTTCGGCATCAAGGCTTTCCAGTCTGCTCTCGGCTCAGATCATCAATCGTAATGGAACCCCTAGTCTTTCGTCCCCAGCATAACACATTCCCATCCTGATGTTAAGATGTTACAGTGTCCTGATGTCCTGATGTTAAAGTGTACAGGCTGATCTACTTTGGCAGTGCTTTTTCTACCACCCAGTGTCTTTCAGCTAATCTTATTGCACCTTTCTGCTCATTAAGGTACAATTAGATCTTTATGGATCCACACATAAATTAGACTCTTAGGCACTCGAATTCTATGTCTGGCTCCACATCAGCGAGCCAGTCCTCCTTACCCATGGTTAACGGGATGCCTATCTTGATCCTCAGTTTCATTAGGTACCATAGGTTCACAATGAACCATTTCCTGTTCTCTTAATTCCTCAGTCTCTTGTATCTCAAGCCTTTGTATTACCATAGCTAATTTTCCTTGTTGTACTGTAAGACCTGGGGTCTCACAGTTCAGGAGTTCAAGACCGCGCCCTTCCCAGAAACTCCCACAGACCACGACTCGTTGCAAAAGCAAAAGGTTTAATTTAACCATTGTGCAATGGGGTCACCCCTGCCACTCAGCAAAGAGTGGCACTGGGAGACAAAGGCCTAAGGTTTTTAAAAGAAAAATTTCGGGAAATTTGAAGTTGCAGTTTTGGCAACTTAGGATTGGATGAGGAAGCTATAAAGTAAGATAATTGGTTAGTCTTAGGTGCTCAAGTTTGGCCAGTCCTGCCAAGTGTGGATGCAGCTGCAACTGAAGGTGGGGGTGGTTAGCTCATCCTTGAAGATTGGGGCTGCGGGCTCTTGGCTGGAGGTCAGGAGCTACTCAGAAGAAGAATTGGGGCCATCTGGGTTGGTTACTAAGAAACATTATCTCGAAGACAAGGGTCTGGTCGTTCTTTTTGCTGAGTGAAGGTCATTGCTCGCTTTTTTTCTATCTGTCTTCATAGATAGGGTCACATTTTTCCATTTTCTGGAAAGGTACTAAGAGGCTTTAGCTTAACCTGAACCTAAAACTCAAAACTATAGGCTTTAGAAGACATACAGGTTACAAAGTTAATCTAACCCTTTCAGTACAGCTATTTTTCAACCTTTAAAAAAAATATTTAATTAATTCACTTTGTGTCCCAGCTGTAGCCCCCTCCCTCTTTTTTTTTTTTTTTTTTTTCCGAAGAAAAAAACAAAGATTGTGATCAGAAGCAGACCACTCCAGTGGTCGAAACTGCAATGAGTATTGAGTATTGCAATGGCTTTTTTCAAGTAATATTTCTAGCTTCTCAACCCCTACCCTTGGTCTTGAAAGATATGAAATGGAATTTCCCTTTTCTTTTCCTTTCTTTCTTTCTTTTTTTTTTTTTTTTTTTTTTTTTTTGAGGCAAGATTTTTCTGTGTAACAGAGCCCTTGCTGTCCTGGACTTGCTTTGTAGACCAGGCTGGCCTCAAGAGTTTCCCCCTTTTAAAAAAAACTATTTATTATTATGTATATAGTGTTCTGCTTGCATGTACACCTGCTGACCAGATGGTTGGGAGCCACTCTGTGGTTGCTGGGAATTGAACTCAGAACCTCTGTAAGAGCAGACAGGGCTCTTACCCGCCAAGCCATCTCTCCAGCCCTGAATTTCCCATTTTTTAATGCTGAAAAAGTCTGTCTTTATAATTAAAATTGTCTTTTGGGGTGGCTCTCTGTGATTCAATGATAGTGTGCTGTCTCAGAGGCTCATACAGCTGGATCGTACAGACCTAGAAGGTCTTTGGATGTGATCTCTTGCCATAGCAGCCATGTTCTGAATCAAAATTCTGCTACACCCTACTGAGTGTTTTTTATGTTTTATACATTCTAGACACAAATCTTTCATACTATGTATGGATTGCATTGATTTTTTCCCCCATTATTTAGGTTGTATTTTTGCTTGTCTGTTATTTGAAAAGCAACCAGAATTCCGGTTCTAGGGAATCATACGCCCCTTATTCTAGCCTCCTAGGTTCCCAGGCATCCATGAGGTGCACAGACATACATGGAGGAAAACACCTATACACATAAAAAAGAAGCCCGTACCCATGCCCTTAGTGGGACTCACTTTCCTCAGTGCCTCTCTCCCAACCCTTAAGCCTTTATTATTATTGTTGTTGTTTTTCAAGACAGGGTTCCTCTGGATAGCCTTGGCTGTCTTGGAACTCACTCCGTGGACCAGGCTGGCTTAGAGCTCACAGAGATCCACCTGCCTCTGCTTCCTGAGTGCTGGTATTAAAGGCATGCACCACCACTTCCTAGTATATTAAAATATCTTTAGTAAAATCTCCAACTTGACTTCATTTTACTGGCAAGTCCTCCTAAAATTATTTTCGGAAGCCACAAATCTTGTTTTGAGGTCCCTAAAAGATTAGGGGAACTCCTAGAGCCCCTGAGGGTGACAGTATGGAACTTCATCTCTGTCCCCTCACTGCTGACAAGGATACTTAGAACTTATAGCCATCCTCCTGCCTCTACCTTCCCATGCTGGGATTGCAGGCATACCATCGCATTCAACCTTCAATCATGGCTTTTTTTTTTTTTTTTTTTTGAGACAGGGTTTCTCTGGGTAGCCTTGGCTGTCCCGGACTCACTTTGTAGACCAGGCTGGCCTCAAACTCACGAAGATCCACCTGCCTCTGCCTCCCCAAGTGCTGGGATTACAGGTGTGCACCACCCCGCCTGGCTGGAGGAAAAGGATTCTTTTTAAAATGATTCATTTTATGAAGCTTCACTTTATAGGCTCTAAAATACAACTCTCAACTCAATGAAAATAAGAGACTGTTTTGGGGCCAAATAGAAGTGTCCATGGCTCAGGGACACAGATTCAAGTTACCCAAGTACATGTTCCAAGGTATGGTAAGAGCTGGAAATTTCATGACATTTTTATAGTGACTGTCTTAGTCGGTGTTCTCTCACTGTGAAGAGACACCCTGGCCACAGGTACTTTTTTAAAAAGCACACCTAATTGGGGCTTGCTTACAGTTTCAGAGATTTAGTCCATTTCACCATGCTGGGGAGCATGGCATCCATGCAGACTGATGTGGTGCTGGAGAAATAGTTGAAAGCTCTAAATCTTGATCTGCAGGCAGCAAGAAGAGAGAACCCCTGGGACTGACTTTGGCTTTTGAAACCCCAAAGCCCACCCCCAATGACACACTTCCTCCAACAAGGCCACACCTACTCCAACAAGGCCGCACCTCCTAGTTTCTCTCAATTAGTGCCACTCCTAATGACCAAGCATTCAAATATATGAGCCTGTGAAGGCCATTCTCATTCAAACTACCACAGTAATGGAAAAAGTTACAAATCAAGGCTTTTTTCAAACCGTTGGTGGAGACTTCAGGCAAGAGGGTTAGAGCAAAGCAGGGAAATGTCAGTTATTGGCCGTAGATGGCATTCTTAGCCTTGTTATTGGTACAAGCTGAGGTTTGTGCTTTCCAAAAGGATTTACCTAATAGTCACAAGAATTTTAAATCACACACAGAGGTGGGCAATAAATGGTTACTCAGAGTGTCAAGAAAGCTCAAAATCAATTTGGCTCCCAATCTGTGATATTCTAGCTTTTCACAATCGATCAACCTCATGCAGTGTTTCCCCCAATGTGATGGTGGTTTGAATGAGAATGCTCCCCTTAGACTCATATATTTTCATACTTAGTCCCCAGATGATGAAGTGTTTGGAAGGATTAGGAGGTGTGTCCTTATTGGAGGAGGTGTGATGGTGGGAATGGTCCTTGAGGTTTCAAAAGCACAGGCCAGACCCCGTCACTGTTGTCATTGTCTTCCCCCACTCCCAGCCCCCGGGTGTCGTGGTCCACCCGTGCCCACCAGGAGCATGATGTAAAGCTCTGATGTAAAGCTCTCAGCTGCGTCTCCAGCTGCGTCTCCAGCATCGTGCTTGCCCGCATGCCGCCATGCTCGCCGGCATGGACTGACCCTCTGAAATTGTAAGCGAGCCCCTGGTTAAATAAATGATTTTTCTAAGTACTGGCTTGGCCATGGTGTCTCTTCACAGCAATAGAACAGTGACTAAAATACCCAGAAACTTTTGATTTCTCCTGTTGAGCTAAGCCACTTTAGTACATAGTAGGTTATAATAAATGTGGAGGATGGTGGGGCCGATTTTTTCAGAAGCCTCTGAGAGCCTTCTGGGGTTAGCAGGGAGGAGTACGTTCAGCTGAGGAGGATGAGGCTGCAGGGCCTCTCGCAAATCAGCCAGTCTGGCCTAGGGTATAGAGTTGAACCACAAGCAGTTTTGGGATTAGGCCTTGATCTGCACCACATCCTTTTCGGGGTGTGCAAAGCCAGGGATTAATCGCCTCGTGTTCTGATCCAAAGTGCCCGACAGAGGGCACTCGGGAGCGACCGAGGACCGGGAGCCTCTGCTCAATCCAGAACGGGGTCACTTCCGGTCCCGAGGAGGCGGGGAAGAAGCCGGAAGTCCGGTGAGCTCTGGCAGTCGAGATGGAGGAGGGCGAGTACGAGTCGGTTCTCTGTGTCAAGCCAGAGGTCCACGTCTACCGCATCCCGCCGCGGGCTACCAACCGTGGCTACAGGTGACCGTTTCTGGCTTGCTCTTTCCCACTCCACCCGGCATGCACTGCGGGGGACCGAGGACCGGCTGTCGCGTTGGGGGGCGGAAGGGATGGAGCTCCGTGGCTGCTTCCCGGAGGGCTCGCTGGCCGTGAGCGTCAGCGGGACGGGGGCAACCGTCACAGCCAGTTCCCGAGGCCCCGAGAGGGCTGCGGGTTCCCTCGGCGGGGTCCACGTACAGGTCCTGCCACAGCGCTAACTGATAGACAGCCTTGACGGGATCCTTGAAAACCCTGTCACCCGCGGGAATCCCCACCGGGAGGGCAGAGGAGGGAACCCGGCGCCGTCTGAGGGACCTGTCCCGCGAAGCCCAGGGAGCCGGGGCCTGGCTCCGGCTTTCTTGACCTCAGTTTCACCCCTGAACAAAACCTACTGCAGCCGGGAGGACCCCACCGCCCTTGTCTTGAGTAAGCGTCTCCTGAGGCAAATAAACACACATGCTGGTAAACGCACGGAGTGCCTCTGGAAGGGAACCCAGAACTCTGTTCTAGGAGAGGTGAACCAAAGTCGGACACCTCCCGTACTGTTTGCACTCCCTACCCAAACAAGATGAAAAGCGCTTTCTGAAAAGGGCATTTCAGATATGACTGATGTGGCCTGTGGCCTGCGATGGGTCGTTGCTCCTTAGGAAGGGTGGCTCTTGAAGGCAGCGGGGCATCTAGCTTGTTTGGTAGCCTGTACCACAGGTGTATTGGAATGCCAGCTTCATCTGCCCTTTATGAGAGTGTCACAGGCTCATGGCAAATTTTCTGAACAGGCGTCTTACTGTGCCTGTGCTATAGTTTTGAAATATATTAAGATAACAGGATCCCAGGTCACCGAGCCACAACTGCCTGCGCGTTTTTTGTGTGTCTGTAGGTGTGCGTGTCCACGCTCACGCTAGCAGAGGAGCAGCAAGTGTCTTGCCTTCTCACTGTCTTACCCCCTTGAGGTGTTCTCTAACTGAGTGTGGAGTTTGCCATTTCATCTAGCCCCACCCATCCTCCTTTCTCTGCCCTGCCCCACACAGTGTAAGGTTTACAGATACCTGCAGCTACATCTGGCTTTGAGATTCTGGAGATCCAAACTGAGGTCCTCAGGTTTTCTCAGCTCCTGCTCATCCCTGCAGAACCATCTCCCCACTGGCTCCCTTTCCTTTCTGCTATCAAACTGGAGACTGGCAACCTAAACAGAGATGGCTGCCTACCCAGATCTGTTGGGTGTTTGTTCAGCAGGCTAGTGTTAGCTCCTCTTGGCCCTCAAGAGGGTGGGGTCACCAAGTATCCAGCCAGGCTTGTTTGATATGGAAGAAACTGCCAGCCTTGCACTTAACCTTTAGGCCCCTCCTTAGCCTGAGTCTGAAGCCCGCTGGGTCAGGGAGAGGAACAGAAACTGAGCCGCTGCTGCGTTGTTAGCTGTGGGTCTGCTTTCGCATGGCTCTGCAGCAGCTGCCACCAGCTAGAGTTCTAGAGAGCTGACATTTGCTTAGTAATTTCCCGGAAAAACCTCCTGGAAATACCCAGGGTGCTTGCTGTTTAGGGGTTTCTCTGCTGCTGCTGCTGCTGCTGCTGCTGCTACTAAAGTAGGACACTATTGCTAAAGGAGCCGAAGAAGGCACTGATGAGCATCTTTGTTTCCTTGTGCTTCTTCCTGCCTGAAATACATTTGAGAATATGTTTCCTAACCACTCTGTTCTCTCTCCTGTACAAGCAGGCACTTTTTTTTAAAAGATTTTATTTATTTATTTATTTTATGCATTTACATTAGTGCTTTATATGCATGTGCACCTGCATGCTAGAAGAGAGCAGTTAAGGGTATAGATGGTTGTAAGCCACCATGTGGTTGCTGGAAATTGAACTCAGGACCTCTGGAAGAGCATACAGTGCTCTTAACCACTGAGCCATCTCTCCAGCCCACGCAGGCACTTTTAAGCTCTTTCTACCAAAGGTTGTGCCCTCTGTACTTCCTCCAACATGGTCTCAGGGCTCAGCTGGTCAGTCTGTCCAGCGTGCTATCACAGTGTCGTAGCAGAAACAATAGGCCCCTAGCTGCTGGAAGGAAATCCCACTTGGGAGGCAGGAAAGGAAACTGGAAAGGAAATCCCACTTGGGAGAAGGACTGTGGTCTTCAGATTGGGGGTCGGCAAGCTACAACTGCTTGTGGTTTTGAATGCCTGGAAGCTAAGAATATTTTTTACAACTTTCAAGGACTGGAGATTTTGAAGACTATTTCATAATATAAAAATTACAAGTTTCAGATTTTGTTTAGTTACTGAGATACAGCCATGTTGAGAAAAATGCTTGCTAAAAGTAGTTTTTTAATGTAACTATTATAGTTTTTATTTTTATTTTTAAATTTACTTTTTAAAGTTAATTTAATTTTTAAATGTGTATGGATGTTTTGTCTGCATGTATGTCTGTGTACCACATGTGTGCCTGGTTCCTAAAGAGACCACAGGGATCCCTTAGGACACGAATTACAGACCCTTGTGAGCTGCCATGTGGGTGCTGGGAATTGAACTTGGTTCCTCAGGTAGAGTATGTTTATTTGCTTATTGAGTGTGTGTATGTGTGTGGGCACAGGCCTGTCACATCTCTGTGGAGCTCAGAAGACAACATGGAGGCCACACTTCTTCCCATCTACCACTCAGGTTCCATGATGACACATGGCTTTAATCCCAGCATTCAGGGAGCAGAGGCAGGTGGCTGTCTGTGAGTTTAAGGCTAGCCTGGTTTACAAAGGGAGTTCCATGCTAGCCAGGAAAAGGCTACACATTGAGACCTCCATCTCAGGAAAAACAAAAACAAAAATGTGTTTTAATTACATTTATTCGTGTGCATCTGTCTTTGTACACGTGCTGCTGTGTAAGTGGCAGTCAGTGGACAGCTTGTGGGAGCTGGTTCTCTCCTGCCTTGTGGAGTTCTGGGACCAGAAGCAGGCTGTCAGGCCTGGCGGTGGTTGCCATTACCTGTCGAGCCATCTTACCAGGCCCTGGTTTGGCACAGCGTTAGCATGTGTAGCAGCTCTTCCGCTGTCTTCCGCTACATCATCGGAACAGTCCAGTCGCCCAGCAGAGGCCATGTGACCCATGAAGATGTTAGTTACCGGCCGCCCTTGCTTTTACAGAAAGGCCGGCCAACTGTCCTCTTGAGCAAGCAATCCTTCCCATTCTCGTTCCCAGCCCTGGAGGAATGGAGCAGGAGGCTCAGTGTCTTTTGTCCTCATAGGGCCTCGGAATGGCAACTGGACCAGCCTTCGTGGAGTGGCCGGCTGCGGATCACTGCAAAAGGGAAGGTGGCCTACATCAAGCTGGAGGACAAGACCTCAGGTAAAGGCACAGGGCATGGGTTGGGCTAAGTTATCAGTGGAAGAGAGAGAGGCTGCCCTGGCCAAGCCAGGCTGCTCAGCGCTATGGCAGAACCACTGTCAGATAAAGGCCTCTAGGTGATCTAAATGCCAGTGTCCTAAACTGGGTATATTAAATCGATAAGAAGCTGCAGGCTGCAGGGCCATCAGTTTTCATTTAGGTCATTGCTGGTGACCCAGCTGCTTCTAAAACACTTGCGGTCATGCTTGTAATCCCAGAACACGGGGACACATTTTCTCAAATATCAAGGGTGTGTTTGATCAGACGCTGAGGCCACCATTCCCATACCTTTGAGCTCAGAGCCTACCATAAAGGCTCCTGGACCTGTGGTCTTTGCCATAGCTGTGGGAACCCAGCTACAAGGTGACACTTCATACACATGGGAACCTTTTCTTTGTTTCTGAGTCAGAGTCTCATTTAGCCCAGGCTTGCCTGGAACTGTGTAGCCAAGGATGACCCTGAACCTCTGCTCCTTCCACAAGAACAGAGATTATAGGCATGCCCCACCATGCCTCCTGTATGGCCTGCTGGGAAACAAAGCCACGAATGCTGAGTGAGCGAGCATGTAACAACTGAGCTCCATCATCTACAGCACAAGGGTGCAGTTTGGTTGTCCTGTTGCCTAGTCTCTGAGATTGACCTGAGCTAGTATGCTCTAGACTCTACTGTGGGGCCATAAGTGCCCTGCTTTCTGCTTGCTGGTTTGCTGGCTCCTTTTATCCTTTCTGAGGCATGGCATACCTATGCTGGGCCCATCGCCCTCAGGCTTTGTGCCAGCTACACAAATGGATGAAGCTGCTGGGCTGGGTGGTGGCGGCCCTCCCCTGGGGCTACTGTGTGGAGATGGAGGCCCAGAGTAGGTAGGACTTTTAATCTTTACGAAAAGCCAAGGCTGGGCATGGCCTTAATCCCATCCGAATGCAAAGGCAGGTGGATCTCTGCCTGGCCAGTTCTGGGATAGCAGATAATAAGACGCTATCTCAACCTCTTCCTCCTCCCAAGGGCCAGAGATGGGGGCTATTTTAAAGCAGTCTGATTTTGAAATAATTGTCAAGTAAAAATTGTTGACACTGTGGGCACCTGTAAGCCTTCTCTGACTCTGTTTTCCCTTCATTTCGTGCTGGCATTAGCCCTTCAGCAAGCATAGATTTGGTTGGATCTTGGAGTAGGCCTTGCCCATCTGTCTAGCTCTCCTGGTGTGACGTGGCTCACAGCAGGAAAGCCCTAGTACATAATACCAGGCTGGAGGGGCTGGCCCAGGCTCACCCCCCTCTCCCTGTCCTTACAGGAGAGCTCTTCGCACAGGCCCCAGTGGACCAGTTTCCTGGCACTGCTGTAGAGAGTGTGACTGATTCCAGCAGGTACTTCGTTGTCCGCATTGAAGATGGAAACGGTATGAGTGGGTTTGGAGGGTCTTCTATGTAGAATCATTGCCTCCGGAAACGTGAGGTTGATGGATGTCATCCCCCACCCTCACCCCCAGGGCGACGTGCTTTTATTGGGATTGGCTTTGGAGACCGAGGGGATGCCTTTGACTTCAATGTGGCATTACAGGACCATTTCAAGTGAGTGCCTCTTGGGGACCTGTATTGTCTCCTGCTTCTCCTCCCTTCTTACCTAGACAAACTGTTCTTCCTGGTTAAGTTGTCCAGTGACTGCTTTGTCCGCTGGCAGCCTGTCAGTCCACCTCCAGGCTGCCTTTTCTGCTCTCCTGTTCCCCAAGGCTGTGTGCCACCTATGTCAGCTGGCCTAGCCTTTTCGGTGTCCCAACTCTTCCTCAGCAGCCCCTGAGCTGCCAGAGTCCTTGTAAGGCTCTTGTGGCTCTAAAGGTCTGCTCCTTTATAATGTCACAAGAGGGACCAACATTTCCAGGGCACATCGCAGAAGCTTTGGTGCCCTTTATGAAAGGATGGGCACCCTCCAGGCTCTGCCTCTGACTGCAGGTAGGTGGACAGTGCCTGTCCATTTGTGTGGACACCCGTGTCCCAGTGGCTGCTAGTAGCATTGTAGGTAGGCAGGAAGCACTGTGCTGCCCTTCGCTTTTAGGCAGCTGTCTATCTCAGCGCATAGGAGTGTCCAGGTGGGAGCCAGAGGCACCGGCCATGCCAGGAGCTAGAGGGAAAAGTGCGGCGCTCACACCTCCTGGGTGCTATGTGTGCATGGGCTTACCTAGTTCTCAGTGTTAAGAACTAAACTCTAGAGCAGCCACTCTCAACCTTGCTAATGTTGTGGCCCTTCAGTCAGTGCCTCATGTTACGGTGATCCCGTGACCATGAAGTTATTTCCATTGCTACTTCATACTCTTAATTTTGCTACTGTTATGAATCATAATATAAATATCTGTGTTTTCTGATGGTTTTATACGGCCCCTGTGAAAGGGTCATTTGACCCCCAAAGGTGTCTCAGTCCCCAGGTTGAGAACCTCTGCTCTAAACTATTGTACTGGTGCATAGCAGCACCAGAGCTGGCATCTAAACCCTTGGTTGGGAAGTTGGCCTCCGCACAGGCGTCCTGGAGTGAAGACCTTGTAGGTGAAACAGCAGCTGCTGTCCCTGCCTCAGCTCTCTTTTCCTGGCCCTCCCCAGGTGGGTGAAGCAGCAGAGTGAGTTTGCAAAGCAAGCCCAGAACCCAGATGAAGGCCCCAAATTGGACCTGGGCTTCAAGGAGGGCCAGACCATCAAGATCAACATCGCAGTGAGTGCCACCCTCACGTGGCTGTGTGGGCTGTGGTTTTGTGACTCTTGAAGGCAGCCAGCCCAAAGCTTCCCAACCCTCCAAACCCTTCATAGTCCAGTTCCATCTGTGTAGCCAGAATGGATCCAGCAGTTTGACCTCATGCCGGGGTCACCGTGGCATTCCAGGCTGAGCTGAGTGTGTACAGGTGGGATGGCAGAATGGCAGCACAGACTCTATGACCACAGCATGCCCTGGTGCTAGGGCTTCTGGAGGAGAAATGCATGGCCCATAATGCAGGAGCCCACAGAGGGCTTCCTGAAGCAGTGGCCTGTGGGTAGGCTTGAGGGAGCAGAAGGTGGGCAGGCAGTACTAGCACTGGTGTTTCCACCCTGGCTGTTGGAGTGGGTCGGGAGAATCAGTGTGCTTATCTCAAGCTGTCTCTGCATGAGGAAGGTCTGGGAGCACTCCTGGTTGGAAGGCATCAAGGAGGATGCTGGGAGTCTTGGGCGCTTCTGCTGGTGGTATTGTCCTGGCTCCTGGAGTCTTTTTCCTGTGTGTTTCTGCATTCAGCATTCCCCACCAGCTCTTGCTGAGTAGGTTAAGGTGGACTGGGGACCCAGAAGAGGTCTCTTCCTGGCTGCCAGAGTGGAGGGGGCAGTGGTGTTGGGAGGCATTTGGGGGAATCAAGGATCTGTTTGGAGAAAGTGTGTGACTCTGAAATAATGCTTTTCCTCTTTACTCACCGTTTCTCTCTCTTTCCTGCTTCATGCTGGTGATGCTTTGGGACCTTGAAGTTGGCCAGCTGGCCCTTGAGAGAAAACACAAGTCCAACCCAGTGGACTGGTGGCACTGTGATTCTTTCTCTTGCTTGGAAGAAACTAACCTTTAATGCGCGTCAGCTGTGGGCCAGGTAGTGTTTTCAGGCATTTTCTCATCCGACTTCAGCATATCCCTTTCTAAAAGATAAAAGATTGAGGCCCAGGGACAGGAGGGGACTTGGCTGGGACAGGAGAGCTAGACATAGCTGGCCCAGCTAGCTGCATGTAGAGGGTGCTGGGACGTCTACCCCTACTGCTGCTGTGCTCCCAAGCAGGGGCTGCTGTCTCCATCAGTGTGGCTCGTGCTGGTTTCTGGCTCACCCACAGTGCTTACTGCTTTATCGTGTTGTGTTGAAGTGTCACGTACAGAAAAGTACCCAGATGGTAAATGCAGGACAGTGAATTTTTCAAAACCAAACTCACGGGCTGGGAAGATGATGCCTGCTGGTAAGATGCTCGCCTTACGTGTGTGAGAACCTGAACTCAAGATCCATGTAGACAGGTCATGTCACAGGACAACACATGCCGGTGTCGGAAGCACATGCTTATAGCCCCGGCCCTAGGGAGACAGAGGCAGGAGGGTCCCTGGTGCTCACTGGCCAGCCATCCTTGCCTAACTGGTGAGTGCCGGGTCAGTAAGAGATCAGACTTAAGGAGGTGGGTGGTGTTTCTGAAGGTGACACTCAGGGTTGACCTCTGGCCTGCACACTCACGTGCACCATCCGCCACATGTATGAACACACGTACATGTACACACACAGAAACGATACTTAAGAGCATGGGATTTTCCTAGGTCAGGAATAGAAGACTGAGCTGGTTAGGAGCCCCTGCCCTGCCCTGCCTTCCAGTGCCCTGGACTGGGTCTATCCTTCGCTTCTGTGAGTTTGTGGGAGACATAATCTCTTTCATATCTGATCCCCTCATTCAGTGTCATGCTGTAAGAGTTACCCGTGTGTGCTGTGGTTGTTCACCTCCGTGATGGCACATGCAGTTGATCTGTTTTCACTGAGGATGGACACTGGGGGGCTCCATCGGGGTCAGCTCCAGATGCTGCTGCTGTGAATGGCCAAGCTTGAGTCTTTGTTATGCACAGATGTCTAAGGATGGGGCCGCAGAACCCCTTGCTGCTCCGTCTATGCCTGTGGATGCTTCGGCAGAACACTGACTGGCTTCCCTTGCCCCTCCGTGAATGTCCTGGCTGCGCTGTCCAGTCCATACCCAGGCTGTTTTCGTGGGTGGAATGGTGTATGGTTGTAACCTGTACTTCGTGATGAGAAGTGAGATCCTACGCACTCCTGACCATATGGTGCTAGATGGGATCTTGGGATAGGTTTCTTCTAGCTCAGCTTGCTGTGTGGGACCGAGATTGGCTGTCCAGGTGTTGAGGACTGGAGGTCTCCCTGGCTTTTCTAGTGTGTGGTGACTCTGGCACAAAGGCTGATTTGCATTCTTCTCTTCTCTTTAGAACATGAGAAAGAAGGAAGGAGCAGCTGGGACCCCAAGAGCCAGGCCCGCCAGCACAGGAGGCCTGAGCCTGCTTCCCCCTCCTCCGGGGGTCAAGACCCCCATCCTTATCCCTCCTCCCGGGGAGCAGTTGTCTGGGGGGGGCTCTCTGGTTCAGCCAGCAGTTGTTTCTGGTTCAGGTGAGTGCTGGGGTGACCTTTGCATCCAGACCTGGCAACTTTGTCCCCAGTGGTGATGAGGTTTCCCTTTTCCCCACTTGCTTTGTACCGGTGCATGTGACTAGATGGTGGCACTGTCACATACACTTGAAGTTCCTCTGTTCCCTGGCCTTTCTCCTTCCCCTTCAGAGTACCTGTTCTGGGAGGCAGTGACCATGAGGCCATCAGTATGCGGGTGCCTGGGCCTCAGTGTGTCCTCAACGGTCTGTGCTCACATGTGGGAAAGGTGAACCACAGTGCACAGGCTAGATGTATGGGGCCCAGATCACTAGTGCCAGCATTGTTCCCCTTGGGGGCCCCTCCAGAGGAACTGGGACTGTGAAGGGAGGCCACTGGAGCAGGGGTGTTGGCATTCTAGGTAGAAGGACCTTTAAGTGCTGTTCTTAGAGAGTTGGGCCAGGTGCGGCCGTTAGCCACTGTGAGCAGGAGAAGCCACGGGGGAGGAGGGGATCCAGTGTGAGCTCCTCCTTGCACCGCCAGGTGCTGTCAGACGGAGAACCTCTCCTAGCGGGCTGCACGGAGGAGCCCTTTCCCTCCTCCTCCTCTCCAGGCTGGGCGTGTCACCAGTGCTTTTCCACAGCACTGTCAGCAGGTTTAGAGTGAAAGCATCTAGGGAGGAAGCCTTCCTGAGTCCCTGGTCATTAGAGTTGAGGACATCAGCTCCTCTCTTTGGAGGTCAGGCTCCCACCCTCAGCCATGTGAAGTTGACCAAGAAAGTGCCAGAGTTAGCTTCCGCCTGGTGTCAGGGAACTGTTCTTCTAGCATTTCGTTCAGAGTGTGCCTGTAGGACCACTGGCTTTGGCATCACTAGAGACAGGAGCAGCAGTCTGAATGCTTAGGGCTTTCGTGTCTGTCTCAGCCTTTCCCCAGGTCCTGGGCCCTGTCTGAGTGCATGTGGATGACTAGGGCCCAGAGACATCACAAGACAAGTGTCCCTTGACTTAGGAGGGATAGAGGAACATTCTGATAAACAAGTGGAGCGTGCACCTAACACCGTCATAACCGTAATAAAGCTGAAAACCCTAATCCAGTATCATTTAAGTCAGGACCAATTGGAGAGCATGGAGCCCTTGCCCTCTGTGGCTTCCATCCATGTGCTCATGGCCTGCAGTAAACATGTTCACAAACAAGATGATGTCAGACAGTAAGCCAGCTGCCATCTGTTGAGGCTGTCTGCTCTGGAGTTATGGTGGTTGAGTTCAAACTGTAGCTCACTGTTTTTGAGCTCGTAGTGGCCTTCTCAGTGCCTCCGTGATCCCATCTGTAGAATGGGGTAGTCATGGTGCTTATGGTGAAGATCACCTGAGCTATGCCACGTACCACAGTTGGAATGGTATGCTGACCACTGTGAGCTCTCACTGGGTGCCAGCCTAGGTTTACTCATTGGCCTGAGCTGAACATGCCAGGTCTATGAGCTAACTCTGGCCTGTGAAATAGTCCTACCAACCATATGAGAACTCAAACTCAAGTGATCTACACAGTCTCGCAACTAATCCTGGCCTGACCTTCCCTAGAAGTTGTGGTGAGGTTCAAATGAGACAATACACTTAGCACTCGGCGAACTGTGAGGTACCCCCATTGGGGACCTTGGTGTCATCTGGTTTTGCAGCCCAGAGCAGATGAGATGTGACAGTGTAGCTGTTGGCAGCATAGGAAAGGCACCAGGAAGCCGAGGAGGCTTGCCTCTGTGGAGAGAGGTGCAGGGCAGGCTTCTGTGTGGCTCAGCTCGACTGGAAGCCTCTCCCTGGCAGTGTGTGGCCTGGGGTCTGGGCAGTTGATCCACCCGTTGCTGCAGGCTTTCTGGAGGGGGCTTTGGGGAGGCATTCTTCACTCCAGACAGCAGGGCACAACACAGGTGTTGTTCCCTGGCACTTTTCCATCTACCTTGTGTGTGACTCCTGCTTTCTCTCTAGGGGCCACCAAGGGCCCACGAGAAAGGTGGTGGAAATGTGGCTCTCTGGAGTTGTTGGTCCCCAAAACATGTCTCCCTGTGTCTCAGCTGCCTGGGGTCATACGACTGGCCACTTGTTAGCAAGGCCACCAGAAGGACATCTCTGACATCCCTGTCTCTTTTTCTCCCTCTCACTGAACTTGGGGACTAGGAGGTGCTGCAGAATCCTGGCCACAATCTAAGCCTGCTGCCGCTGCCACTGCTGATGTCTGGGGTGACTTCACCAAATCCCCAGGGTGAGGAGGGTAGCTTTCTGGGCTGGGTGGGGCCAGAACTGTTTCTCTGAGTTCCCTGGAATTGTTGGCTGAGCCTGCTGGGAGACCAGCTCTGGTTGCACATTTTCATGGCAGCCACAGAACAGAGAACCCTTGCCTTGGGTGGCATTGCCCTCTTTGCCTCTAAAGGATTTTCACTGCTTCCCACTGCCTGAGACCTCCATCCACAAACTTGTGTGGTTCTCATCAAGTGAGTCAAGTTTTCATCCCGAGTCAAGAATCAACACATAGGTTTTAGGCCTGGATCATCTTCAGGGAACCTTTGAGGCAAGGCCTCACTGGAGCTTTAAGCCCTGCCCTTAGGTCATTGTGGAAAGATGCCAGATTCCCGTTGTCAGGGGTACGTGGGAGGCTCTGCGGTGTCAGCACAGGTCTGTTTTCTGTAAAGAAACAGCTAAAATCCTCACACAGGCCAGATTGGATTCTTGAGCCACATCTGCCACCTGCTGCTCCAGGCTATTTGGGGACTGTCTGCTCGAAGCTCCTCCTACCCAAAAAGATGTCCACTCTGTCTGCTTGCAACAGCTGATACTGCCACCTTCCCTGTCTTCTCATTACAGGACGCCTTCCAGCCAGTCTCAGCCAGGCACTGGCTGGGTCCAATTTTGACCTGCCCAACTTTTTCTCAGCTGATTTCTGGGAAGGAGCTGCCACACCAGGCCCAAGGAAGGAGGCAAAGTGCTCCCTGGCTGGCCCCTGGGGCATCGCTGTCCTCTCCTTGCCAGGCTCTCTTGACAACCTGAGCCTGACTGACAAGAAGCAGTGAATTGGCACCATGCCACACTGTTGCTGGGACTCAGGTGCTGCACTGCCAGAAGACAGGAGCAAACACTCCAGGGCTCCCACACCCATCACCCTCCTCACTGAGGGACCCAGACTTCTTCCATCAAGGACCCTTATTAAACGCAGCCCCCAAAGCACAAAATAGGTTGAGTTTGTGGCCTGGGTTCAGTTCTGCCTCTTGGGTTGGCAGGTATCCCACATTCACTGTTGGGCAGGGGACTTCCTGCACTCTGTCATAGGAGCCATCCGATGCCTTCCAGAGGAGGCCTTCCTGACTGCCAGCCAGTCTCTGAGCTGCAGTGGAGTGGGCTGTCAGGGTCACCGGAAGGATTAAACAGCTTTTTGAAAATGTTGACACATTGCTCTGCTAATATGCTGACCCGCACTAATGTTCCCTTGCAAAGGACCCGCTGACACACTCTTCTCCCCGCCTGAGCCCCGCAGGAAGCAGTGGGAGTCCGCCTGCACACCTGGCTCTCATGTCTTCCTCTGGTGGGGCAGGCTCTGGAAGCCAGTTGGGCAGTGTTGTGGGGAAGTTGAAGCAACACAGATGGAGCCAGCGCGCCTGTCTTCTGGTTCTGCTCGGGCTCACAGGTTCATGGTATAGCGGGCCCACTTGACTTTTCCCCCGGTGGCTCCTGGAGGGACGTGTCTGTAGGCAGTCTCGTTTGTTTGTTTGTTTTCCTTCAGAGACTGACAGAAGGAGCTCTGTCAGCTGGAAGTCCAGGCCATCAGGATTAATTCATAAGAGATTGCCGTCTCTTCAGTGAACCTCACGCTCAAGTTTCTTTATAGACTTAACCTTACCTTCAGTTGAAAGGTTTCTTTTTTGAAGGGTCAAGACTGTGCTGACCTCGTGGGACCAGAGTTTTAAAGATGAAAAAATAAATAAACGTTTTTACTTGTGTACTACATCTCAAATGGATGTGTTTTTGGTGGTGTGGCTGCTCAGCTCTTGGGTGCCCAGGCACCCTGTCATTCAGAGACCCTGATCCTGTTACCCTGAGGTACAGTACCTCAGCATGTCTAGAGGAGACTTTCCTAAGCCTCCTGGCTTAGAACACTGGAAACTGATTGTGTCTTAGAACCTCAGTGGAGAACCTTGTCTCTGCAGACCCCACACAAGCCCAAGTGTGAAAGGTGCATGCACACAGGCCAGGCAGAAAAAACGTTACAAAGAAACGCTAATGTCTGAAGGCTCAGGACAAAAGGCAGATTTATGGCCATAGTGTGTGGTAACCAGCACAGGGGAGGTAGGAGCAGAGCTGCGGGATCCTACCCGCTGAACACATGAGGAGTGTGTCAAAGGGGCCACATCACTGCCCATCTGGGTGAATGCCGTCTGTGTATGGAGGCTGAAAACTGGGATGGCTACAATAGGGTACCCTCAATTAGAAATCTGCCAGGTGTGGTGGCACCCACCTGCAGTTCCAGTATTCAGGAGGTGGAGGTGGAGAGATGGTGAATTCTAGGCCAATATGGGTTACCTAGTGAGACCTGATATCAAGACTGTTGCAGGGCCTGGCTCTTGCAGTTTGGTCTCTAGCACCTAGGCAGCACCTCACAACTGCCTTTAAGTCCAGCTCTGAGGGCTCCAAAGCCTCTGGCTTCCCTGAGCACCCGCACTCATGGATACACACAGACACATAATTTTCTGTGTATTTTCGTGTCTGGGTGTTTACTTAAATATATATGGTTGTAAAGCACGTGTGCCTGGTGGCCAAGGAGGACGGAGAGGGTGTCAGATTCCCCAAGACTGGAATTCAGACAGTTGTGAGTCCTCAGGTAGGTGATGTACACTGAACCAGGATCCTCAGAAAAAGCTGTCAGGTCCTCATTGAGCCATCTCTCCTGCCCCACTTGATTTTTAAAAGTATTCTGAGGTCAGGGCTTGGCTTCTGGAAGCCGATGCGGGCTTTGGATCTAGGCTGTCCCCTTGTTGGCACTAGGACCACTACACTTTTTTTTCCTGCATGTCAGGTGTTTTTTCTCAATTTGCCCTCCACTTTATTTTAAATTTTTGTATATGAGGATATTCTGACTTTGTGTATATCTGGGCACCACCTGTGTGCCTGCCTAGTGCCCGCAGAGGCCAGCAGAGGGCATCAGATGTTTGTCAAGGCCTCACTGGGGTGAGCTACAGCACGAGCAGTGTCCGCTGAGTACAGAGGGACTTTCTCAGACCTGCCAGTGGTATAATGACAAGAAGACTTTTAAATACTTTAAAGCCTAGGCCTTTAGCTGGGCAGCTTCCCAGCTACCATCTAGATTTAACCCGACTATTCTACCCACCGTGTGGTTAATTCTTTGCTGCTGTTTATGTCTGTCTGTCTGTCCCCTACATCTGCTTCCAAATCTCCATATTTGCTTTCTTCTCCCAGCATCCCTCTCTCTCCAGGAAGTTCTGTCTTCACTTCCTGCTTCAGCTATTAGCCATCAGCTCTTTATTACAACCAATCAGGAGTGAGCCAACACCTGACACATCTATTAGATTGCTGTTTACAAAATAGAAGGCCTGGTGATGGGCCATAGAAATCACAATAGCACGGGGGTGGAGGGGTGGGGGTGGCACACGCCTTTAATCCCAGCACTTGGGAGGCAGAAGCAGGAGGATCTCTGTGAGTTGGAGGATAGCCTGGTCTACAAAACAAGTAGACAAAGTTACACAGACCCCTATTTCAAAAAAATAAAATAAAACAAAACGAATAATACGAACATCCTGCTAACACTTCGCTCTCTGCTGGCACAGGATGGACAATTGAAAATACAGAGACACTCCTCCACACACTATGAATGGAAGCCATACCTACTGCTGAGAAGTTACGTAAATGTACATCTGTCCAGTGACTCACTAGATCCCTGGGGAAGAGGAGTTAAAGTGTGCTATATAGTGATCACTAAGCTGTGTCAAGGTTGGGCAGCTAAGAAAGAAGCCTGGAGTACTGCACAGAGCTTCGTGTAGAGTGCTGACTAGCATGTGCAGAGCCGTGGTCATGCCCCAGCATTGACAGAACCCAAAATACATACTTGCATGGTATGTGCTCTTTTGCTCCGCACTGGAAGGGCAAATATGTAAAATTTTCTCTATAGAGACATAGGAAACTACATCTCACAGGTTGTTACAGGTGGCTAGAGACAGAGATAGATGGACAGAAGCTGGGCAAGGTGATGCAAGGTTGAGGTCAACCTGGGCTAAATAATTCCAGGCCAGCCTGGACTACAGTGTGTGACCCTGTCTCAGAAAAAAAAAAAAAAAAAGGAAAACTTCTTGATTTCAATTTTGAAGACAGTCAATATGCCATCTTTTCAAAGAAATAATATTTACACTTTACACTTAGGAGATGAACTGTCATACAAGTACCTAGAGATAGAGCATAGTTACTATTTTTAAGTAACATTTAAAAAAGGTGTTTATGTGTGTGTGCATGATTATAGCTGGAAAAGCTGGAGTTAACAGTGTGTGCTGGCAGCAGGCTTGTTTTGTGGGTGCTGAGGTCCAAACTCCCATTCTGATGATTGAGCAACAAGGGGTCCTCACCCTTGAACCCCCTCCAGCTCAAGTCAACATGTTCGTGTGTCCTCTTCTTCTGCGTGGCAGGGTTTAAACTCACTAAGTAATTAAAGATGACGTTTGATCTTCAAGTCCGCCTCTGCCTCCCAGCTGCTGGGATTTAGGTGTGCTCTACTGGGCTGGGGTTTCTGAAATGCTGGCTTATTATTTTCTTTGGAGTTTTTTGTTTGTTTTGTTTTTTTGAGACAGAGCCTCTCTATATAGGTCTGGCTGTTCTGGAAGTAACTATGTAGACTCAGCTGGCCTCAAACTCAGGTCTGCCTGCCTCTCACTGAGTGCCTGTGCCATTTGGAAAAAAGCTGGCTGAATGCTTTTCTTCCAAATGCAAACCCATAAAGGTAAAGGTACTTTTTCAAGCCAAACATTCCATCCTTCAATTCTAGAGTCAGGCTAGAACCAAGGTACTTTTTCTGAAGACACGGACAGAAGACCTGCAAGCAGATGTTCAGATCTGGTTCTCAGTTTTATTCCATCTAGGGGAATCAGATGAGCTTCCAGGATGATAGCAATCAGGGCACCACCATTAAAAAAAAGGATTTAATTATTATTTTATGTGTTTGTGTTTCGCCTGTATGAATGTGGGTGGGTTCTGGGAATCGAATCTAGGTCCTCTGCAAGAATAAGCGCTCTTAACCACTAAGCCAGCCCTCCCCGCAGTCCGCACCACCATTTTACAAGCGAATATAGGGCAGAGTGCTCAGCAGGACCACTCAACCATCAGGAAAGGATCTCCCAGGGGTCAGATTTTTAAAGCCTCGGGCACTGCTCCTGTGGCCCGGAGGGTCGCTGTCTTCGGCCAGAACACAGAGTCTTCAATGGGCCCCTGCAACTGGGACACTTCCCGACGATGGAGTTCTGGTTGGTGCAGAGAAATTAAGGTTGGTGCAACAGCAAGACTCCATCGGCCCGCACTGGAGGCTTTTCTTAGCTGAGCCCCGCTCTCTCCGCCTCGGCCACGCCCCCGGTTGAGCCCCGCCTCCTGGCCACGTCTCCGCCCCGTAGCGCCTTTTTCCTCCCCGCGGGCGCTCTGCTTCGCCTCAGCCACGCCCCTTCGCCTGCTTTACGGTGGAGCGAGCGCACGCCTGGCCACCCTCCCCCACCCCCTCCTCCCACGCTCCACCCTGTAGCGTCTTTCTCCAACAGGAGGCGCTCACTCCGCCTGGGTCTCGCCCTCGCCCACTGGAGCCATGTCCTAAGCACCCGCTTCCTACCCCGCGCCGCTGAGATTTTTCCCTTTGCCCGGGCCCTCCCGCCGTTCTAATCCCGCCTCCTGCGTCGCCACGCCTTCGACCACGCCCCCACGCGCACGTCCCGCCCCTCCGCTGTGCCCGCTCGGCCTCGGCTGCAGCGCGCGAAGGTAGGAACCCGAGGCGCGCGTGCGCGGGGCGGTGACGGGGCGGGTGCGCCCGGCTCAGGAGGCGGGCTGGAGCGGTGTGGGTGTCCTGGGGTCTCCCAGCGCCCCGGCGACCCCTTCGGACTGGGCTGGGCTAGGTCTAGGCGGGAAGAGAACGCATCGGCGGTACGTCCCCACTGGAGTCTCCCCGCCTGGGGCCTGAGGCCCGGGGCCTGCGGCCCAGAAGCCTCTCATCGGGGGGCCCTGGCTCCACTGGGCGCAGCAGTCGGGAAGGACACGGGCAGCCGTAAGCCGCTGCCCGTGCCCTCCTGAGGGCCCGGCCCGGCCCTGCGGTGGTTTGCTCTTCCTCTTCCCTTTAGACGATCTCGGTTGGGCGGGAAAGGCTTTCATAGTGCACGAGCAAACGGAGGCCCAGTGGGATCACTGGGCCGTCCAGAATGGGGAGGCCTCAGGAGCCTGTGCGGAGATTTGGGTCTCCACTCAGGGATTTTCAGGATGGGCCCAGCCAACGGCACTGGAGCTGGAATTTGGAGACACCTTCCAGGCTTTTTGCAAACCCAAGTCTGAAGGGATGTCTGTTCCACCCCAGATCTGCGCAGCCAGCCCCCTGGACAGATGTCCGAACTTGTCTGGAGAGTGGGAACCCTCAGAGAGAGGCCTTGGAAATACCCGTTGTCTACTTAAGATTTCCTGTTTTCCTGTTGAGTCCACAAAGCAATTCCAAGACTAGCAGAGGCTATGCAGTGGCTCTTTGGGGAGACTCCCAAGCACGCGTTCTCTTCATGTACCCCTTTCCTCCTGATTGAGTCGTCCTTCGAAGAGTAGGCACCCTTAACCCTTGGGGGCACGGCCTGGCCTGGACCCCTAGTATTTACTGGTGTCTTGTGACCCCTTGCTGTGTAGCACGGCTGAGATTTATGCATCTTCAGCCAAAGTTAAGGGGATTATCCCCCACCCTCGTTTAATTTCCTGTTCAGGTTAAATATCCCAGAAGTCCTTCATTTAAAACAATTTTTTTTGATACGTACATATACATAAAAAGATTTGTGGGGACAGGACCCAAATCAAAGCAAAATGCACTGGAGGGGCTTCGCTTACCCACATGGCCTGCAGTAGCTTTATACATCTTTGGTGTTCCGTGGTTTGTCACATGAAGTTAGGTATGGACCACTTGTGGCACTGATTTACAGGTTTGAGATTTTCAGATTAGGGATGTTCAGCCTGTATCGTTGCTCGGCTCAGTGTTCATTTCTTCAACAACGGAGCGCTTTGGGTTGTGGATGTGGGAATGAACAAAGATGACTTGGTCCCTGCTCTCCGGACAGATAGCAGTGTAAGCAGTGAATCACTACTGGCAAGGACCGCTTCAACTGGGAGGTCCAAGCCAGCTCTCCCAGATGCTGATCTCCAGGCAGCACTTCCTTTGTCTTGGGCAGAGGAGGAGGAAGAGGGTCTCAGGCAGAGAGGATGGCAGGTGCAAAGGTGTGTGGTGGGAGCATGGCTGCTGTGTTTGAAGAGTCAAGAAAGCCAGTGTGACTAAATGGAGGGGAAAGAAGGAACTGAGGTTGTGGGTCAGGAGGGCTGGGGCCAAGCTCAGGCCTTTCAGGCTGGGAAAAGTGGGGAGCTTTGAGCAGAGAGGGACAGGATCTCACTGTATGGAGTGGAGTAGAGGTGGGAGACCAGAGAGGAAGCAGGAGACCCTGGAAGCCATTTTAGCAGTTCATGAGAAGCAGTGGCTTATGTAATATACATTAGAGACCACACATAGCAAGGGCCACATAATGGCAGTTGTTGCTGTTTAAAATTATTTAAAATTTTGAAACAAAAGGGCTGGGTTGGTAGAGTGCTTGCCTGATATGCACAAAGCCCTGGGTTCCATCCCCAGGACAGAATAATTATGGCAGTGTATAATCTCAGCACTTGGATGGTTAGAAGAACCTTAAGGCTTTTCTGTGCTACATAGTGAATAAGAGGCCATCCTGGCATGCTTAAGACCCTGTCTTGAAAAACAAACTATTGTAGTGGCACATGCTTTTGATCCCAGCACTCAGGGAGGCAGAGGCAGGCAGATTGCTGAGAGTTCAAGGTCAGCCTGGTCTACAAAGTGAGTTCAAAACAGCCAAGGCTACACAGAAAAACCCTGTTTCAAAAACAAACAAACAAAAAACCAAAAGGGTTGGAGAGATGGCTCTTCCAAAGTTCAATTCCCAGCAACCACAACCATCTATAATAGGATCTGGTGCCCCCTTTTTTCCTGCAGGCAGAATACTGAATACTGTATAAATACTAAATTAAGAAAAGAAAGAAAAAAGAAACAGACTAAAACAAAATGACCCGGAGACTCAGGCTGACCTGAAGCTGTGGCTTCGAACTCCTCAGAGCTTGTGAATTTGAGCACGTTATTTACCTTCACTGAGTTGTGGGTCACCATCTGTGACGTGGCTAGAATGTACCTTCTCGTGGAGTATACAGACCACAGTGCCTAGCTCATGGTCGCATGGTTCAATATTTTTCCTGAGGTTTCTAGTCAGTTGCCAGAGAAAATGAGCAGGTAAGTGGTAGGAAAAGCTGCTGTGTTTGGGACTCCTGGGTAATTGTCGAGCTTTTTGGCAAGGGGTGGCAAATAGTAGGTTTGGAGCTTGAACAAGAGTGGGTAAGGGAATGAGTGCGAAGGATCTGCTTACGCGTCTAGACAGTGGCTGAGGGTCAGGAAGTGAGACGTAAAGCCGGCAGTAGTCATCAGGAACTAAGAAGAATGGGGTGAACAGCAAACTGCAGCAACAATAGGCAACACCTGCCCCTGTTTGCCTGCAGGAGTAATTAAGGTAACACTAGCTCGGGATCACATGACCCTCAGACCTCAGAGGCTTACAAATGATGTCCTGCTGGGTGTTTGGCAGGTGGCTTCCTATGGAATGGGACAAGGACTGAAAGCCTTTGTGGTTTGGCATCCTCTTGGCCCCTGGAGTTACCTCCTTCCAGTTGACAGGGAAGGAAGGAGGCAGTTCCTCCTGGGAAGGAGTCACTGGTTACTCCAGAGCGACATATTCTGTCTTAATTCTACTGGACAGAACCTGACCACATGATTCTATCTGGCCTTCTCTGACCCTATCCGGCGTACGTATTCAGGGGCACAGCTTTTTTCACCCTTCTGGTGGTAACAGGCACCATTGGCACCCCATTCTACAGAAAGGAAAACAGACTTGGGGTGAAGAGGGATGAAGTCACTGGTGTAAGGTGACAAAGCCCACCCACGAGGAGGCTTGGCCAAGATTAGCGTCATGGTGGTCACTTGCTGTCAGTTCATTTTGTTGCTATATGGAATACACAAGACTGGAGAGGTTTGTTTTTTCTTGATTTTTGTTTTACGTGTATGAGTGTTTGCCTGCATATATGTATTACGTTTGTGCCTGGTGCTCACAGAGGCCAGAAGAGGGTGTCAAACTAAGCTAGTGAGTGCTAGAAACAGAGCCCAGGCCCCCTGCAAGAGCCTCAAGTGCTCTGAACCACTGAGCCACTTCTCCAGTCCTAAGACGAGGTAATTTACAAATGAAGAAGTTCATTAACTCAGGATGCTGAAGGATAGGCCTTCAGTGGGTGACCATATCTGGCAAGGGGCTTGGGCTAATAAAGCTGTGGGAAGACAGAAGACAAACTTAATAGGAGTGCAGAGGGCTGGGCTCAGCCTTTAACAGCCACTTAAAAAGTTTTACATGTGCACGTGTCTGCAGTGTGTACATGTGTATTCACATATGTGTGGGTACACATGTTTGCATTAGGGATTGATGTCAGATGTCTTCCTCAGTACTTTTAGTTTACTGAGGCAGGGTCTCCTGCTGAACCAAGGTCAGGAGTCAGCTGCTCTAGCTATACAGTTTGATCTGAGGAGCCCCTCTCTGCCTCCCGGTGCTGGAGTTACAGGTGGGTGGGCATACCTACTGTTTTAGTCAGGCTTACTATTGCTGTTGTGAACAACACTACCAAAGCAACTACGGGAGAAAAGGGTTTATTCGGCTTATACTTCCACATCATGGTCATCAGTGAAGGAAGTCAGGACAGGAACTCAAGCAGAGCTGGAACCTGGAGGCAGCTGATGCAGAACTCATGGAGGAGTGCTGCTTACTGGCTTGCTCAACCTGCTTTTGTTCGTTTGTTTTGTTTTTTTGAGACAGGGTTTCTCTGTGTAGCCTTGGCTGTCCTGGAACTCATTAAGTAGACCAGGCTGGCCTCGAACTCAGAGATCCACCTGCCTCTGCTTCCCAAGCACTGGGATAGCACCACCCACAATGGGCTGGGCCTCCCCCATCAATCACTAATTAAGAAAATGCCCTACAGCCAGATCCTATGGAGGCATCTTCTCAACCGAGATTTCCTCTTTTCAGATAATTCTAGCTTGTGTCATAAAACTAGCTAGCAAACCTACCCTGTATTCATTCACATATTCCCCGGGATCAGATCCTCAGTCCTCATGTTTTTGTGGTAAGTGATTTGCCTACTGATTTTGTTAATGCTTGATTAGATTTAAGTTCTGTTATGCACCTGTGAGTTTTGTTTGCATCCATGTCTGCATGCCTGGTGCCTGCAGAGACCAGAAGAAAGCATCATATTCCCCTGGAACTGTAGTTATTGGTGGATTCTGGGAATCGAACCCAGCCCCTCTGGAAGAGTAGCCAGCGTTCTTAACGGTGCGGTGCTGTCCATATTGTCCATATTGTCCTTAAATGCAGTCCATATTGTCCTTAAACACAAGATTTTTCTTTCTTTGCTTCCAAAGTGCTGGGATTACAGATCTGAACTACCACACCTTCAAGCCACACTGTGATATAAGTAAACTAAAGTACTGAGTCAAGCATTAATCCCTCTGACCTAATCCCCTCTTAAAGGGCCCATCACCTCTGAACTCTTCCATTGGGGACCATATTTCACCCTGAGTTTGGGAAGGGGCAGACCACATTAGAACCCCAGTAGGTGATGCTGTAGCAATCAGATTCCCATGAGGAATTTGGCTGGCGGAGCCCTCCCTGCCTCCCTCCCTTTCTTTCTTCCTACCCTCTTGGGGCTTGGAAGGAAGCTGCAGATAGCAGAGCAGTGCACACTCAACAGGATTTAGCAACGCTGGTGAGCTTGGTATTTCCCAGCATCCAGGGTCTAGCCTCCTGCCACTTTGCATCGATCTTTTGGACACTGGTTGTGGGAGACACAAAATGATTCTGTTCCACTCTCCAAGCCCATCTGTGATCTCATCTGTGCTGAGCTGGGCACCTAGGGGCTGGACATCATGGCCCAGGGTGATTGAGGCTCTTCCTGGCCTGGTTATGGGTGTTGCATCCTGGAGGAGCGCTGTGGAGACTCTTTGGAAGAAGGGCAGTGCTGAGTGGCAGCTCTCTGGTCATGGGTTTAGATTTGCTGGAAATCTGGATAGTTTGCCATAGCATCTTGGTGGCACTTACCTTCTTGGCCGGGTGTACCGTGTTTCCTGCATTTCCGTTTGCGGGATGGATTCCTTTGTTGGGAAGGGGAGATCCAGTCTGGACTGATGTACATTTATTCAGCACCTGTTGTATCCCTGGGTCTGACCTGGACATAGCATCGGGTCTTGAAGAACAAGAGGCCCAGCCTTCCTCTTTGGGCATTTTGGGGAGGCTGTTTGGCCTAAGAGTGGGGGTGAACCTCAGGCTTAGCGTTCTCTACAACTCTCACCTTGCATAGGTGAGACCTCCCCACCCCTCTGAGCCTCATTTTGCTCAGCTGGAAATGGGCTGATATGAGGATTTGGTGAGCGCAGATAGACATGCTCAAGAACCGAGGGACCTGGAGAGCAGGAGCAGGTAGTGCTAATAGAAGCTTCGGTGAGCTCACCCTTGCTCTGCGTGCTTTCGAACCCCTCCTGCTTTCAGCACATTTTAATTCCCATGAAGACTTCCATGAGGAAGCTGAGGCCCAGAGAGGTAATTTGTCCAGGGTCACACTGCTAACACATAGCAAGCCAGCAATGCCAGGCCCTCACCAGTGTGCCTCAAAGCCTCCTTGCTGCACGGAGGGCAGTTCTTGGACTCTGGGGCCCAGGGACTGTGCACATTGTGCTTTCTAGTGAGTGAAAACAGTGTTTACCTACTTTTCACTCTATGAACCGGCACTCTGCTGTGTGCTGTTGACAGGCAGGGCAGACGCTTTGCTCCCAGACAGCTCAAGGGAGCACCAGTAATACCAGCTCTTACACAGGAGGATGCTGGACACAGCTGGGGGTGGGGTTTGGAGGGACTCAGTCCATAGCCCTGTCAGAGCTTCCTTTGCTTTCCCAACCTGTAGGGTGTGTGGATGCATTCTGAGCAAACCACGTGAGCCCGTCCGTTCTGGGTCAGGGAAGATGATCCATTGACTGGGGACTCTGGCCTTTCCCGCCTCTGGCAGCTGGGCTGGAAGTCTTCAGGACCCACAGGCTGGGGAGGGTGGAGGGTGGGGGGGAATCTGTCCCCTCCCTTTTTACCTTCCACTCACATTCCCCGCTTTGCCCTCCTCTGCTGTCTTTGCTCCTCGGTGCTGGCTGGACCCCAGAGCTTCTGCCCATCCTTCACAGGTATCTCTGCTTCTCAGTGCTCTCCCCACTCCTCTCCTATCGGAACCCCTCCCCACTCCCTGCATGGTCACGTGGGGGCACCACCGGATTTAAGCTTAATCTGCTGGGCGCTCAGCCCAGCAGCCTGGCGTCATTGGTGTGTTAGTGCATGGTCGCATGTAGCTGAGCCGGACTTCGTGCTTTGGGGAGGGGGGCTGCGGGTTATCCACAGACCCCCCTCCATGAGCCGAGGGCTGGCAGAATCCCTGCAGGCCCAGCTGGCATTGGAGATTGTGAACCAGGTGGGTCCTGGGGGTTTGTCTACCCTGTTTAGGGCAGGGCAGATCAGGATAACTGACCCATTAGGAGTGGTGAGGGGTGGGTGAGTGGAGAGAGGTGTGGGGTAGGTATATCGGCCTGCAATCCACAGCTCCAGGGGGCCACACAGGCCAACTGCTAAGACTCCCTAATCCCAGTGTGCGGCAGTGGGGGAAGGGCCCCTCCTTTAGTGATTACTAGCCTCAGCACAGCAAGGTCCTCCCCCCCCCCCAATGGTGGGAGATGGACTGGAACGCTACCCATCCCCCTACCCCATCTCCTAACCCCCAGCCTGGTCTGTCTCTGTGTGGCTCCTGAGTTACTGTGGCTTTGATTTACTTCTCTCTCCGCCCTTCATGCCCTGCCTGGGCCACAGACCCAGGGGAGACTCTTAGCCAGGCCTCTTTGCAGTTTACCCTCCAGATATGGGGGCTCCTGAGTTCTCTAGGGCTTACCCAGCTCTCAGGCCAAGAAGCCAGGGGTCTAGAGTCCCTGAAAACTCTCTTCTCACAGACACTGGAGAGCTGTGTCCTGGAACCGGACCAAGAGAAGAGCCTGAGTGTGCAGAACCCAGCCCAGGACCCCCAGGGTGCCAGCCAGCCTGCCTGTGTCAGGGAGATCATCACCCGCAACCTCTCCCAGCCTGAGAGCCCAGGTGCCACCTCCCTATCCTGTCCAGGGTCCCCTCTCCCTTCTCAGCAGCAATAGACACAGATAGTGCTGAGCAGTGCTCTGTGTGTGTGTGTGTGTGTGTGTGTGTGTGTGTGTGTGTTTGGACATATATATACCACAGCATGTATGTGCAAGCAAGTCCCTCTGATTCTCCTGTCTCTTCCCCGCTTAGCTTTTAGGTTACAGGTGCCTGGAGGTCCATGCCCAGCTTCTTCCATGGGTGCTGGGATTTGAACTTAGATACTCATGTTTTTGTAGGAAATGCTCTTTATGTATGCACTGAGCCATGTCCCCAGCCCCTGCCCCTACTTCTTCAATACATACAAGGGAGACAGGAGATGGAGGGATGGAGGGAGTCTACTTTTTGTTTGTTTGTTGAGACAGGGTTTCGCTGTGTAGCCTTGGCTGTCCTGTACTTACTTTGTAGATCAGGCCTGCCTCAGCCTCTAAGATTACAGGCATGTACCACTATGCCCAGCTGGAGGGAATCTACTTTACGGAGGAGAAAATGGGCGCTGAGATGCAGTTTGCCCATATTTCTTTTATTTATTCCCCACGTGGCACAGCTGGAGGGGAGGGTGGTGCAAACCCTCCCTGCTCACTGCTTCAGATTAGAACACCAAATACTACATTTCCTACCAGGATGGTGTGAGCTGTCTGAGACTAAGATAGGGGTGGGGGCGGGGCCCTTGCAAAGGCTTGATGATTTAGGCACAAAAGCTGATGGCTGCAGGCCCTGGTGTGTGGTGTGCATGACCTGGTTATGCAGCCTGAGTGTCTGCACATGAGGTCGGCTGGTTGCGGGGCATGGAGTGCTGGTAGCTGTTCTGCTCCTGTTCTTTGTTTGGATGCTGCAGTCTCTTTGAGTTGGACCAGGGATGCTGAGAGTCACCAGAGTCGGGGCAGGGGGGGAGCGAGGGGTTAATGACCTCCCCCCTCTCCTCCATGGCTAGAAGGCTGCAGTGTATGCCCATCTTCTTCAGGGTCAGTATGCAAGATGACCACCACTGTCTTTGTTAAGATTTTTTTTTTTTTTTGAGACAGGGTTTCTCTGTGTAGCCCTGGCTATCCTGGACTTGCTTTGTATACCAGGCTGGCCTCGAACTCACAGAGATCCCCCTGCCTCTGCCTCTCAGAGTGCTGGGATAATAGGCGTGTACTACCACACCCCAGTACTGTCTTAAGCCCTGGTTTTTGAGGTGTTGAGAGAACTGGGTGTGATGGTGCTTGCCTGAAATCTCAGCACTTGGGGGGCCGCTGAGGGGATCATGAGTTCCATACCAGCCCAGGCAACGTAGGGCAATCAATCTTACCTCAAAAAACAAAAACAAGGAAACAAAGCAAAGTTATGAGAAGCCCTGCCCTAGAGTAAGGCTTTACCATGTTCCTGGTGAGGCCTGATTACTGTTTCACCATTTAACAGATGAGTAAAGTTGAGGCCCTGAGAATAGTCCTCAGAAAAGGAAGGAACAAGAATTCAGAACTTTGTGTCCCCAGGGTGGGTGGGACATTCTCTAGACTCCTGCCTAAAGCCTCCCTCCTGCATGTTCTGTGGATGTGGCCACACCAGCTGACGTTGTTTCTACACGAATCTCTCTTGGCCTCTCTCACCAACCTTCCTGTTCCTCGGCTTTCTTGGCCACACTCAGTCAGACTTCTCAGAGGGTCCCTCCCCAGCGTCTTGTCCCAGAAATAAGTAGAAGTCCTTCAGGGGCCATCCCCACCCTAGGCAGAAGTCAGCCTCAGCCCCTTGTTCCTTGTCAGCCCCACTCCAGGTCCCAGAGATGGCCTCGCTGCTGTCACTGCAGGAGGAGAACCAGCTGCTGCGGCAGGAGCTGTCCCGTGTAGAGGACCTGCTGGCCCAGAGTCGTGCGGAGCGAGATGAGCTTGCAATCAAGTACAATGCCGCCAGTGAGAGGGTGAGTGCTGCTGGGGCCGGGCTTGGGTCGGGTAGGGCAATCCCTGACCAGGCCCACAGACCATGTAAGGCTGGGCACCTGCTTTAGACTGCAGTTCTGCCAACCAGAATGGCCTCGAGCTCATGGTGACCTCGGGGAGTTGGTGGGTGAAGGTTGATAAGACTTAGGTGAAGGATGGATGGAGTGTGTGTGTGCAGATGGTTGGGGACATTGGTCATAATAGTAGTAGCATGTATGGAATGCCTACACTGTGCCTAAAATATACTGAGTTTTGTATATTTAATATACCCAAATTGGTAATACCCATTTAATCAAAGAGAAAATAGAGGCCCAGAGAGACAAAGCACCATGCTTGGTGTCACACAGCCAGTTAAGACAAGAATTCTGGTGTCTGCTCCACGGCCAGGGCTGTGTGTTGCCCTGGTTTGGGGAGCGGGCAGAGAGCCTGCTGGCTGCTGTAGTGCTATGGGAGGCCGTGTCTGTATGGACACGGTGTATTGTACTGTGTTTCTTTACACCCTCTGGTAGTGGGGTGTGCCCATGTCCTGGTCTGCCCGCTCAGACAAGCCTCTGACTTGTTAGGGCTTACTAAGGAGCAGCGTGGGGCCCCCATGGTGGCCCCCTAACCTTAAGGACACCACAGAATTCGTTTCTTAGAGTCTGCAGGGGGTAGAAGGACAGGATAGCAGGAGTACTGGGTTGGTACTATTAATGGGCCCGAACCAGCCTGTTGGTTCGTTAGACCCTTCTTGGCCCAAGACACAGTGCCAGTCCCCTGGGGACTGCCTTTTAGGTGCCAGCTCCAGCAACTGAAGCTCACATGGCCCCCTGATTGACAAGGAGAGGAAGGATAGGTGGGAGGTCCCTTCTCTTCTGTGTGGTCTGCAGGGGGCCTGAGGCGCTGTGTCCATTCAGATCTTCCCCTCATATGTTGGCACAAATAGCCTGGTTTTCTAAGTGTTCTGTGCCTGAAACAGTTTGGGTGAGACCCTACCTGGAGGTTGGATGAAAATTATATTGAAGACTTTTCCTGGAGGGGGAGAGCACAAGAATCTAGCAATCGCCTTATAGCAGATGGAGAAACTGAGGCCCGCAGAGGAGCATGCTAGGCCCAAGGTCAGTGGTGGAGCTGGACAGAGACCGTTGGTCTAGGGCTATGGTTGTACGACACATTCCCTGATACTGCAGCCTGTGCCTGCAGGTGACAGGTGCCCTGTGGCCACTCTGGCATGGAAGACAGGTTGGGGCAATTAATGAGGTTGTTCTCATCCTTAAAACCGTGCATCCCTCTAGGATGCATAGTGGAACAAGAGTCAGGATTTGTGCTCTGTTCATTTCATGTCCTGTGGAAAGACTGAGGCTGAACTCCCAGAGGACAACTTTCAGGTCATAGTATACCTCAGTGTCCCCAAGAAACAGGTGTGAGGTGAGGTAGGTGGGAAAGAGGCAGTGGCCTTACCCCCTGGCTCTAGAGAATAGACTTGCCGAGTTCTCCTGGTGTCCATAGCAACCGGGTTTAGTGAGCTTAATGGAGCTGGAGAGCAGCAGTTGCTAAGGGAGACTGTAAACTACTTTCATCCATCCTTGTAGCAGCCTCCTTTCCGTTGGAATTGCAACTCAGATTGAAAGGCTATTTGTAGAGGGCAGAGTCTGTGGAGAGAGGTGAGCCTGGCATGAGCACTGGGGAAATGGGTGGTGTCCCTGGTAACCGACCAGCCCCCCCCCACACCACAGAAGACATTACACCAGGGTCACACACACGCACAGGCCACAACTAGACCCCACATAGAACACAACACATAGAAACAAACCAACCTGGTCAAATGGTGGTGGCACATGCCTTTCACACTGGGCGGCAGACGCAGGGACATCTCTGAGTTCAAGGCCATCCTGGTCTACAGAGCAAGTCCAGGACAGCCAGGACTTGGATACACTCAGACTCACAGACAGCACACAGTCCTGCGCTGACACAGCAGCACCTAGGTCACAGCACAGCACTGTCACAGCCCCGCCACATACAGTAACCAACCTCAGCACCAACTCTATCTCCTGGCCAGCAAGAGCCATCTGTCGGCCCACAAAGACTCTCACACATGCATGAGGTCCCTACCACCACCGGTGACCCAAGGAGCCCAGACTGTCTCCCCTCACCCACCAGCTTATATCATTCCCACACCTCTGGATATGTAGATACACAAACACATGTCCTGGTACAGACAGATGGACATAATGCCTGCACCACCCTATAGACCACGTCCAGACGTACCTTACCCTGGAGCATGAGAAGGTCCAGACGCTAAATGTCAGCACGTTCCCAGCGCGTCTGGGTCCCATGTGCGAGGCATACTCACTGACGCTTGCTACACACACATTTGAGGATTATTCGACAGATGTGGGCACTGCCTGTGTCTCTGCTTGCTTGGGCTCTGTGTAGATATTTGCCATAGACTCAGAAAGTTCCCGTTGCCACCTCCCTTAGTGGCCTGAGCCTTTGTCCTTCAGCTCACAATACAGACCCATGTGGCTGTGTTGACTGCTCCCTGTTGGTGTCATCCCAGGGGACACAGTCACCCTACCCACCAGCATTGCTGTGGGTGGCTCTCAGCATCCACCAGGTGTACTGGGCTAGTGCAGGTCTGGAGGGCCACTGACCCTGCCTGGACCTCAGGTTAGTGTGGGTAAGAAAGGCCTCCTCTCCTGCTGGCCTTCCTGTGGTGGCCCTAACTTGTGTGTATGTGTGTTTGAGGGCCCTGGTTGTCAGCTGGGTACTGGGACATGGATAGTAAGTGTGGGTTGGCATCAGCCAGCTAGGCTGGGGATCACCCATTGGTTGTCCCCAGTCCCCGGTGTGTGTTTATGACCCTAAGTGTGCTCATCCTTGGCCCTTCCGCCCTCAGCCCCTTTCCCCGACAGCTAGAAGCTGAGGGACCCCAGAAAGAGTAGCCAAGACTATCAGGCATCTGATTGGGGTTGAGAGGGCTAGTGGGCAGGCCTCCTCTGTGCCCATGGGGTCCAAGGGTGGCACACTGCACCATGTCTGAAGTGAAGGAAACTAGACAGGGGAGGGTCCTGTAAGGTGAGGGGGGATGGGGGTGGGAGGGGACAAATTCTAGGTGGGGCACATAAGATCTTGGGGCTCATCTGCATCACCCTGGGATGTTTGAGACTGCCTGTATGTGTTACTGGTGCCTCTGTAAGCTCAGACTTTATGCATATTGACACCTCCGTTCTCAATAGATTCACGTGCGCTCACTTTAGTTCAGCAGTCTCAAATATCCCCTGGGTATGAGCCATGCCACCTCACAGCCAATGTCCTAGGTACTAAAATCCAAAGGAGGACAAAAGTCCAGGCTTTCGTGAGCTTGCCTTGGGGAAGAAAGAGGGTTGGGAAGTCACGGCAGCATGGCAGCAGTCTGAGGCATAAACCATAGTGGGCAGGCTCAGTGTTCTGAAGGCGTGGCAGATGCTCGGAGGGCCTGGGTACTTCTACAGTCCGACTCCAGGTGCCTATGGTTGCAGACATGAGGCAGGCCTACCTGCTCATGTACATGCCTGTCTCTTCTGTGTGCCTGTGCCTGGCCTGTCTGTGTGCCCCTGCCTGCTCTCTTTGTGTGCCCATGCCCACTCTATGTACCCACAGTCCACCTTGTCTTTGTTACCATTCTAGCTTCATCAATGTGTGCCCCTGCCCACCCCACATATATTCCCATGTTTGCATTGTGTGCCTGTCCTGGGTGCCCAAGCATGTCCCATCTGTGTGCCATGCTCTGTATGCCTCTGTGTGCATTGCCCTGTCTGTGTCCATGCCTGCTTCATCTGTATGCTCATGTTCATACTCATGTACACTCCATCTTGGGCCTACCTGCTCCTTGGAGTACAAGGCTATCAGCCCCCAACCTGGTGTCTCCTGAAGAGGCCTGGGCCTACCTCCCAGGAAGCAACGGGACTCTCACCAAAGGCCCTTCCCTGCAGATGGAGGAGGCTTTGCGGCTGGAGCCTGTGGAGCTGGAGATGGAGGAGCCCAGGGGGCTGGTGCGGCAGAGCGTGGAGCTGCGGAGGCAGCTGCAGGAGGAGCAGGCCTCCTACCGGCGCAAGCTGCAGGCCTACCAGGAGGGCCAGCAGCGGCAGGCCCAGTTAGTGCAGCGGCTGCAGGCCAAGGTCAGGGCCACTCACCCCAACCCGGCCCTCACTCTGCTTCACTTGGGCCCCACCCCTGGCCTCACACCGCTTCTTACATGTTGCCAGATTCTGCAGTACAAGAAGCAATGCTCGGAGCTGGAGAAGCAGCTGCTGGACAAGTCCACTGAGCTAGAGCAGCAGCAACTGAGGGTGGGTGTCAGGGAGGGGCAGGCACAGGCCCTCCCTCCTCTTGCCTGTCCTGACTCCTTTCCTCCTCACCTAGGACACAGAACACGGCCAGGACCTGGACAGCGCCCTTCTGCGCCTGGAGGAGGAGCAGCAGAGGTGAGGGTGGGGCCCAGCCAGTGGGTGGCCTCTGGGCCCTCGAGCAAGGGCCCACTGACTGTGCCCCCTGCCCCTCCCAGAAGTGCCAGCCTAGTCCAGGTGAATGCCATGCTGAGAGAGCAGCTGGACCAGGCAAACATGGCCAACCAGACTCTGAGTGAGGACATTCTCAAGGTGACCAGTGACTGGACCCGCAGCTGCAAGGAGCTGGAGCAGAGGGAGGCAGCATGGAGGCGGGAGGAGGAGGTGAGGGAGATCATGGAGGGAGAGGGACAGGGAGCCTGACCAGGTGATCATAGTAGCGGTAGTCGTGGCCATCATGGGAAAGCTGGCCTTGATTACAAATGCCCTGAGCCGTTTCTCCTATTCCTCACGATGTGCAGTGCTGTCACTGTCTCATGTAGTTAAGTGACCAGCCATACCGTGGTCACACTGGCAGCTGGGAGGCCTGAGCAGGCCCTGGGTGCTCTTTGGCCCTCAGTCCTTTCCTCGGCCACACTGGCAGGGCAGGTGCTGGGGCAGGAATGCAGCAGTGATCTCAGTGTCTGTCTCCCTAGTCCTTCAACGCCTACTTCAGCAGTGAGCACAGCCGCCTGCTCCTCCTCTGGAGACAGGTCATGGGGCTCCGACGGCTGGTCAGCGAGGTGAAGACGGGCACAGAGAGGTAAGGCCTGGCTGCTGGGAGCATGGGGTGCATGCTGCCCTGAGCTGCCTCTGGGGGATGCAGAGGCAGCTTGCAGGAAGAGAGGCAGTCAGCATTGCTGGGCCTCAGCTGGACTACGCTCTTTCTATGGTATTTCATCTAGCCTGCACTGCCCCTCTGAGGCAGAAGCTGTCCTACTTCCCCATTTCACACCGAGATCAGAGAGGTTGAGTAACCTCAGGTCACATAGCAGAGTAGCTGGGTTCAGATTTGAAGCCCTCTTCCCTTTTTTTCTTTATAGTTTGTTTGAATCAGGCACCATAGATATTCACAAAATGTGACTAAACTTTTTTTTTTTTAGACATTTCACTGTGCAGCTTTGGCTGGCCTCAAACTCAGAGATCCACCTGCACCTGCCCCCTGAGTGCTGGGATTAAAGGTGTCTATTACCACCCACAGCAGGTTTTTAAATTTTGGAATCTTTTTTTTCTTACTTAGAGTCTTATATATTCCAGGCTGTTCTGGAACTCACTACACAGATGACAATGACCTTGAACTTCTGATCCTCCTTTTTCCACTTGTATGCTGGAATTATAGGCACCTGCTGTCTTGTGGGTTTACTGTACTGCTGGGAATTGAACCTGGGACTTTGGATGTGTTAGGCAAGCCCTCTGCCAGCTGAGGCATGGCCCAGCCCAGTGCTTGAATCTTTTTCTTACAGGTCTGTGTAGCCAATATCTGGCTAAGCGTTTTTTTTTTTTGTTTTTTTTTTTTTGTTTCTCCATTTTTTCTCTTAAGCCTCCTATTTGCTCATGAAACTCGGCTGTCCTCAGGGATTTCTGTAGATAGCTTTTGCTGTCCCATGTTTGGGTGAGCCTGGCACAGCTCTGTGGCTACAGCTGTAGACTGTCTGAGTCTCAGCAAGACTCAGACTCTAGCAGTGCAGTATCCCCCTCTCCCCCCAAGAGGTCTCACTCTGTAGACCAAGCTAGCCTGGAATGCCTCTGCCTCCCGAGAACCGTGGTGGCAAGCATGTGCTGCCCTGTGGCTCAGCTTCGCTGTTCTTGAAGAAGCCTTCCCTCTGCTCATTTGCCTGGGAGGTTTGACATCAGGAGTAGCTGTCCTATTGGTTTTTCTTGGCTGTAGGACCCACTGACTGGATCTACCATCATTTATTTATTTAATAGCGATTCCCCCCCCGCCTTTTTTTTTTTCTAGACAGGGTTTCTCTGTGTAGCCTTGGCTGTCCTAGAACTCACTCTGTAGACCAGGCTGTCCTTGAACTCACAGAGATCCGCTGGTTTCTACCTCCAAGTGCTAGGATTAAAGGTGTATGCTACCACTGCCCCGAAAAAATGTGTTTATTTTTATTTTATGTGGCTTGGTGGTTTGCCTGCATGCATGTCTATGTGAGGGTGTCAGATCCCCTGGAACTGCAGGTACAGACAATTGTGAGCTGCCATGTGGGTGCTGGGACTTGAACCCAGGTCCTCTGGAAGAGCAGCCAGTGCTCCTAACTGCTGAGCCATCTCTCCATCCCCGTGCGTTCCTGCTTTTAATGGATGTTCTGGCATCATCAGGATTTCCACTCGTGCTGTGCCACCATGAGTCATCTGTCTTGCTTGTGCCAGGCCTACGGAAGATGCGTCATGATGCAAAGAGCCCACATGTTCGTCCTTCTCAGGGCTTTTCCTAGTTGCCCTCCACTGTGGCCCTACCCACTAGCCCTTCCATCAGCTGTGTGGAGGAAGGCCAGCTTCCGCACAGCCTCACCCACATTGGGCTTTATGTGCCTTTGTTTCCCCACTCTGGTAGTTTCACAGTGTAGTTTTCTTGATTTGTACCCCCAACCCCCTTTACCCCCTTATTCTGCTCTCTCTCAGGGACCTACTGCAGCTGGGAGGGGAGCTAGTCCGGACATCCCGGGCTGTCCAGGAGGTGGGCCTGGGACTGAGTGCCAGCCTGCAGAGGGCTGAGAGCCGGGCCGAGGCAGCTCTGGAGAAAGAAAAACTGCTGCAGGCCCAACTGGAGGAGCAGCTACGGGCCAAGCTGCTCCGGGAGAAGGACCTGGCCCAGCTGCAGGTGCAGAGTGACCTAGACAAGGCTGATCTGAGTGCCAGGTGGGTGGCTCATCTGGAGCTGCAGAGGGGAGTGTATTCCTCAGGGCTGGGCCCTTCCCAGGTGCCTGGCTGCGCTTCCCAGGTGCCGTGTTTGACGTCAGAGGGTTGGGGTCTAGACACAATGCAGGCTCTCTGATGACAGGTGGGACCCAACTCCTGTCTCCTGGATGAGTTTCCTCTGTTCTCTCTTGAGAGACAGCCAACTGTCTCTGAAATCAGAGGGCCCCAGGCAAGAAGTGACTTACCAGGGGGCTGGGTAGATCCTAGGTTCCTAGTTCAGTCTTGGGAACCACTGAGGCCCTCTGCTGGCGAGCTTGAGAAGTTGGGGCAGGCTCTCCATTCACCTCTTTTGCTCCTTCCTCCAGGGTGACAGAGCTGTCTCTGTCCGTGGAACACCTTCAGAACCAGAATGCGGAGAAGGATCAGGTCAACAGGACCCTCTCTGACAAATTGGAGGCCCTGGTGAGATGCAGCAGCAGCATGTGGCATTGGCCATACCCAGGGCTACTGGCTGAGGGCCAGGCTGTTTGGGCCATGTTGAGTGTCCCACGCAGACCGGGTGCTGTCCTCACAGTGCATGCCAGGCTTAGCACAGTGACATTCACCTGTTCTGTGCCCTTCCACCTCCCAGCAAGCCATTACACAGTTGAGGAAGCTAAAGCCCAAGGGTCTCTCCAATTCAGTACCTGGGGAGTCAGGACTTGGGCTCCCAGGGAAAGCCACTACCTCCCCACCAGGCACCCAAGGCACTGGGCTCCCCACCTTGTGGGGCAAGGTTTGGGCTTCTTCACTAGGCCAGATGACTGGGGCGGGGAACTGTGCTTCTCTGTGCTTCATCTGTTCAGTGAGGGCCGCAGGCCTGTGGGTGTGGCTGTTACTGCTACTTTGGCATAACTGTGACCAACCTTTCTTGTCACTAGGAGTCTCTGCGGACCCAGGAGCAGGCAGCCATGGACACTGAGGATGGAGAGGGCCTGCAGCAGACCCTTAGGGACCTGGCACAGGTGTGGTCACAGGGCTGGCCAGACATTTCTGAGCCCCTCCCCCCAGCCTTGGGATGTACTGGAAGTGGCTGCAGCACCCTGGCTGCTGCAGACCTCTGCTGGCACACGGAGCCTTGCCCTCATTAGCCCCTGTGAGACTGTGAGGACCCTGAGGGGCAGTGAAGGGGAGGCCCTGCCTGGCGGGCTGCACACTGTGGATATAGACTCAGGAAGACTTATGTTGCCTCACTCCCAACTGTGACCCGCTAACCCCAGCTCCCCTTTCCTGACCCGCCTCCTAGGCAGCCCTATCGGACACAGAGAGTGGCGTCCAACTCAGCAGCTCAGAGCGCACTGGAGACACCTCTGATGGCAGCCTGCGGGGGCTCTCTGGCCCGCGGACCCCGACCCCACCGCGGCACTTCTCCCCGGGTCGAGGTCGGTCCCCACGCCGAGGCCTGTCTCCAGCCTGCTCTGACTCCTCCACGCTCACGCTGATCCACTCTGCCCTGCACAAGCGCCATCTGCAGGTCCAGGTAGGAAGGGGCCTGAGCATTCCACAGCCAGGGACCCTGGGGTCTGGACTGGGGCCCTGAGAAACTGCTGCTGAGATTGAGTTCTAGAGAAAATCTGAGCCTGAAGTGCCTAGGTGGCTGGGAGTGCCTCAGAAAAGGGGCTAGAGCCCCGAGGGGCTAGGACCCTCAGGAAAAGTCTAAGGGGAAATCTGAGCCTAGGATAAGGAGAGCTTGGAAACCAGGGGCGGGATCAAGAGAAGACACGAGGGGGTGGGGCCTGAGCCCTTATGGGCGGAGTCAGCCTTTAGGGGCGGGGTGTTCTTGGGTGGTTTGGACACTGGTTGGAGTTGCCCTAAAGCGGGGAGGTTGAGGGCACAGGAGTGGATAGGTGTCCTCTGCTGGCCCAGGCGTGCCCAGTGCCATGGAGCTGTTAGGAGAGAGTGAGTGGGCTCTTCCAGACCCCACCACCCCCATACCCCAGGACATGCGTGGGCGCTATGAAGCCAGCCAAGACCTGCTGGGCACCGTGCGCAAGCAGCTCAGCGATAGCGAGGGCGAGCGGCGCGGCCTGGAAGAGCAGCTCCAGCGCCTGCGGGACCAGATGGCCGCCACAGCTCGGGCCCAAGAGGACGCACAGCGAGAGGCCCAGCGCCTACGCAGCGCCAACGAGCTCCTGAGCAGGTGGGGGGCCTAGGGCCAGCAGGAGGCGCTAGGCCTAGCTAAGCAGGCCCGGTCCGCTAGAAGGGCCAGCCAGGTAGAAATACCTAGTTTTCAAGGAAGTAAAAATTCAGTTCTTGTTATCCTAGTCACATTTCAAGTTCCCTCATTGCTACATAGAACATTCCAGAATTCTGCGCTCAGTGCTGCCCAGAACTGTTTTCTGTTGGTTGGTCGGTTGGTTGGTTGGTTGGTTGCCTGCCTCTTGCTGGAAATGACTCCAAGGCCTGGTGCATGCCAGGGAAGTACTCTACCACTGAGCTACATCCCAGCCATTCTAGAGACAGTTTTTTGTTGTTTGTTTATATACTTTTCAATACAGTCTGTGCAGCCCTGGCTGTCCTGGAGTGCGTTCTCTAGACCAGGCTAGCCTTGAACTCACAGAGATCTGCCTGCCTTTGCTTCCCAAGTGCTAGGACTAAAGGCATGCACCACCACACCTGGCTGGTAGAGAAAAGATTTTTTTTTTTTTTAATTATTATGTACATGAGGGTATGTGCACTCCTAGAAGCCAGAGCTGTCAGTTAGATCCCTGTGGATCTGAAGTTACGGGTGACTGTGGATGCTGAGAATCGGCTGGTCCTCTGCAAGAGCAGCATGTGCTCAAAAGAACTAATCCACACATGTCATCCTCTGGTCTCCACTCATGTGCCACATCATACACACACTCCCACACACAGCACAAAAATGTAATTGCAAATGTAATACTTTTTTTGAAAGAGACATTATCCTTCCTTTAAGCACTTGTAGTTTTTAAATTTGTTGTTGTTACTTTTTAATTTTCTCTTTCAAAGTAAAAACAGTAAAGCTAGACATGGTGGTGCGCTCATCTTTAATCCCAGGACTTGGGAGGCAGATGCAGATGGATCTCTCTGAGTTTGAGGCCAGCCAGGGCTATATAGACCTTTCCAGACTCATGCTCTGAAGTGGATGGATGGGGCAGGACAGTTCATCATGAAAGCCTTTGCTTTCATCCTGTGGGAAGGAACTGGGCTATTTAAATAGGTTGTCCATAGTGAGAACCTCATTTTGTATTCTGTTTTCATGCCACAAGTTGTTTTCCACCTTGGTGTTTAGCATATTTAGGGGATGCACTCTAGTAAAGAGGTGAGCAGCCCTCAGCCTGATCTAGAAACCCCAGCTGACAGAGGAGCCGCAGTCTCTGCTTGGGACGATGGAGCTGAGGAAGAGGGCAGCTCTCTGCAAGCCTTTGGCATTCCCAGTGGCTTCCTCCTCCTCTGTGGCACACCACAGGCATGCTGCTGCGCCCTGCAGTGGGAAGGCTCTGGGGTTCAATCACATCCAGCTCTGTCTGGCTTGCCAGGGTTAGGGTGATAGGTGACACGGGCGGTTCTTGGCCAACCTAGATGCCTGTGTGTCCAGGAGCCTGGCCCTGGCCTCTTCCACCTGCTGGGGTGCTTTCAGGGGACAGCAGCATCTCCATCCATTCCTCTGGGCCCGTAGGTATACAGGCAGGGCAGAGGGAGAGCCAGGTTCTCAGTGCTGGATGTTATGAGTGAGATGAGTCAGTTGTGGGAAGCGTCGAGGAAGGCTTCCTGGAGGCAGCGCCCTGGAGGACAGAGGATGTGGTCAGAGTAGTCAGTCCAGCCACTTTCCCTGGGGGAGAGCAGCCTCAGAAATGCCCCCTGCCCTCTCTGCTTGTCCTATAGGGAGAAGGGCAGCCTGGCCCACAGCCTACAGGTGACCCAGCAGCAGGCTGCGGAGCTGCGCCAGGAGCTGGAAAAGCTGCAGGCTGCCCAGGAGGAGCTGAGGCGGCAGCACACCCAGTTGGAGGAGGAGCAGGAGGACACAGTGCAGGAGGGCGCCCGGGCCCGCAGAGAGCTGGACCGCAGGTGGGCCCTGCCCACCTCCCTACCAGAGTCTTTGCAGTGCAGTCTTGGGGGAGATAGCACCCATGAGTCCTGGGCCTTCTAACCAGCCCCACTACAGAAAATTGAGACTTGAAGCGCAGTCACTGTGGGAACAGGAGGAGAGGCCTCGAGTGATTAAAAACAGCACGTAAAGATTAATAATCCTCATCTAAGAAACTTAAGGTGCTTAGCCTGGTGGTGCACACCTTTGATGCCAGCATTCAGAGGTGGAGTCAGGTGGAGCTCTGCAGGTTCCAGGGTAGCCAGGGCTATGTAGAGAGACCCTGTCTCAAAAAAAAAAAAAAAAAAAAGTGACACTAATTGTCATTATACAGCAGTGGTAATAATAATGCCAAGTGCCAGAGACCATGTTAGGCTCAGCCCTCAGCATAACTATGATTTAGAAAGAATTGTCTTTATTTTGTAGATAGTTGTCTTTTATGCTATTTCTTTTCCTGTGTGGCGGTTTTGCCTGCATATCTGTCTCTGCACCACATGTGTGTGTGCCTGGTGCCCATGGAGGCCAGAGGAGAGTGTTCGAGTCCCTGGAACTGGAGCTACAGATAGTTGTGAGCTGCCATGTGGGTGCTGGGAATTGGAAACGTCCTCTGGAAGAGGCCCCTAGTGCTCTCAACTGCTGAGCCAGCTCTGCAGCCCCATTTTTAAACATAGTAAAACTGAGGCACCAGGGGTGTGACCATGAGACTTGCCCTGGGGTACACAGCTGAGAAAAGAGCCAGGATTCCACCCTACTACGGCACAAGCAGGAATGGTGTTTGGTGTTCGTAGGTGTGGAGTTGTTCCTGAAGCCTTGGGGGGGGGGGCAGCAGGCACCTTCTGAAGTACCTCCTGTGTGGCACCACAGTGGCACAAGGCTTCACAGATGTGACAGTTGATCCCCAGAGTCAGAGCTGAGGCTGTGGGCTAGGTTGTCCTTGGGGTCCTGCCAGTGTCCGCTCTGGCCCTGTGGGCTGCATGGGGCACAGAGCAATAGAGTGACAGGAGTCCCCTGTCGCACAGCCATAGGCAGCTGGAGCAGCTGGAAGTGAAGCGCTCAGGGCTGGCTAAGGAGCTGGTGGAAGTGCGGGAGGCCCTGAGCTGCGCCATACTGCAGAGGGACGTGCTGCAGACAGAGAAGGCAGAGGTGGCCGAGGCGCTCAACAAGGTGAGTCCTGTCAGCCACACAACTCACGGTTCTTCCTACCGGCCACAGACTAGCCTTACCTCAGGCTGCTGTCTAGCATGTTGTTGACCCCTTCCTCTGGCTATGGACTGACTGTTATTTTTAGCTATTTGTTACTGTGGTTTAAATCTCTCTGTCTCTGTCTCTCTCGGTGTGTGTGTGTGTGTGTGTGTGTGTACGTAAGTGTGTGCATGCACTGTGGCATTTGTCTGGAAGTCAGGACAGCCTTGGTGTCCATTCATGTCTTCTACCTTATTTAAGTCTCTTCATTGGTCCCTGCTGTGTCTACTACTCTAGCTAGATCTTGAGCTTCTGAGGATCGTCCTGTCTGCCCCCATCTTGCCGTG